>NW_012115766.1:3953872-4004097 GCF_000951035.1 Colobus angolensis palliatus
GAAAGAAAGAAAGAAAGGAAGAAAGAAAGGAAGAAAGAAAGGAAGAAAGAAAAGGAAAGAAGGAAAGAAAGAAAGGAAGGAAGGAAGGAAGGAAGGAAGGAAGGAAGGAAGGGAGAGAAAATATATATATACACACACATCTGGACTGCCAATATCCACAGGGTTAATATCTAAGACGGTAGGATTATGAATGGTTTCTCCCTTTTTTTCTACTCTTCTGTATTTTCTATAGCAATCATGTAGTTCTATTATAATGGTAAAATATGATTAATTGTTAAAATGAACTGAGAACAAACCTGATTCTATGAAACATGTCTACAGACAGCTGGGAAACAGCCATGGATGACAGAACCTGCTGTTACACTGTTACCAAGGATGAGAAGTGGCCTGATTTGGGTGAAAAATGCTCACACCAAGGCCAAGAGACAGGGCAGCAGCAGGCTCTCCAGGTGAATTTCCCGCTGGCCAATGACCCCATATCAGCCTTCTCAAGGCTAAAGTGTCATGGAGTCCAAGCTGGCACCACTTTTGTTGTGTCAAGTTCATTTTGTCTTTAATCTGAGCCTGCTTTGATGTGTTCAAATGAAATGCTGAGAATTTTTAGAGCAGAGAAAGCAATGAAGAGCCTGGCTCCCCAATCTGTCCATCTGGATAGACACTTTGAATCCAGAAAGCTTCTGGCACCTTCACAGTTGAGAACTTTATGTGCCCTGGAATCAGCAAGAAAAACTAAACTATTTATCGTAGGATATCTGGCCCGGCAGGATGAAAAAGGCGGTCTTCAAATTGAAGTAACAGGCTTACTTTTACTGTAAGAAGTGTGTTTTGCAGAGGATATACTTAAAAGACAAAAATATTAATCCTGAGAATATCAAGGGGTCCGCTAAGGAGGACTTTCACACTTTCATTTATTCCTTTATCACTCACTCATTCATGCATGCAGTTAATTAACCCCAGCTGGGTGCGGATGTGTGGCCAGTCCTTAAAGCAGTGGTTCTGAAAGTGTGGGTCCACAACTAGAAGTACAGGCAACACCTGAGAACTTCTTAGAGATGCAAATTCTCAGACACAACCCCCAGACTGCAGCATTGAAGTCTCCAGGTGTGTGGCTCAGCAATCTGCATTTTAACAAGCCCTCCGGATGATTCCTGCAGCCGCTAAAGTTCGAGGACCACAGGTATGATGCATGGGTGTATGGCAGTGGAGCTGGAAAGGAATTGCTGTTAAGTATTTCAGCTGGGCACAGTGGCTCACAACTCTGTTACCAGGACTTTGGGAGGCCAAGGTGGGATAATTGTTTGAACCCAGAAGTTCGAGGCCAGTCTGGGCAACGTGGCGAGACCCGTCTCTAAAACAATTATTATTTTTTTTAAAAGGACAATAGTGTGTGGGGTGGGCATGGTGGCTCATGCCTATAATTTTAGCACTTTGGAAGGCCAAGGCAGGAGGACTGCTTGAGCTCAGGAGTTCAAGATCAACCTGGGCTACATAGTGAGACCTTCTCTCCACAAAAAATAAACAAAATTATCCACCATGGTGGTGCATACCTCTGGTCCCCTACTCAAGAGGCTGAGGTGGGAGGATCGCTTGAGCCCCAGAAGTTGAGTCTACAGTGAGCCACGAGCCATTATTGTGCCACTGCACTCCGGCCTGGGTGTCAGAGTGAGAGCTTGTCTCAAAAAAAAAAAAAAAAAAAAGCACAATAGTGTGTGGAAGAAGTTCATTGTTCTAGGGAAGCACAGAGTGCAAGGCAACCCCATTACCCCATGGAGAGGACTTTTCACAGCCTATTTCTTTGCACTGAATGTCTGATTCCACTCTTAGGATGAAATGTGCAGTCTTCTTGATCCAATATTGTATTAATTTGAAGTAACCATTCCAAGTAGCTTCCAGAATGAAGTAAAAGGACTCAAATTAAAAAATATCTCCATTCTTTCTTGCTTATGTTCTTTGATCAAGTTGTCTTTATTTGTGCTCTTATGAAATGGCTATAGCCCAGTCCTCACAGCCCAGCATAAGTTTGCCAAAAGATACTCCGGGAATCCTGAATGGTTATCAATGATGTCACCTGATAGACAGCATTAGCTGTCCACATCATGCACTTAGAACAAACACTTCCTACTTACAATGATACTCATTTTCTTTTGTTTTCCTCTTCTCTTCTTTTTTCTTCACTACATCATCTTTAGCTGAGAAGGTAGTAATACTGCAGACGAGCCCTCCTATCAAATGTAACAGGCCTTGACACAGCTGTGTGGGAGGCAAGGCTGCTTGCGATGTGAGCCGCCTCCAGGATCTCCTGGGTCAAAAGGACTTGTTTTGCAGTCGAATCTTTTATGTCTCATGTTTTTCTGCTTCTCTGGAGAGGAATGCCCAAAGAGGCATGGCTCAGAGGTTAACCACAGTTATGCAGACAACAGCTGGCTGCTTTTTTCATTGCTTCCTAAGGGTTTAATTTTGGATCCTGTCCAAATAGCCGTGTTTTGGATAGAAAGTGGGAAAACAGCCCAATTGAGATTGCTTTAGTTGACTCTATCATAGACATCATCCTCATAGGTTTCAACTGGAGGCTTGAGGTTATGTTTTCAATGACTAATGTATGTCTTTATTTAAATTCCATCATAGGACAACCTAATACCTGCTAATCACAGCTGTTGAAAATTGTACAACTACATTCTACCATTAATTGAATGCTTGCAATGTGCTAGGCGTTATGTTGATATTTCCTGCTATAACTGCATGTCAACTCTCTAAAGGAGGTTTTATTACCCCATTTTGCAGCTATGAAGACTGAAGCTGAGAGAGGTTAAGTAATGTGTTCAGGGTAATATAGTAAGTAAGTTGCAAGATTGGAGTTTGAGTCAGGTGTGTCTGACTCCACCATGTTATGGTGTCTCTCCGATATCCCTGTAGTGAAGGGATAAAATGATGACATTTATTTGGTTAAAGAACACTGATTCTGTCTTCTAGAAATGTGCTCTGGCCAGGCTCAGACATAGCATTCTAGATCAATGACTGCATCACAGATTTCTTATCAGGCTAAAGCTGATCAAGTTGCAGGGGAATTTACTGACAAATGATAGATTCCAGAGCTGGCAAATAGGTTTTTTGCACCAATTCTGATTATTTGTCCATGTATGCCTGAAGTGCTGTGTTGAAAAAGTGTCTGAGGTCACATATGAGCCCGGGGCAAGGTGTACTCTGATGGATACAGTGACATCTGGCCTGGCATCAAGAGAGGCAACTACAGGGAATATGATAAATATTTTGTAATATTTGATGTATTGAATTGGATGCCAAGTGTCCTAAAATTTAGGCTCACACCTTGAATTTAGATCTTATAATAAGTGCCATTGAAAATTATGTATCATAAAAATGGGTTCAGTAAAATGTGGTATTACCTCATCAGTTCTGTGTGATGTGGGGGATGATGAAACACCACAATAGATTGGATTAGAACTGATGCAAGCATTCTAAGGAAACCTACACTCATAAAATTACAAATTATGAGATTCTCAACCTTACAAAAGGATAACTGGGATGCTTTTAAAGAGTAACATCACCTCAGCACTACCCCAAACATACCCAATGCATGCAAAGAGTCTTTCATGATCCCATTCAAGATGGGAGAGGGAGTCAGAATAAGAAACTAAGCTTGTTCTTGTCAGCATATTGTTAATACTATCCAATGTGATCTACAGATTCAAGGCAATCCTTATGAAAATTCCAATGATGTTTGTCACAGAAATAGAAAAAATAATCCCAAAATTTGTGCAAAACCACAAAAGACCCCAAATGGCCAAAGCAATAATGAGTAAAAAGAACAAAGCTGGAGACATCATACTACCTGATTTCAAACTATACTATAAAGCTACAATAATCAAAACAGTATTCTACTTGAATCTTAAATTCAGCTGATTTTAAAAAGAGAGAGAAAAAAAGAGAGTATGGTACTGGCATAAAAACAGACACACAGACCAGTGGAACAGAACAGAGAGCCCAGAAATAAATCTTTGCATTTGTGGTCAATTGATTTTCAACAAAAGTGCCAAGGACACACAATGAAGGAAGGGCAGTCTCTTCAATAAATAGACTGAGACAACTGCATATCCACTTGCAGAAGAACAAAATTGGACCCTTATCTCACACCACATGCAAAAATCTAACCAAAATGGATTAAAGACTTAAATGTAGGACCTGGAATTGTAAAACTACTAGAAGAAAACATAGGGGAAAAGCTCCATGACATTGATCTGGGCAATAATTTTTTTTTTCTTTTGAATATTACACTGAAAGCACAAGCAACAAAAGCAAAATTAGATAAATGGAATTGCATCAAACTAAAAAGCTTCTGCACAGCAAAGAAAATAATGGAGTGAGGAGACAACCTATGGAATAGAAGAAAATATTTGCAAACCATACATCCAATAAGGGGTTAATATTTAAAATACATAAGGAATGCAAAGAACTCAACAGTAAGAAAGCAAATAATCAGACTACAAATAGGCAATGCATAGATATTCCTCAAAAGAAGATATACAGATGGCCAACAGGTATACGAAAAATGCTCAAGACATTAACCATTAGAGAAACGCAAATTAAAACCGTAATCAGATGTCACCTCACACCTGTCAGAATGACTATTATCAAAAAGATGAAAGATAATGAGCATTGGCAGGGATGTGGAGAAAGGAAACCCTTGTACACCGTCAATGGGAATGCTGTTAATGGGTACACAAATTAGTACAGTCATTATGGGAAACAATGTGGAGGTTCCTCAAAAAATTAAAAATAGAACTACCATATGGCCCAGCAATCCCACTACTGGGTATATATCCAAAGGAAATGAAATCAGTATGGTAAAGAGATATCTGCACTCCCATGTTTATTGCACCACTAATCACAATAGCCAAGATATGGAATCAACCTAAGTGTCCATTGATGGACGAATGGATAAAGAAAATGTGATATTTGTACACAATGGAATACTATTCACTATGAAAAGAAGGAAATTATGTCATTTGTGACAACACAGATAAGCCTGGAGGACGTTATGTTAAGTGAAAGAAATCAAGCACAGAAAGACAAATATCACATGATCTCACTTATATGTGAAATCCGAAAAAGTTGGACTCTGAAGTAGGGAGGAGAATGTTGGTTACCAAGTATTGGGGAGTGGGGTTGCTGGGAAGATGTTGGTCAAAGAATACAAAATTTCACTTAGACAGGAAGAGTAAGTTTAAGAGATCTATTGTACAACATGCTGACTATGGTTAATAACAATATATCGTATTCTTGAAAATTGCCAAGAAAATGGAGTTTAAGTGTTCTCACCACAAAAAATGAAAAGTATATGAGGTAAGTAATATGTTAATTCACTCAATTTAGCTGTTCCCAAAATATATGCATATTTCAAAACTACATGTTGCACATGATAAATATACAACATTTTTATTTGTCAATTTAAAAATAAATAAATGAAGCTAAAGTGTTGGGAGACTACTTATTGAAGAGCAATCAGGAATGCACATTTATGAAACTGATGCTGGAGTATTAGGCAAGAGGAACTATTATTCAATGTATAGAGCCCAACTACCTGGGATGCTGAGGCAGGAGAGTTGCTTCAGCCCAGGAATTCGAGGCTACAGTGAGCTATGATTGTCCGTGTGAGTAGCTGCTGCACTCCAACCTGGGAAAAACAGTGAGACCTTGTCTCTAAAAACAAAAAGCAAAATTTATGTGCACAATTTTTTTTTTTTTTTTTTTTTGAGACAGAGTCTCTCTCTGTCGCCCAGGCTGGATGGAGGGCAGTGGCACAATCTCAGCTCACTGCAAGCTCCACTTTCCAGAATACATCTATCAATGAAAGGCTTCACTATAGATCTTCTTGAGGTGAAAGAAAATGTCAGTAGGTGAGAAAGATCTCTATACCAAATCTTCACAATCTTCAGCTCAATCTTGAGTTGAGTTGATTTTCACAACATGGCCTTGGACTCGGATGATGCTGCATCCTCCATGTGCTCTCACATCTCAAGCAAGGTTTGGCACATTGTGGATGGAGCAAACCTGCCTCTGGAATCAAATCATTATGCCAAGGCGTCCAGGCTGAGGGTAACCCAGGATGGAATGTTTCCCAAGATCACTGGGACCTTTCTATCCACATGAGGCCATCAACTGAGAATGGCTTTCTCCAGACCAGACTTGGAGGTTGATGCTATCTATACAAGTGTGCAAAAGTCAACAAGAGTTTTGTGTAACTTTGCTCAGGATACTTTGAAAAGTTGTTTAAGTTTCTATTTCTAGTTATGCATATTTTCAACTATTAAAACCACGCAAGAATCACTGTTCACTAATTAAAGCAATGATTTCATATTGAGAACATCTTGTAAATTCAAAATGATTGGGGGGTACTCTTACATTTACTGTGCTTTCAAAGTACATCTGCAATGCACTTTACTACTTCTTCTGAAGAGGTGACCATATGGCACACAATCTGAGTTTTAAAGCATGCAAAGTTCATGTGACATTTCGCTTATCATTGACAGTGACTTTACAGAGGCAGTTTTCTTTTGGGTAACATGGTATTCACAACATCCTGGATGTACTCAGTGATCACTGAAGCAAATCCTTTGAACCAGCCCCATGCATGGCCAATAAACTCTCACAGAGGGACTGGATGCAATGGGCCAGGATGGGCATAGAAAGCTGAGAACAACATCTATAGCTGTACAACACAGTGTCCCCTAATCATTTGGAAGAATCACCTTACCAGAGGCAATATGTACTTACAGAGATTAACTTTTTCACTACTTCATACTGGAGGAGGAAAAAAAGAAGAAATTCATTTATATTCTATACAGTCTTGTGCAAAATATTAGATTTAAAAAGCATTAGATTTTAAAACATTAGGCTAAATAAAATCTTTTTGATCTAAAAAAGTCTTTATTTATCTACTTCCCTCATGGTCCCCCTGTTCCCTGTTCTGCTGCTCTTCACATCTCCAGCCAAAGATAACAAGAGCCTGTTCCCGTAATCACCGCTTCGCTATGCCACATGATAAAATACACAGGTCGACTACAACCAGGTGCATGCTTCTACATGTGTTTACCGAAACAAAGGTCTGAAGAAACAATAGTTATCCTTATTCTGTAGGATGCACTCTGATGTTTTCTATTTGATTTTGCTTTTTGAAACATGCTGCAAGTCAGTTTGGAACATCACTGTTTAACAGAACATTCTGTGATGATGGAGACGTTCTATAGTGGCGCTGTCCGTTACAGAATCCACCAGCCACGTGTGTCTGTTGAGCTCTGGAAATGTCTGATGAGCACTGAAGAAATAAATTTTAATTTTACTTTAAAGAAAATTACATTTAAAGGTAAATAGCCATATTTAAATTTAAAGAGTCATGAGGATGGGCCACTGGTTATTGTACTGAACAAGTCAGCTTTGAAAACCTCTTCAGTAGGATTTAATAAAGCTAACTACGCCTCTACCCTAGAACCCAGCCATTCTGCTCCTGGGGGAAGAGCACTCGGGTCACATAACACTGTTCTAGAAATGGAATTCTCTGCAAGTCTGGCTGCTGAAACTGTCTGTTGTAACCTGAGACAGGTTTTATCTGTAACTGCTGAAATAACTTATTCAACTCTAGGACCAATTTTGCCCGCTGCTGCTGCCCACAGATGAGCGCTGCCCAGCTTCCCCAAACCATCCTAGTGTCAATGAACTTTCTCAAAGAGTAATATGTAACATTCCTCTTTCCTACAAAACCTCCAACCTTCGTTCATTCTTCAGACCTACCAAAGACCACCCAGTCTGTGTGTATTCTTTCTCCCCAGGGGAAGCTTTACATCTATTCATCGCTACCTTTTTATCCTGACTTTGACAAGACCCAAGGAAAATACGTGAATATGTCCATGAAGGAATATGCAATATAACAGCACAAAACTGGAAATAACTCAGTGTTAGCCAATGGTAGAATTAATTTTTTTAAAGGATAGTGTTGTCATACAATAAAATACTATACAGCTATTTTAAACAAGAATAAACTCACACCATAAGAACATAATGTTTGAGTGAAAGAAGCCAGACAGAAGAGTTCATACTGTGTGATTTCACTTATACCATGATGAAAAATAGGCAAGATAATCTATGGTGATAGAAGTTGCCTCTAGAGGTGGGTGAATGTTGACTGGGCAGTCACTTAAAGGAAACTTCTGGGGTGCTGGAAATGTTCTATATCATGATTTGGGTGTTGGTTACATGGGTATATACACATGTTAAAAAAAGCAGAGTTATACATTTGAGATTTATGTGCATTGTTGTAAACTGTGTAATAGGAAAAAAACAAACTAACTGTTTTTTCCTATTATATTCTTAACAGAACACTTCTGACACCAGATGTGTGGGCTTTTTTTTTTTTTCCTCTGTACACAAAGCAATTCTCCAGTGTCTTATAATTCAACTCAATTTGGACACTACCTGGAGATAGTATCAGTTCCTCCACTGGTTAAGAGCTCAGTGCCCCCACTCTTAACCAGAGTTAAGTAGAGTTGGTGTCTGAACTGTCCCCACTTCAGACACCAATCACAGGCCCCACATTGCAGCCTGTGCTTCTGACCAACCAGCTATAAATCAGGGTTCCCATGTCCTCCTCATCGAGTTCAATAATTAGCCAGAGGCCAGGCGCCACTGGTGGCTCACGCCTGTAATCCCAGCACTTTGGGAGGTCGAATTGGGTGGATCACCTGAGGTCAGGAGCTTGAGACCAGCCTGGCCAACATGGTAAAACCCTGTCTCTACTGAAAATACAAAAAATTAGCCAGGGGTGGTGGCGTGCCTGTAGTTCTAGCTACTCGGAAGGCTGAGGCAGAAGAATCGCTTGAAACCTGGGAGGCAGAAGTTGCAGTGAGCCAAGATCACGCCATGGCACTCCAGCCTGGGTGACAGAGTGAGACCCCATCTCAAAATAATAACAATAATAATAATAATAATACTTTGCCAGGGGTGCTCACAGAACTCAGGGAAATAGTTGTGTTGATCCATTTTTTATAAAGAATATTACAAAGGCTACAGATGAACAGCCAGATGGAAGAGACACATAGGGCAAGGTATGTGGGAAGGAGCTAGGAGCTTCCATGATCTCTTGAGGTGCACCACCCTCCAGACACCTCCACAGGTTCAGCAACCCTGAACCCTGTCCTTTGGGTTTTGATGGAGGTTTTATTATATAGGCATGATTGATTATGTTATTGGTCATTGGTGATGAACTTAACCATCAGCCCCTCTTCCCTCCCCAGAGGTCAGGGAATGGGGCTGAAAGTTCCAGCCCTCAAATTACAAGGTTGGTTCCCCCAGGAGCCAGCTCCCATCCTGAGGCTATCTAGGAGCCCCCAGCCATCAGTCATTTGTTAACATTCCAAAAAGGCACTTGTTACTCAGAGATTTCAGGGGTTTTAGGAGCTCTGGGTCAGGTGACAGGAAAAAAACCAAATATCTACTTTGTATTATACATCATGGTATCACAATTATACTTCAATAAAAAATATTTTAAGCAGGGCATGGTGGCATATGCCTATAGTCCCATCTAGGGAGGCCAAGGCAGGAAGATTGCTCAGCCCCAGGAGTTGGAAGCCACCCTGGCCAATATAGCAAGACCCCATCTCTAAAAACTGTCTTGTCTTGTCTTTTCCTTTCCTTTCCTCTTTTCTTTTCTTTTCTTTTCTTTTCTTTTCTTTTCTTCTGTTTTCTATGTTTTCTTTTCTTTTTGACAGAAGGTCTTGCTCTGTCACCCAGGCTGGAGTGTAGTGGCATGATCAGGGCTCACTGCAGCCTTGATCTCCCAAGCTCAAGCGATTCTCCCACCTCAGTACCACCCTCCACCTCCTCCCGGTCACCCGCCAAGTAGCTGGGACTACAGGCATGTGCCCCACTCACCGCTAATTTTCTTTTTTTTTTTTTAAGTAGAGTTGGGGTCTCTTCATATTGCCCAGGCTGGTCTCAAACTCCTGGATTCAAGCATCTGCCCACCTCGGTCTCCCAAAGTGCTGAGATTACAGGTATGAGCCACTCCGCTCGGCCTTGTATATGTATATTTTGAAGTAGTTGGTTCTTAGCCCTTAAATTGATTGCAAATCTACTAATGGGTAGAGACCCTGTTTGAAGAACAGTCCTGAAACAGGATATACTCAGCATTCTACCCAAGGCATGACTCCCTCATGGAAAGGAAGGCAGAGTATTAAAAAGCATCTTATTCCAGCTTGGATTTCTCTGCATTTGCTCCCTGTCTCGCCTTGCCCCTACGTTCTGATGTTTTTCTGCCTTTGCATAGAAGAACTGCTATGACTATATATGAAATCAAATCAACTGACCCATCACTCCCAGGCCTTTTCCCCTTTATTATATATGGTTCTCTCTGTTCTGCTTCTCCCGCCTGTACCTGCTTTGCATGGTTCCAGTATGACATGATGAGAATCGAGGAGGTGAATGCAGGGATAAGCAAGGGACTCTGCAGTCATGAGCTGGCACTTTACTTCACCTTCTCCCCCTGCTGCTACCTCCTTACATGTAGAAAGCGGCTGGGCTGGCTCATGCTCCCTGCAGACAGAGGCCAAACTAGTGGCAGGAAGTGCTGTCTTCCTCACCCGGCCAGAAGGGCAATGGGTCTGTATCACATTTGCCTAATAACTGATATTCTGCCTGGCACTGCCCCCGTGCTCACTGAGGACCAACAAGGCCAGGTGTCCCAGCACTAAGAGCAACACACAGGCAGCCTGAGGGAAGCCAGGGAAAATAGTTGTCCATGACAACGCTGGGATGGGAAGTGCCAGGGAAGAGAAAGCAACCAGCAGAGGAGCACCTTAGGGGCCAAGGGAGAAAGAAGCAGGAATGTAGACACTAAACGGGACAGGCATGATGCAGAGGCGTGAGGTCCAGGGAGAAAGCAAGTGGCCAGAGAATGGGTGGGCGTGTGCCCATGTGCACACAGGCAGAGACCACCTGCTTAGCGGGATGGTGAGAAATGAGTGGTATTCCAGTCGTTTAAATGGAAAGAAGTTGTGTTTTAATAAATGTTCCAACAGGGAGTCAGGTAACATGAATATATATGTATATGCACACACACACACACACACACACACACACACGTATCTGATCCCTGAGAAAGCTTTGTAAAACAATAAAACTCAAATTATTAAAGTGTTAACTGAACTTCAGAATTTTCATCTCAATTTTCTCTAGAGCATCTGGCAACCAGATGACAAAATTTTCAGTTTTGTTCAAGTATGTATGGGGCAGATGATCAACCAGTTAACAAATTTAATCTGCCTCAGCAACACTGTTATGTAGGTCATGTGGGGAAGCTTGACCATTCCTGAAGCATGTTGAGAGATGGTGAATGCCTCTTTTGTAAACTCTCATTGACTCTAACAGGCCCCAAGTTACCATATCCGGCTTATTGGTGATTGTGAGGCCAAACAATTAACAAAGTTTGAAGTAAATGCAAACATGACTCCCTCCTAACCAACAAGTAATTGTTCCATAAGGCTCAATAATAATACATTTAATTTATAACTATATTAATTTAATCTATAAATAGGTGTATTTTAATATAAATATTTCAATATATAAATGCTTTTTATTATATATTACAAATATATCTGTTTTATATATAATATATAATGTGTATATTATATATGGTTTTTATATATTATAGATACAAATTTTTTATATTTATGTTTTTATATCTATATTATATAATGTCACATACAATATATAGTGTCATATATAATATGTTTTATATAACATATAATGTCTTAGATATATAGCATATATGTAATGTCTTCTATATATATATACACACACACGTTATATATGATATGTATAAAATGCCAGCCCCTTAATGTGCACAGTGCATTATCATGGGAATTGCCAATAAGTTTGTGAAGACAGAAACAGTGGTCTATATATGGTAATGGCAGTTAATCTATGCAGAATAAAGAAAATATAAATTAACTTGAAATAAATTAAAAACAGCTTTATCTTTTCTTTGTAGAATTCAATCAATAAAGACTTAACATAGAAAATATTGGCAGTAGATTTCTGTGGCATTTGCCACCTGTATAACAATTCTGATATGGCTAAAATCTTTTTAAAAATGTAATCCAAAAAAGCCATCACCTGATAGGGTAAAAATTGTTGGTGTTCATCATTGGCACACTTAGGTTTTCAATTGTGTTGTTGATGCTGCCAGTTCAAAGTGATATTTGTGGCAGACCTGGGGAGTGAGAATGGGTGAAGAAGACAGATAATGAGTTTAAATGAATTTGGCATTAATGATAACTGCAGACCTTAGGAAAGTGTTGTCTTTGCCAAGAGAAAGGAAGCTTTTAAACTGTGAATAGAGCTCATATAGAGTGTTGAAAATCAACAAGGAGTGGGGCAGTACTGCTACAATCACCTGGGAAACCATGGCAGTTGCTAGGGCCTCCCGTTGCTGCTAATGAGAACAGTGTGGTTCCGAGTCAGCGTGAGCAGCGTGCCATCAGCCAGACCGAGGCCACGATCGCAGGCAGCGTTTGCCTCTTTAGGCAGACAATGCACAATGGTGCCTATCTAGGCCTTGCCTAAGCCACATTCACCAGAGGGTCAGCATTGATTTTGAGCAATTACTTCCGTACTCCTGGGGCTTAGTAAAACCAGGAGCATCCTATTCTGATCTAAACTCCATTTGCTTCTTCTGAATGAAGGGAAATCTCTGCCGTATGATTTCCAATATTAATAAAGTGTTGCTGGGAAGGGGCAAGCTTTCAGTTAATACTGCATCCCTTTCCACTGGTTCCTGAAAGGCTCCGTGAGGCCTTTGTCTTTCAAGGATGGAAAACAAGTTTCTCAAAAATTAAAGATTTTAAAAAATTCATAGGAAAGGGAAGGATGAACTGATACAAGGAAGTTCTTATTATCTCGGCAAATGACACAGACTATGCCTATACTGGTCCAACCATATGGGAGAAAAGAAGAAATTGTTTTCCAGATGTTTTATCTGCATAACATGAAAAACTTCTTGGATTGAATGTTTCACTTTTCATTCAGATGTTTGATGTTATAGACAAAGTCACGGATATGAGAATATGAGAAGAAAATGAAAGGTGTGCAAAAATACATCATCAAAAATGCTTTTTGATGATAATCAAGTTCCCCTTTAATATTTTAGAGTTTTCTCCCAAGCAAGATTTGATGGGTTTCATATTTATATAGGACATATATTAGCATGTTTTTGACCTTTAGAAGCTGCTGATCTCAATGTTTAAAAATCAAAGAGGAAAGAGCTGCAGACTGGAGTTTGCAATGTCCTCATCGTGAAAAGCTTGTTCCTGGTAGTGGTTTTAGAAAACACGTTGTTAAACAAAAGTAGAAGCTAATGCAAAAAAACTAAGATCAAGGGGGAAAAATCATGAAGTTGGAGGAAAGGCACATATGTAAGAGGGCGCCAGTAGGAAATAGATGAACAAATGTGATAGGCTTGAAAGGCCTGTGGGTTTGAGACTTTCTTAGGGAGAAATTTAGGTACCAGGCTGGGGAACATGTATTTATTTCACTAGGCACTGAGAAGCCATTCAGTGTTTCTTTTTTAATTTTCTGTTTATTAGCTGCCAACAACAGAATCTACTCTGCCTAGTCCACGCTGAAAGATAAGTTATCAAACAATATTAGGTAGCTTATGGAATCTTCAGGTGAATAAACAGTCAGGTTCTGAAGCAAGGTAAAAAGAGCTGCTGTAGTGAAAACACATCTCACAAACACTCCTGAGGCTCCAGAAACCTCCCATGCTGCAGTTGACAGAAGAATGCATCCCTCTAAACAGTACCTCCTCATAGTACTCACTGTTGGTTCTACCTCTCTTGCAGGAGCCCAGGGTAACTGTGATTCGTAGAACTGAAATGATATACCTGAGCCTTAGCTGCAAGGGAGTCTGGGAATACGAGCCTTATACTTTAGGCAGGCATGACCCAGAATATTGGAGGATGTTCAAAGATCTTCTGCAGATCTGCACAAATGATAAGTTTCCACTACAAGAATGATGCCACTGTAGCTATGCTTTAGGAAAAGTAATTTGCCATGATTTGTGTAGAAAAGATTGGGGTAGGCCAGGTACTGTGATTCACACCTGTAATCCCAGCACTTTGGAAGGCCAAAGCAGGAGGATCGCTTGAGCCCCAGAATTCAAGACTGGCTTGGGCAACATGGCAAAATTCTGTCTCTGCAAGAAACACAAAAATTAACCTGGTGTGGTGGTGTGTGCCTGTAGTGCCAGCTACTCTGGAGGCTGAGGCGGGAGGATCGATTGAGCCTGGGGAAGTCAAGTCTGCAGTGAGCTGTGATCACACCACTGCACTCCAACCTAAGTGACAAAGTGAGACTCTGTCTCAAAAAATAAATAAATAAATAAATAAATAAATAAAATAAAGTACTATAGTAGAAAAAGGCTGGATGTGAAAAGACGAGTTACAAGCCTATAGAAACTGTCAAGGGAAACAGTAATCAGGTCTCACCTTGTGTAGTAGAAACACAGGGAAAGAGAAGATTCTGGAATTCCTAAAGAGACAAAACTGGAAACATGTAGCAATGATGCCTTTAGCAGGAATAGGGAAGTCAGGAGGGAGGTGCCATTCTGAAGCAGAGGACTGAGTCCAGCCTGGGACATGATCAATTTGGGAAGCAGGATGCACAGCTGGACAAACCCAGCACACATTGGGATGGTAGAGCTGGAGCCTGGAGAGAAGCATCCAGAGACATAGGCATTAGAGTTGCCCACAGAGAAACGGAAGTTGAAAGGACAGGACTGGGAGGGTGTAGTTCAAAGTTTGTGTTTTCATTTCCCTTGAAAATTGTTTTTTTTTTTGGCATGTTGTGTGCTATCATGATTTAAGAATAGTTTAGCCCAGAGCCTTCTTTCCCTGCACCCGCAGCAAAAATAAACCAATGGAAATTTCATTCTTATCCCAGTAACACATTATTTGCTGTCTTGAGGAACCTGTCACCTGTCTTCAAATGATTCCCTTATTCTGTTTTTTTTGTTGTTGTTGTTCTTCTTTTTTGTTTTGTTTTGTTTTGAGACAAGATCTTATTCTGTCACCCAGGCTGGAGTGCAATGGCATAATCATAGCTCACTCCAGTCTCCATCTCCTAAGTTCAAGCAATCCTCTTGCCTCAGCCTCCCAAGTAGCTGGGACTACAGATATGTGCGACCATGGCCAGCTGTTTTTTATTTTTTTTTAGAGACGGGATCTCACTATGTTGCCCAGGCTGGTCTCAAACCCCTGGGCTCAAGTGATCCTCCCACCTCGGCCTCCCAAAGTGCTGAGATTGTAGGCATGAGCTACTGCACCTGACTTGATTCCCTATTCTTTATGTAACTCTCTCTTAGGGTTTTGAAGACTTAATTGTTCGTGTCTGGGAGCAGGGGAATATCATAAACAAAGAAAGCCAAGCTTTGTTTTTATTGCAGCCATTTTTCACCTGGTCTGAGAAAACACTAATGACACAGTCTACAGTCAAGAGTCTACATCACAAAAGAAAAAAAAGCTTTGGAGTCTCAAACCTGAGCAAGTCTCTATTGGGGGAGAGGGAGGGGCTTGTTTCCAACTATTCAAGTGCCATAAGCGCTTGCAGCGCGGGCCCTCACTGTCCCACATTGCCATTTTCTAGTCTTCTAACAATGAGGCCTTCTCTGAGGCCCCAGAGAAAGAGACCCTCTGGACAGTGAATGGGAGGCTTGTTACCCACAAAGAGTGAACTAAGGAGTTGGGACCAGCATTTTCTTTTAAATCAAGGGACACTTTTGTTTTGAGGGACAAAACTGTCTCAGAGCAGCCTGAGATGCTCCACGGGGATGGAACCTGAGCCTCCCCTCCCCACTGATCAGGACGGCAGCGCTGCTCACCGGACTGACCAGGGCCAGGGTCACCAGCAGCATGGGAAGGATTGCAAAGCTAACCCCACCCTGGCAAATGGGGGCCAGTCAGCTGCTCCAGGTCATCAACTTGGGCACAAAGTCATGAGGGCCCTCCTTCCTTCGGATAACTCGCCTCCTGACATGGAATCCCCTTAGAAGATGCTAGAGAAACCAACCTACACACACAGATGGATGGCCTGCTACAGAACCAGCTCTCCCAACATGCTGTGCCGTCCTTGCTTTCTGAAAAGGAAGAGGATCTGCAGCTGCCCAGCAGGGAGGAAGCTTCTGGCACCTGGTCATTGAAACCAGAGGGATGCTACTTCTATACAGCGAGCAGTCTAGTCCTCTCCACATGAAGTAGTAAATAGCTGAGTCAGTTTCAGAACTCTGTCTTCCCAGAGAGCATCAGGGCATTATTACATAATATCTTGGAGCACCACAAATGTGCATTATCCTGAACAGTAACTAATATTGTTCCTGTTATTAGAAAGAGGAACTTCACCCAGCTCGAAAAATAATAAGACAGCTCAGGCAGGGCAGGGCAGGGCAGGGCAAGGGTTTAGGGTCTCCATCAGGAGACAGATGACTCTGACCAGGGATCAGGGTCAGGGCTGGCATTTCTGCTCTGGCTAAAATTCAAATTTTACATAGATCTCTATGAGGTGGGCATTTTGCTGTCAAAGGTTTTATGGATGGTTCTAGATGCGGCAACAAATTATTAAAGGGAAATGCAAAGCCTTGCTTGGCAGAGCTTACAGTTCTCAAGCGTTGACCTGAGTCTTAAATTTTGCAACTGTAAGTTTAGAGGACGCGGGACACACATCCTGTTTTGGAGGCTGTTTTGGAGGAGCAGGAAGACAAAAAAAGAGATGCTGTGGACTCAGTTCTCAAAGGCAAGTGGTGGCAGAGCACCAGGAAAAAAATCAGTGAGCGGGGTGAGGATCCGCATGGATCACTTTCCTTCCAAAAGGAGGCATATTCTTAGGCAGATTTTTGAGGGGCCTCTCAGGGCCTCCAGTAGTGGCTGCATTCACATGTTGGCCCTGACAGGGCGCTAAGGGTTGAGACTCACAGTGCTTCTGTCCAGCAGAGCTGTGATAGACAAAGAAGGTGATGTTCGCTGCAGAAACCTTCAAAGCCTCCCCAGCAGCAGCAGCAGCAAATCTAGGGTCACTTTTTCTGCCCCTCAGGTACTAAACAAGCCACAGGAAGTGAGTGTCTCATAGTCCCGCAGATAATGAAATGTATCCCATATACACTTGGCCGCACCCTCAGAGGGAAGTCAAGACTACAAAGGGACTGGATATGTCAGAAGAAGAGAGGAGTGAGGCAAAAAAGCAAGAGAAGTCTTGGGGGACTCTGACGCACGCTGCGGGGTAGAAAACTTGTGCTGCTTCTTGTTTCACACGGGCCAGAATCCTGTAAAGTTGTTTACCCAGCAGCCACTAAGCAAATGTCCCTTCTTGGGCGGTCTAGTCCAGTCCCTAGGTGGAGGTGGAGAGAATAAGACAAAGGACAGGGTGACATGAGCCCACTGACCTTTCACCTTGTCACGTATTTGCGAGTGGTCTGATTTTCACTGAGCTGCAGAAAAACCTCAGTGGCCCAAGCACGGGTTAGGGCTTTCTCCCACAGTCGGGAGTTTTGCCTTCTTGCCAGGACTGGCTGCACGAATCACCTTCACACCTATCCTTCTTCCTCTGACAGGCTGCTGATAACAGCATCATCATCTCTGTAGAAGTTTACAGACCACACAGAACACATTTGTTAACCCTCCCCACAGGCCAGGGACTAGTTATCATTGTTCTTATGTTCTCACTGCAGAACCTGAGGTCCAGAGAGGTTGACAGTCTTGTCCAACATCATACCGTCTAAAGAAAAAATCACTAGCATCTAGCATTTATGGAGCGCTTGCCACTTTCCAGATAAGTGCTTTATTTGGATTTATTATTCTCATAACAACCCAGTGTTGTAGGCGTATTGTTGTCTGCAGGATACAGATGAGGAAGCTGAGAGCGTGCACACATCTTGAGCATAGGCTTGCATGTGTGGGACACCAGTAGTGTGTGAAGTGGGGAGCCTGACCTCACAACCTTCCCTCTTCTGTGTCTCTGCCACAGCTGGAAATTGGCAAAGGCAGAATTTGAATGGAGGTCCTAGACCACCTTTCCCACCAGGCTGGGGCTTCTCAAACTTGAATGTGCACATTGCCGTGAATCACCTGGAGATGTTGTTGAAATGTAGATTCCGACCCCACAGGTCTGAGACATGGCCCAGGGGTCTGCATTTTTTAATGAGCTCCCAGGTGACACTGAGACCACGGGACCGCAGACCCCGCTGTGGGTAATGATGTTCTATACTATTGTCACAGGGAAAACCCCCAAATTGGGACTCAGCCCAGGAGGCCACGCGGGTGTTTGGTTTCACATAGGAAAGAATTCAAGAGTGAGCCAATGGAGTAAAGTGAAATTGAGTTTTACTTAAAAAGTAAAGGAATAAAAAGGGTGGCTACCCATTCGGCAGAGTCGCAATGAGGGCTGCTTGACTGACTATACTTATGGTTACTTCTTGATTAGATGCTAAACAGGGGGTGGATTATTCATGTTTTCTGGGAAAGAGGTGGGGAGGTCCTGGAACTGAGGGTCCTTCCCCCTTTTGGATCATGTAGGGTAACTTCAAAAAGTTGCCATGGCATTTGTAAACTGTCCTGGTGCTGGTGGGAGGTTCTTTTAGTATGCTGATATATTATAATTAGTGTATAATGAGCAGTGAGGATGACTAGAGGTTGCTTTCCTTGCCCTCTTGGTTTTGGTGGGTTTTTGCTGGCTTCTCTACTGCGTCCTGTTTTATCAGTGGGATCTTGTCACCTGTGTCAGGGAAACGAGTCGTACTGAATTCCTATCTCACTATAGCTACCTTCTTTTTTCT
The DNA here is from genome assembly GCF_000951035.1 of Colobus angolensis palliatus. Taxonomy (NCBI): domain Eukaryota; kingdom Metazoa; phylum Chordata; class Mammalia; order Primates; family Cercopithecidae; genus Colobus; species Colobus angolensis. Next base: position 3,972,759 of record NW_012115766.1, read on the forward strand.
TTTTCCTTTTTTTTTTTTTTGGGGACAGAGTTTTTCTCTGTTGCCCAGCCTGGAGTGCAGTGACACGATCACCACTGGGCTTCCCCGGCTCAAATGATTCTCCCACTTCAGCCTCTCAAGTTGCTGGGACTATAGGTGCTCACCACAGTGCCCAGGTAATTTTTTTTGTTTTATTCTGTTTGAGATGGGGGTTTCAAAATGTTGCCCAGGCGGGTCTTGAAATTCTGGCTTCAAGTGTTCTTCCCTCCTGGGCTTCCCAAAGTGTTGGGATTACAGGCATGAGCCACTGCCCTGCGGCTACTCTTTACGATCTCTGACTGCCAAATCCCTTGCGCCTGACCCCTATACACACTGTTGTCCTACCTTCTCTTATGCATGCTTTTGAAGGCCTATTTGAATAAGCCTTCAAATCTGGCTGAGTCCATGGTTGCACCCAGTAGGGCAATGGCCCTTAACTGGAAATTAATATAATAATAATTTGAGGGGCTCTTCCAATGCAAAAACAGCATTGCCTCAATCTCAGAGATTCTGATTTAACGTACAGTATTGGGAGCGGGCCTGGGGATTAGCATAGAGTGAGTCTCTGCCCTTTACAGTATAAATCAATCCATCTTTTCTCATGTGCTTCCAATTCATCCATTACCCAAGTGATCTACATAGTAAGACCCAGAAAATGGGCTAGCAAAATCAGAGTTCTCCTCAGCGGTGAATACTTACCCTGAATGGTTTTTCTCCACCACAGCCAGATAGGCCGACTTGTCTGCCAATCTCACTCTGCATGTACAGGATTGGCTCTCTTGCCTCCACCCCACCTCCAATGACATAATCCTTTATAATCAATCATAGGCTTTCCTCTCTTGCCACGTGTAGACGTGGGCAATATGCATAAATATGAGCCTTTTGGGGAAGGATAAAAACCACTTCTGATCTGACAAGTATAAGGCTGAAGTAGCATTGATGTTTTTTCTCTTCCCCGAAGTCCTGATCCCCAGTAACGCAGCCGCTCTGAGTCTTGGCTGAGAAAAAAGAATTCTTATAGAGGACTCCTTTCACTTTAAGGATTTTCAAAGACCAGCTCCCTGTATGGTTACGTTTTCCCCGATTTTTTTTTTTTTTCTACAATTCTAAAGAAAGCCTCACATTGAGAAAAACTAGAAAGGCATGATTCAGTGATGTCAAATGCTCTCAGGATTCCTCCTTCCAAAGTCTTTGTTAATTGTACTCAGTATCTATAGTGATAAATTTAAAGACACAGGAAACAGCGGGATCTCAGAGACACTAGACTATTGTATTGTCCCATTAAGTTGAAACAATGGAGCAGAGTCTTGAGCCTGTCTCCAGGGCAACAGAAAATGCCAGTCACAGTCAGGTGGACTTTCTGATGAATTTTTTTAAAATAGAGTTGCACATACTTTGTTATTTTAAAGAAGAGAAAGTTAACTCATAAATATTTAGGTGCAATTACAAATACTTTGAACCGAAAATGTCTTTGATTTAATTGCAAGCTTTCTTTTTTGGTGTTTTTTTTTTTTTTTTTATTCCCATAGCCAAATAAAATTCTCACACCAGGGGAAAAAAGACCCTAAGGAAAGACCAAAAAATGACGTACTAGCAAAAAACTGAATTTTATTTAAATATGTGTGTTGGTGTTTAAATATCAACAGATGAATTAGCAATGGGCATTCTGACATGTGGTCTTATCTTCTCTTTCTATCACCAATCGAATTCACTTTGTTTTGGACTTAGGGCCGGACCTTCTAAAAAGCCCAAGGCGATCAAATGTAAGTCAGGAGCTATGAAAAATCCATAGTGGTCCTGTGTGTCCCACTAGGGACTCTGCTCTCAGCTTCTGGGTTTGGCCTTGTCTCTCTCTGGCCCTAGCCTGCCCTCTGTACTCAGCAAATTCCTTGCCATCACCTCTCGTGCGTGACCACTCATTTTGGCAGCATTTTTCCTGGCTGACCTCAGCATTCTCCTTTGGATATGATTTTAAGCACTCGCTCTCCAGAAGTATTTATGATAGCTAGGAATAAAAAAATTACAGAGCTGTGCTATCCAATATGGTACTTACTAGTCATATGCAGCTGCTTATATTATTTAAAATGAAATAGCCTGGGCGTGGTGGCTCATTCCTGTAATCCCAGCACTTTGGGAGGCTGAGGTGGGCAGATCACCTGAGGTCAGGAGTTCGAGAACAGCCTGGACAACACGGTGAAACCCCGTCCCTACTAAAAAAATGAAAATTAGTCGGGCGTGGTCGTGGGTGCCTGTGCTCCCAGCTACTTGAGAGGCTGAGGCAGGAGAATTGCTTGAGCCTGGGAGGCGGAGGTTGCAGTGAGTGGAGATCACACCATTGCACTCCTGCCTGGGGGACATGAGTCTGAGACTCTGTCTCAAAACAAATAAATAAATAAAAATTAATTTAAATTAAATGAAAAAATTCAGTTCCTCAGTTGCTCTAGCCACATTTCAAGTACTCAATAGCTATATGCAATGGACAGCACAGATATAGAACATTCCTTTCATCGCAGAAAGTACTATTGAACAGTACTGACTTAGAGACACTCTTAGTCTCATCACAACCCCAATGGGCTGACCAATTTGATGTTAGTATCTTTCCGCAGTTCCCTCAATCCAAGTCGTGTGAAATGGAAACCCCTAAAGTCTGAAACAATCTTGTTAGCATGCTCTTGAGATAGTTCCAGGAGTGGTTCAGAGTTCCTTCAGATGACTCCTGAATGCCTATTAGCCCCATTCTGGCTATCTAGAGCTCCAAAGACACCAGGTAGTTGGATCATCAGTGAAGAAGATTTAGGTTCACAGCAACGTAGAAAAGACATTTCAAGGAACAGCAGAGTACCACCTTTATTACTACTACCCATTTAGGCAGAGCCAGACTAGTTTGCTGCTTATGTGCACTTTATTAATCAACATGCCTAACATTCCACCATTGGAGATTTATTCCTTTGGGCCTTACAGATACCTTCTTTATTCTCCATACTGGGAGAGAGTATATGGACTATACCGGTTAGGGCAGATTGAGAGAGAGATATACATAAAGTATGGAGACACACATTGTTGATGTCGTTGCTTGGCTTACTCCCCACATACCCACAACACAACCCCTTGGGTGTGAGAACAGAAGTAAGGCTCTGCAGCCCCTTGCCATATGTCAGATATCATAAAGGAGAAACTACTTTTAAACATTCCCCACTATGTACCCAATATGGTGCTGGGCCCATAAGTGCTCACTACCATGTCTGATTGGTTAAATTATAGATCATTTTAAGAATATTTTAATACATTAGAATTAGAATCTAATATATTTGAATCACTCTGAAGTATGTTCATCCATCACGAATTCAAAATTAATTTTTAAGTGCCCAAAGTGAGTTTTTTCATACATTTTTGGCTTACTGAGCAAAAATCGTTCCATCCACACCTGCCACCTCAAACAAAACTTCTTCATTTTGTTTACTCCTTTGCTTATTTATTCATTCAACAGCAAGTTTTGTGTACCTACTCAAGATTGTCCAGTCTCAACAAAGTTGAATAATACCCCTTGGTCTAGAAGGTTGGCAGATGACCACTGTTGAAGGAAAAACTTTAGACAAATTAAATTTAGCACAGTTTAATTGAGCAAGGGACAACTCAAGAATCAGGCAACTCTTACAACCAGGAGAGTTTAATGAGACTCTAGAACTGCCAAGTGGCTGGATAACATTTATAGACAGGAAAAAGGAAATAATGTACAGAAAACAGAAGTGAGGTACAGAGAGAGCTGGACGACATTTGCCTTACTGGAACCCAGTTTGAACATTTGGCTACAAGGAATTGACTGAAGCTTGGCTTCTGTGGTTGGCTGAGACTTTTAGCTCTTTGTTACCAGAATATACTCCTAAGTTAGGTTTTCAGTTTGTGTATGGACTAAGCTAGGTTGCAGTTCTTTACATAGGACTCCCACAGAGGCCTCTAAAGCCCAAATTTAGTTTGATTTAACACTGTGTAATTCCCACGTGAACCTGCACCTTCCAGAACAGAAGATGTCTGGCTCCTTGCTACCTCTGATTTGCATCCTCCATTCCAAGTTCCTGAATCCCAGTCTATCAGTTAGAATTCATCCTGGGTGCCTAACTGTGGGAAGCCTAAATAATAGTAGCCTACACAAGACAGACAATTTCTCTCTCAGCTGAAAAGCCAGAGTTAACCTTCAGGACTAATACAGACACCTCCCAGTCTTCTAGAATCCAGGCTGCTTCTGCTTTGCTATTTCACCAAAACCTTAGTGCCTTACTTCCTGACCAAAGATCTGCCTCCCAGGTGACAGGAAGAAAGAAAAGGAAAGAAGAGTATTCCCTCACTCATTTCGGAGGCTTCCTCTTAATCTCACTGGGCAGGATTTAGTCCTTGGCTCCACCTAGCTACAACAGAGGCTGGGAAATGTCATCCTTTCCCATCAGGCTTCTGATACAAAAGTAAGAGTCTAGAATGGACAGTGGGGTAGACACCTAGCAATCTCTGTAGCCTACCACATGCTGTGCCCAAGGCACTGTCCTACTAGAAATATACTACCTACAGCTGCAAAAGTAATAATCCGCGTCCTCTGATAATGGAAACAAAAGCCATTAAATGCAAATAATATTATTCACATCACCAACATTCTTTCAGTCATGTATATTTTAAAGGGCTAATCTCATCTTTTGAATGCTTGCTTGTTAGTGTAAAACACGAGTAAAATTGATTTCGTAGGCATGACTATTACAAATTCTCATATATATTAAGACAAAACCCTTGCAAAGGAAATAACAAAGCTATAAAGAACTAAAAGCTATAGAATTAGGACATCTACATTTTTACATATTAAAAAATCCATTAAATTGGTCATATTGACCATGGTATTTTAAATTTCCAATTATCCTGCTGATTGCAAAATCTTAGAATAGGACATAGAAAATAGGGAAATAAATTATTGTTACCATGAGAACGCTAATTTTTCAGATCATAACTTTGAAATAACTCCGTCTTTAGTTTTTATGCATAAAAGGAAGAAAGACAGTGGGGTGGAAAAGCCAGCGTGTGGAACACACAGTAACAAAGTCCAAGGAGGCTTTGATGTTAATACCTGGCAGAGTTAAAAGAGCAGCAGTTCAAACCTCACCTACTGCTAATATTCAATTGGGGATAATTAAACCACCATCAGGTTTCCCAAGCAGAGAACAGATACATTTTCTCATGAGATGGAAAGTTCTTTTCTACGTCCTGCCCAAATAATACCCAAACACATGCAAAGAACTGCTTTTTAAATTGAGACTTGTTGAAGTTAACTGTTGGAGCCAGTGTTTCACTTGCTTTCTTCACCCTAAGGTCTGAGGTAGATCCTGATCAGCGGCAAAGTCCCCCTCCCCGTCCCGAGTTTCTGGGTTCCCAGGGTATCCCCGCCTAGTTAAACTCCAGGAGGTTGCCGCAGTCTTGCTTCTTTTCTCAGTCTTCCAGGGATCCTGACCCTCTCCCCACTACTGACTGCCCCGTCTCTGTGTGTCCTGGCTCCCCTTGGCAACCTGCCGCCTCTGCTAGTCACTCATAGGCTCCCTAGTCTTGCTCCTCAATGACACAAATCATAGACTTTTGGCCAGCACGGGCTAAAATCAGTAGAGGTGATGAAGCACAGTGATCCCCAACCGTGGGACCAGCTTAGATGGGAGCTGTAATCCCACGGTAGAGACTCATGTCTCCCAGTAGCCTTTCTCCCCCTTTCCATAGTAATGGACTCATAATTTCAGCTTTGCACATGGCCACCCAAAATAAAGACTACATTTTCCAATTTCTCCTGCAGCTAAAAAAAATTTTTTTTGTGATGGAGTCTTGCTCTGTCACCCAGGCTAGAGTGCAGTGGCACGATTTTGGCTCACTGAAACCTCCATCCCGGGTTCAAGCGATTCTCCCGCCCCAGCCTCCTGAGTAGCTGGGACTATAGGCGTGTGCCACCATGCCCTGCTAATTTTTGTATTTTTAGCAGAGACAGGGTTTCACCATGTTGGTCAGGCTGGTCTCGAACTCCTGGCCCTGTGATCCGCCCGCCTTGGCCTCCCAAAATGCTGGGATTACAGGTGTGAGCCACTGTGCTTGGCCTCCTGTGGCTAAATTTAAGAGTCCATGTCTAAGTTCTGGCCAGTAAGAACTTAAGTGGAAATGGAAGAGATAAATTGTGTCCTTTGGTTCTGCTTCTTCTCTTCTGTTGGTGAGAATGTAAAGGCAATGACCAGAGCTCCAGCAGCTATTCGGAGCCATGAAATGGCCTAGAGAGTGAAAATTATGCATGAGACGAAAAGTAAAGTTGACCAAGTTTGGGTTCTCCAGACACTCTGGAGTACCATCTAGCTCATAACCATACTAACTGCCTCTGAACTTCCAGAACATAAGAGAGAAATAACGTTCTTTCCTGCTTAAGCAAGAACTGTTACATGTTAGCTTAAGCTAAATTGAATCCTTACTATATGCTAAAAACATACAACTGGCCATAGTCAAAATAGTGACTCTATAAATTGGGTTTTCATCTTCTGGGCCCTCTCTTTTGATCCTTCTCCCAAGCCCCCGGACCCTCTGATGCCCCGTGTCCCCACTACACTGATACCCTCCCTTGCAGCTCACTGCTTTGCAATTTTCTAATCACTTGTCTTCTATCCAGACTTACACATCCTATATCTCATTCCTTCAGGATCTGGCAGTGACTGGCTAGGTAATGTGATAATAAAATGTATACTAATTTATTAACGGAAAATAATGGGTGTTCTTCTTCCAACATAACATCCTAACAGGGTCTTGAGTGACTAGACCCAAGGAATGACTAACATGGACACTCTGGCAGGTAATTATGGAGAGATTTTTAAATAGGCAGTCTTATTGACGTTTGATATAAGAAATACAGTTCTGCAGACTGTCAAGCAGCTCCAGGTTTACACACATAGCATGTCAGATTCAATTAGGATTTCCAGATACTTAGCTTTCCCCTTATATTGCTTACTAGTGCAAAACCATACCAATGATGTTCAAAATAAGAGGAAGTACGGAAATTGACAGTTTGAAAACTTTCCATTTTTTCAGAAGTGATATATTTTTTAATTTTGCTTTCTCTAGAAAGTATTACTTCTTCACCAACCTATAATTTCTATAGGTTCTAATGGTGTTTTAAAAAGACCCCCATATCTAACATAACAATGTGTGTTAAAAATCTTAGGTTCCTCCTGTAATCTGCATCAGCTAGCCCTCAACCACTCCAAATAAGTATCCAATCTAAGTAAAAAGGATGTGTTCCATATGAAAACACCACCTGCGGATATCCCCTGACTCCTGGTCCTTCCAAGAAAACTGTGACCCTCCACCCCCCAATGCCCTTCTATATGGAAATTACGGGGCTCCCATTGATTGACACGATATCATGTTTCTTACTTATTCATCATCGAATCTAAATCTACTAATAATTGGTGAAAAGGTAATGGTTTGTTGTTATTTCCATAGCATATTCTAGTGGGCTTTTCTTTAACATCTTATAGCTTATAGCCAGCTAAGAGGCAGGGAAATATATAATAAAGAAGTTCAGGAGACTGCCTAGCTCATCAGAGACTGCCTAGCTCATCAAATACTGCCTGAATAAATATGCACTTTTGCTTAGCTTCCATTGGTCTCACTTCCAGTAGAAATACAGTAATTTGAGCCTATGTCCTGGACCCCAAAGCAACAGTTTACAAAAGATGTGTAATTGTAAACCAACTTCCTTAAAGATAGCAATGCCTTGAAATGCAGGACTGGCCTTGGAAATTAGGGAAGCAAGTAACCTCATGCTAAACCCTTTATCTTTCCTTTCAGTGCCCCTTATCTTATCATCCTCTTCCTTCTCCCTCTCTCTTTTATGCCACTGCTATTTACAACACTAGACTCCTGGCAGGAAATGTGTTACAAAAATTAAAATAAGTTACCCACAATAAAAAAACATATATATATATTTCTTAAGCTACTTTCCTCTCTTCTTATTTTCACTTTAAGAAGTGTCCCTTACTATATAATTATGGTTGTTGTTCTAAGCCCTTACCTAGTAAGCTCACCAAATCAGAATGAACCTTGAGCTCAGAGTCCCTGGACACACACACAGTTGAGAACTGGAAGAACGTTGGTTAGCTGTCAGCACCCTCCTAGGCGTTGTCGGGGAGGACAAGACATCTCGTGCCGTGACTGCCACAATTAACTGGTAGTCTTGTGGGAGGCAAGGCAGAATGGATGAAACAATCCAAGAACAATGCCAATGGAAGGTAATTAACCATGATGTCATGCTATAAATCAGTCCTTGAAATAATGACCTATATGTCTAAAAATAGAGCTCAAGTGAGTAAGAAATTAGGTGGGTAGAGAGGTATAAGAACAGAGCAGGTTCAGTGGGGGATGTGTGAGCCATGCCAACTTCAGAGAGAGTATGCAGAACTGCTAAAGGCAGTTATTTAGGTCAGAACTTAATCCTGTTGCAGGTCTTTTGTGAATTCTCAGTTTTGAGGCATTCAGCACTGGTTAAAAGGAAAAGGACTGATGTGTGCCCCTTATTACTTCCCTACAAGTGGGAAAGCCACTCAGGTGACAGCATAAGGGTAACCTGCAAATGTCTTCTTCTCCAACCAAATCCAGGATGCAAGGACGGGAAGGAAAGATAGCTACTTCCACTAAAAAGCTATTAGAGGGAAATAAGCGAATATGAAATGAGGTTTTAATCTTACTTTCAAGCCATACTATGCATATATAATGTCTAATTCTAATCTTTTTGTAAAATGAGCATTAATTTAGATGCACTAAAGTCAATATTTAATTACACATGAGTTCAAAACAATTTGTCCCTTTGCAAATGTATAATTTTTGCCAGTAGGAAGAAAAATCCAGTCCAAAAGAAGTATGATTTTACTTCTAATTCTATGTTTAAATAAAATTTACCTTTAAAACTTGGTTTAAATTGTGCAGATCTATTAATTTATAACTTGCATTCAATAAAATAGGGAGGAAATCTCGGCTCGAGATTTTGGTATGATCTCAGCTCACCGCAACCTCCACCTCCCAGATTAAGCAATTTTCCTGCGTCAGTCTCCCGAGTAGGTGGGATTACAGGCATGGGCCACCACATCCGACTAATTTTTTGTATTTTTAGTAGAGATGGGGTTTCTCCATGTTGGTCAGGCTGGTCTCAAACTCCCAGTCTCAGGTGATCCACCCGCCTCAGCCTCCTGAAATGCTGGAATTACAGGCGTGAGCCACCGTGCCTGGCTGATTTACTATTTTTAACAAAACTGTATAATAAAGTTGTAATCTTCAGTGATACAGGTTTACTGAACATCCCCAATTTTTCATTAACTCACTCATCCTGTGTTTTCCCATTTAAATGAGTTTAAATGCACATTGGGAACTATTTGAAAACATTCCATTTTTAAATTCTGCTGGACCCTCCCTATAACTCTTACCTATCTCAAGATTCTGCATTAGAATAAATTCTCCTTTATGTACTTTAGTAACTGTATTATTTCAGCCAAAATCTCAGGTTTGCAATTTATAATTACCTTTCCACATCAAACAGATCTTCGTTGACTCATAAACCATTCTGTCTCTCCAAAGTTGAGATGTTTTAGTGCATATGTAGTGGATGTCTGCTTTTCAGTCATTCTTAAAGAAGTTGCTGTGGAACCAGTTGATCTCTGTAAAAGTTGCAATAACTTGTATCTTTCAGACTTTCTTTAGTAAGCGGTTAGAATCTTTGGTCATTTGCATGGTATTGCCGGCTTTACCAGTAGAAAGGCTCTTGGTATAAATTAAATGTGGGTAAGCCAAAATATTTTAAATGCAATAGAGCTTTCAAATAAATCCTTTAGTTGCTCCTTTGCAAAGTGAAGGATTCTCTTACAAAGCCAATAATTACTTCCTAATGCATGGGTTTTGCAGATCTGGAATTTAATCCATCAGGTTTGCTTAAAGCAGATAGATCTTTATTTGCTCGTCTGAGGGTTGGTCTTTTGGCTTAGTGTTAATTTAAAGAATAAAACAATCAAGAAAGAATGCTCTAATTGGACTCTTATTTTGGCAGCATTGCTGATTAATGTGTAAAGAGTAATTTGGTGTCAGTGGAAGGGAACGTAAGGTATGGAGGTGGGCTGAGCAGACTGTGCCTCAAAGCAACATGGCCAAGATTGGAGCACAGCCACAGTTTGCATACTTTGATTTTCTCTTTAAATTTACCAGGATGTTTGGGAGATTACACCCTAAGAAAACAAACAAACAAAAATCCAACATTCCACATCGCTGAAACAAGAAGAACAAACCTGCCACTGCTTCTGTTTATAGAGTGGTAGCAACAAGGGTAGATGAATCTAGCATGAAGAGATACAGAGGCAGAGCAAGCGAGTATCCAAGTGGATGTTGTAAATCAAAACCACTTGGATGGAAAAGGACAAAATCAGCAGGAGAAGCATGTTTTGCTAACCTGGAGAATATAAAACTAAAAATAAGACCTCCTTCCTCTTGAGAAAGGCTAAACTGTGTCCTTTAAATTTAGCCTTTGTGCCCCTCACTCTCCTGCTTCTATCTTGTATTGCTGCCATTTGATCCTCCAGGGAGCAAAAGAATCCTGCTTTCTCCCTGCCAGACCTTCAAAGCAAACGCAGCCCTTTGTTTGAGAGCTCTTTCTCCTTCACAAAATGCTGATACAGTTTCTACAAATCGAGGAAATCTGATGGTGGGAGTGGGGGCAGGTTTTGCAGAAAAAGAATTTTCCTTCCTGAAACCAAGACAGGATAAATTTAAAGTCAACTCCCCAGGGATAGGAACTGTGCTACTTTGGTGGCCTAGACCCTACGTACTTTAAGAATTCCTTTCTGGGACTCTATGCCAAGCCGTGTAAAAATTAGGGGGGAAAATCTATCCCACCTAAATGCTCTGGCCCTCCGGCTATCTAAATTTTTTTCAAGATTTTTAGCTGAATGTTCTTCAAGGTGATGCATTTTCAAAAGGAAACCTCCAATTCTAACTGCTCAGCTCAATCAACCTCTTAGAACTTTCCTTTGGGTTCTCTAAATCCTCAGTGTGCTTTACTGCTTGAAATTGAGCGAGAGGGCATTTCAGGGGATCAATCAAAGATAATAGGAGGGTTCTGAGCTTTTATAGTTTAAAAGAATGCTGTTTTCAAAAATCATGAACAAGAGCACTATTATGAATGTTTAATTATTTCTATGACTATATTACAAACTCCTCCATCACTAGAATGTAATAACTAAAAACTGCTTTATAATGACATTTAAATGGATTTCATTCCATGAAAATGAGATTTGCAAATCAGACAGGCAAACAATGACATTTTCCCCCTATTGGTTACTCAAAACTGTTGTTCCATCAAAACAGAAGAGGAATGTTGTCCCTGACATGTAAGACATAATATAAACATCACTTTCATGATAGTTTCAGGACCCTAGTTTGTAATATTCCAGGGTGCCTCCAGCTACTTCAAAAATAATGTGAAATTCCTTCAACAAACAACCCTAAATAAAGTTTAATACACTTCAGCTGAAAAAATATGATACATGGCATGAAGGATTTTTAGAGGTAGAAGCATAAATCACCAATTATGTAAGTGTATTTGTACTATTGTATATATATTCAAAATACACATTTGTATCAATTACCAAGAGCCCAAAGTCCTGCCATCTAAATGATATTAGATTGAGCTGGAATTCTCAGAAGTAAGAAAGTAAATGAACATTTAAAATACATTCAGCTGTATTTAAGAAATATTTATGCAAGTTATGGGCTTTTTCTTTATTTTATTTTATTTTATTTTTTTGGACACAGAGTCTTGCTCTGTTGTCCAGGCTGGAGTGCAGTGGCAAGATCTTGGCTAATTGCAACCTCTACCTCCCGGGTTCAAGCAATTCTCCTGCTTCAGCCTGCCAAGTAGCTGGGACTACAGGCACACGCCGCCACGCCCGGCTAATTTTTTTTTGTATTTTTAGTGGAGACGGTGTTTCACCATGTTGCCCAGGCTGGTTTTGAACTCCTGAACTCAGGCAACCCACCCACCTTGGCCTCCCAAAGTGCTAGGATTACAGGCGTGAGCCACCGCACCCAGCTGGCTTTTTCTTTTTCTTCCTGAATCTACCTGGACTTTGGGCAATTGCTTTTTATGAGTTTCCCAAGCAGTTGAGTTTAGTAAGACAGGTGATTTGAAGGTCATATTCAAGTATCTATTCCAACTTATATAAAATTGTTAAATGGGGAGAGTTTTTTTTTTTTTTTTTCAAAAAAACCTACGTGTTGTGACATAGCCTTGTAATGGAAAAATGCAGCCATTCACTATGATATTTACAAAGAATTATGATGCTGGTAAAGTGTTTATGCTAGTGAAAAAAAAGTCAAGATTTCAAATTTTATATGTAGTGTGAGTTCTAACATCTAAAAGAAATGTAGAAAACAATACTAACAGGGGTGGGATTGGTGGTAAGGGTTAGGAAGGTTAGGGGTGGGATATGTTTTTCTGGCTTTATGTCTTTTCACATTTTTCTAATGAGGATGCATTATTTTTGTATTTGTGATTTTTCACCAAGTTTTTTTTAAAAAATTCATTTCTATGCCTTCTCTAGCCCAGTAATTTTAAACCTTTTGTTATTTTTGCAAAGGTTCGAGTTAAAGAAGCCCTCTAGGTGTTGTCATAATAAATAGAGATTCCCAAGAACTGCTGTGGTCACAATCCAGTTGCACAGAAAGTGTGGATCCAATGGCTTACTTAGGCAGGTTTTCATCTAAACACAGCGCATGGTACATTGTGTATGTCTGTTAAATGACTGTCACTGATTATTAAATGTTACATTTTAATGAGTAAGCAAAAGATACTCTTTGTATTCCTCCAGAAAAAACCAGATGGCTTAGAATCTAGTGAAAGGGCAATGCAGGCAGAAAACAGAGGATAGTTCCAAAAGGGAGACTTAATTTTTATTTCCATGAAAGCGAAGCATCAGAAGAGACCTATTTTTTGGGTCAGAGATGTTTAACTGGGGGCTCTGCCAGACCTGGGACTAGGACCGAGAGCCCAGCAGAAACACTGCTCTGGTATTCAGGAAGAATAGCTTGGCTTCGAATGGGAAGAAGAGTGGGACTCAAGAATACAGACTTTGCAGGAGTCCAACAGAAATCAGTCGGTAAAAACAGATCTGACTCGCGAGGCTGGACAGAGTCCTCCATGCCTTGGGATCTGAGTCACTGGAACCAAACTAGACTCTGTTTTACTTCCTATAACCACCTGCCTGGACAGATTGCACCCTTGTCAGTTACCATGGCGGGAGAGTTGTTTTCCTCACCATGGTCACAAAGACTGGCCTTCATGTGTGTGCTATCATGGCGATGACTTCCCAGGGAGGAAAGTAGAGGGAGGATGAGAGACTTTTTGGCCAACGGGAGCAGGAAGAACTTCAAGCTCTCCAGGAGATAAAAGCAAAGTCACAGGGCTCTGTGCTGCTGCAGCACACTTCTGGATACACCTGCCAGAAGCAGCAACGCTAATTAAATTGGCATGCCTTATCACCACTGCAGTAGCTCCTCAGGAACATTTATATTTTGACATATAAGTCTGTCTCTATAATATCATTGCTGTGTTTTCTGTAATCCTTTCTCTTATGTGACCACCTGCAGTGGCTGCTGCAGTGGGGCGATTTGGCTGGTCCTTCCGACTCCATCTTACATGAACCCAGCATCCAACCTCTTGTCTTCCTCTGCTCCCTGCCACCCACATAGTCCAAGTCATCATCATTTCTTTTTATTAAAAAAGTATTAAATTGGTGCAAAAGTAATTGTGGTTTCAGACCGTGAATTTAAAATCATTATAACTAGGCTCAAACATGTATTTATTAATCAAAATAGGAACCATGACAATCAACACACTTTTGCCAACGAGAAATAAGTTCGTTTATGCCTATAGCATAAAAATCTGTCCTTTGGGATTTGACAAACTCTTGGAAACAGTTTTTACATCTTGCTGGTTGTGGAAACGTTTTCCCTGCAAAAAGCTGTTGAGATGCTTGAAGAAGTGGTAGTCGGTTGGCGAGAGGTCAGGTGAATATGGCAGATGAGGCAAATCTTTGTAGGCCAATTTGTTCAACTTTTGAAGTGCTGGTTGTGCAACATATGGTCAGGTGTTGCCATGGAGAATAACTGGGCACTTTCTGTTGACCAATGCTGCTGCAGGTGTTGTAGTTTTCAGCTCATCTCATCGATTTGCTGAGCATATTTCTCAGATGTAATAGTTCCACCAGGATTCAGAAAGCTGTAGTGGATCAGACCAGCAACAGACCATCAAACAGCAACCATGACCTTTTTTCGGTGCAAGTTTAGCTTGAAAAGTTTTAGGGCTCCTACTTGGTCCAGCCACTGAGCTGGTCGCCGTCAGTTGTCGTATAAAATCCACATTTCGCCGCATGTCACAATCCAATCAAGTAATTGTTTGTTGTTGTGTAGAATAAGAGAAGATGACATTTCAAAATGATGATTCTTTTTTATTTTCACTTAGCTCATGAGGCACCCTTGTTCGCCTTTCCAATTTGCTTCAAATGCTGACCCTAGCATGGTCGACGTTGAGTTCTTCGCAACTTCTCGTGTAGTTGTAAGAGAATCAGCTTCGATGATTGCTCTCAGTTGGTCATTGTCAACTTCCAACGGCTGGCCACTGTACTCCTGATCTTCAAGGCTCTCATCTCCTCTGCAAAACTTCTGCAGGGTAAGTTCATGAGCAGTTCCTTGGCCAAATGTGTTGTCAATGTTGAGAGTTGTCTCTGCTGCTTTAAGACCCATTTTGAACTCGAGTAAGAAAATCGCTCGAATTTGCATTTTCTCTAACATCATTTTCATAGTCTAAAATAAACAGCAAGTAATAAGTCATTAGCAAAAAAAAGCAAGAAATGCACATTAAAATGATGTATAACATAACCACATTTATTTAAGAATGTATTTCAGTATCAAATGACAAATTTCTTTTTTTTTTTTTATTTTTATTTTTTAGAGCCCAGGCTGGAGTGCAGTGGCCGGATCTCAGCTCACTGCAAGCTCCGCCTCCTGGGTTCACGCCATTCTCCTGCCTCAGCCTCCCGAGTAGCTGGGACTATAGGCACCTGCCACCTCGCCCGGCTAGTTTTTTGTATTTTTTAGTAGAGACGGGGTTTCACCGTGTTAGCCAGGATGGTCTCAATCTCCTGACCTCGTGATCCACTCGTCTCGGCCTCCCAAAGTGCTGGGATTACAGGCTTGAGCCACCGTGCCCAGCCTAAATGACAAATTTCAACAACACAAAAACTGCAATTATGTTTGCACCAACCTCATACAAATAAAGATCAAATATATTTAATGTATACAATATGATTTGATATGCATTTTCATTGTGTAACGATGACCATAATAGAATGAGTAAACACATCCATGACCGCCCACGCTGTACCTTAAATCTTCAGAACTTGTTCATCTTATAACTGAAAGTTTGTACCCTTTGACCAACACCTCCAGCTCCCCCAGCCTTTGGCAACCATTGTTCTACTCTCTGCTTTTGTAAGCTCAAAAGTCATCACTATTTCTTACCTAAATGATTGTAAAAGTCTCCAGATGATCTCCCTGCCTCTCCTCACATCCTTCTATAACCCATTCTTCGTATAGCAGCCAGAGTGATTGATATAAAATGTAAATCAGATGTTGATACTGCCCTGCTTCAACCCCACACATTTTCCCCATGCATTGCAGCAACACAGACTCTTTGCCAGATTTCCAGGGACCTGCAAGAACTGCTTAACTTTGACCTCTCTAATGTCATACCATGCCATTTTCTCCCACACATAGCAAGCTCAAACTACACCAGACTTCTCCTGTTTCTTGAACTTACCTTGAGGGTCCCTTTGCTGGAAAAATTCTCTGTGGTTTTAGTTTGATTTTTGTCAGTTTTTTTTTTTCTTTTTTTTAAACTCTAGGTTTTCAAATACAATGACCATATATCATTACTTTGGAAAATCATAACAGTTTGCTAAGCAGAGTGACCACGATGTTTTGCAGCCACATTGAGATCTGAAAGCTTGCATAGAAAGGTGGGGGCAGGGGTCTTGCCTGGGGAGGAACACAGCTGACTGGCTCCCCAGCAGGCCTCTGGGGTGACATCTCCTAGGAAACCTTACTAAAATCCCGGTTCTGGACCTCAGTTTTCTTTTCCTACTCCTATGTGACTTTTCTTCTCCCCTTAAGGACTCAACACAAGCATCTTTCCTCAGAGAAACCTTTCTAATCACCCAATCTAAGTTAACCTGTCCCCTCACTCTATCTTCCTGGGTCATTTTATTCACACCACTTAGCACAATCTCAGGTGGCCATATCAATTTCAGTTACTTCTTTGCTTGTTTGCGTCCCTGTTTTTTGTTTGTTTGTTTGTTTGTTTTGTTTTGTTTTGTCTTTCCATACCAGAATGCCAGCTTCACAAGAGCAGGGCATTTGTGTCTTCTATTTCCTGCTGTGGCCCGGATGTCCAACACCGTGGCTTTCCAAAGACAGTGCTAAGGGTTTGTACTAAAGCAATTAACAGGAAATTTTTATTACCTTTCTGCAATGTACCCAATTTTCCAAAAGACTTCTATTTCCTGAACTGTATTTATTCAGTTTTTACTAACAGATTTTCCCATGAGATAATCAATGCCATCATATTCCAGCCCAAATCTAAAATATCTGATACTTGAGTCTCCTGGGCAGCCTTATCAGTCATAAACAAACAATTTCTTCTACCTTTTAAAAAGTGTTGGATTCCCCCACTCCCTTTTCTTTCCTGTTTTGTTTTGTTTGTTTGTTCATTTGTTTGAGTGAGGGTTTTGCTCTGTTGCTCAAGCTGGAGTGCGGTGTCATGGTCACAGCTCACTGCAGCCTTGACCTCCCAGGCTCAAGCAATCCCGCTGCCGCCTCAGCCTCCTGAGTAGCTGGGACTACAGGCATGCTCCACAACACCCAGCTAATTTTTAAATTTTTGGTGGAGCTGGGGTCTCACTATGTTGCCCAGACTGGCCTACTCTCTTTCCCATCACCATCTCTTCAGATCCCTGGCATCAAGACACCCAAGCTGGAAACTGAGTGGGTTGACTTTCAAGGGCTTTGCCACTCTACGATCCAGTGATTCTATGGGCCACTAGAATATGTCAGCTAATCAAAAACTAAAAATGTCACCCTACATCCAGGAACATGCTTTCCCTCAGTTGTCTATGCTGGAAAAGCGAATTCAAGATCCACAGCTAGTCAGGTTAGTTGAGCTGAAAACAAAGGCTAAAACCAACCAATACACAAATTTTTAAAAAACTAAAAAAAAAGAGCTAAAAACAAAGGAGTCCACCTGCTTTAACTAAAGAGTCCCTGGTGAATAGTCCCATAAAAGACAATCTGTTCCAAAAATCACAGGTCTCTGTCCTTGATATGAAAGCTTTGTCATATCTTGCAGTCAGCAAAAAAAGTTTTTATAAGAATGAAAATAAACATGCCCATGGTGCTATCAATAAAAGTTGAATAGGGAACAAGCTCAAAGGCATACCAACGCTACTGAAGCACAGAGAATCATTACACAGCTGTTCAGAGAATCCCAGAACGCCTCTGACGATGGAGGCGCCGATGATTTGTAATTAAGATTTTTAATTTCATCCTTGACCTCATAAGAATCATCACTAATATGATTTGTTTGTAAACTTGAGCCTTCACACGTTCTACTACCACAAGATCTGGAACAAACTAGCATGTGCCCATGTGAAGAGCATCCACATACTCAAATGTAATTGGAGTTTAAATTTGTGAAAAGATGACCACCACCAGCAATAACAACAAAGCGCTCCCCAGAGTATTTTCATGACCATTATTTGGCATATTCCAAAGGAATAACCTGATTTAGAGTAAACTATGTTAATTTAATTACCATAAGTCCAGAAGAATCACCAGGTGGAGGGTGAAATCAACGCAGGCTTCCAACAAAATCAGCTCTCATTTTCCTCAGTAGGCAGCCTGAAAGAAAATTTGAATTTAAAATCTGACCAGCACATCTTTAATCTCTAGAACACTGTTTTCGTCGTCGTTGTTTTTGAGACAAGGTCTTACTCTACCACTCAGGCTGGAGTGTAGTGGTGCAATCTTGGCTAACGGCAACCTCTGCCTCCTGGGCTTAAGTGATCCTCTTGCCTCAGCCTCCCAAGTAGCTGGGCCTGCAGGTGCACACCACCACGCCCGGCTAATGTTTGTGTTTTTTGTAGAGATGAGGTTTCGCCATGTATCCCAGGCTAGTCTTGGACTCTTAGACTCAAGCCATCTGTCTGCCTCAGCCTCCCAAAGTGCTGGAATTACAGACAAGAGCCACTGTGCCTGGCCCTAAACACTTTTAAAAACAAAAAGAGCTTTGGGCCACTTGCTTGCATCCAAACAGGACAGAGCTGGCAAGAAAAAGAAGGATAGAAAGTCAGTAGATCTGTCTAGGCTTCCAAGCATTTTACGGTGTCGGGAGGTATGTTTAAGCTTGCCATTGTTATATACTAATAAATGTTAGTGGTGTGGTTAGTTTTTAAATAAATGGTAAAATTTGATTTCACATTTTTTTTGCTACTTCCCAATACAGAGTTGCCTGTAATCACATTTGTGCAGAAGGTAGGCACACCCTTCCAGGAATAAGACAAACCGAGAGTGGATTTGATGGACAAATTGTGTCTTTAAAAGAAAGTAAACCCACATGCCAGGATTTTGTTAAACGAATAATTTACTTCTGGGTCCCTGAAGCTGATTACCTTTTTTTTTCTTTTTCTGTTTATGGAAGAAAAGTGAATATGCATGAGCTAAGGAGAGTGAAGCTCCTGTTCTTCTAATGTCTTAACTCTGTATTAGTGAGTTAGTGCAAATTGCCACGTGGTACCTTTTCTAGTCATCCCCTCCCCTTCTCTTTAATCCTTAAACAGGCATGAGTATGAAACCCAGTGACCACAAGAAAGTTATTTAGCTTCTGAGCCTCTTTTATTTACCTGTAAAAATCGGCATTTCAATGGGTTGTTGCAGTGATTAGGTGAACTGAAGTATTTATAGTTTATAAATACTTTATAAAGTATTTTTACTTTAATTAATAAATCTGGTGCTTCACAAGTTCATTTTACTTGTGCCTGACACATGGAGGTCACCTGGGGACCGTCAGTGCCATCCAATTTTCCTTCTGCTTCTGCTCCTTTTTCTTTCTGTTCTCCTCTTGAGTTTTTTTTTTTTTTTTTTTTTTTTTGAGACAGTGTCTCGCTCTGTCGCCCGGGCTGGAGTGCAGTGGCCGGATCTCAGCTCACTGCAAGCTCCGCCTCCCGGGTTCACGCCATTCTCCTGCCGCAGCCTCCGGAGTAGCTGGGACTACAGGCGCCCGCCACCACGCTGGGCTAATTTTTTGTATTTTTAGTAGAAACGGGGTTTCACCGTGTTACCCAGGATGGTCTCAATCTCCTGACTTCATGATCCGCCCGTCTCGGCCTCCCAAAGTGCTGGGATTACAGGCGTGAGCCACCGCGCCCGGCTCTCCTCTTGTTTTTGCTGTTGTTCGTTTTTGGCTCGTCCTCACCTTCTACATCCTCCACACAGCAGATGTGTGGTAGAGCCCAGGAAGGTTTGTGGGGACTATTTCATGTTCTTTCCCCTTCTGCTGCCTGATGAAAACCCCATGCAGTATGAAAAATTGCAAGGAAAAGAGCTCCACCAATCCATTTATTTCCATGCCCTTATGACTGGTTCAATTCCCCTTGGACAAGGCAACTCCACAGCTCAGGCGTAATAAACAAATGCAAGAGTTGAGAGCTATGAGGGTGGGAAAGTTCAACAACACTTGCCCTGGGCTCGCCTGAAGAGAAGCCGAACAGGCAGAGCGTATGGACACCCTCTCCCGCCTCTTGCTCGGGGCATGACCTCTGTGCTTGTTGCTGCTGCTTTTCAGTTAGCTCACCCTTTTGCAAACTTTGTCTATGAGTATACTGCTTCCCTCTCTCCCACTTCCCTTCTGTAAACGTTTGACTTGTATTCTACGTAGCACCCAGACATTTTTGGATTCAAGTGCCCTGAGCTCCCTAGGATTCAGGGAAACGACAACTTGGATTATCAATAATAGAGATTCCAATCGATCTTGGAAATTGCTGGAGTTAACAACTCAAATCTTCAGACTAGCATTTTGCAACACATGAGCAGCACCCACTACATCTTTGTTCAAATTGCCGCAATGTTTTGAAGTAGTTACAAAAGAAAGTATTTTAGGGAAATCTCTCATATTGGATTTTCTATGAGTAGAAAATAACTTTTTTCTCAACTGAAGCTGGTTTAGGACCTACGCATGTTTTAATTTTCAGACTAAATCAGGGGGTTTATTATTTCTTTTTTTTTTTTTTTTTTTTTTTTTGAGGCGGAGTCTTGCTCTGTCGCCTGGACTGGAGTGCAGTGGCCGGATCTCAGCTCACTGCAAGCTCCGCCTCCTGGGTTTCAGCCATTCTCCTGCCTCAGCCTCCCGAGTAGCTGGGACTACAGGCGCCCGCCACCTCGCCCGGCTAGTTTTTGTATTTTTAGTAGAGACGGGGTTTCACTGTGATAGTCAGGATGGTCTCGATCTCCTGACCTCGTGATCCGCCCGTCTCGGCCTCCCAAAGTGCTGGGATTACAGGCTTGAGCCACCGCGCCCGGCCGGGGTTTATTATTTCAATCGTTTAAATATGTCAGGACACACATTCAATGAAATAAAATTGTGAAATGTGTTCCTGGGACTTTAAGAAAAATGAGAGGTCCTGGGCCTCAGGTGGACAGTGACAGAGCTGGGCGAGGTGGTTGAAGCAGGGTTGCAGCACCAGTGTGTCGCTTCCTGGAGCTATTCTGGGATGGATGTGTGGAGAAGTCAGGGAAATGCCAAGATTCTCACACTGAAAATTGCCTCTCTAGCTCTGTGGACCGCTTCATTGACACCACTCTTACCGTCCCAGTCGGCTCGCCCAGATTGTACAGAAAAGAGGGCAGTAGGCCATCCCCTGGGAGGATACAAAGCAGCAAAGCACTGTGATTAAGCAGACTGAAGAGCCAGTGGGGGAAGGTTGTCAACCCATTGTCAGGTCAGCAGCTGGCTGCTATGAAGTTTGCTGGTGCTAAAAAGTAACAGAACAAATGTTTAAAAAGTGAAATATATTTATTTGGAATTCAGAAATTCCATGTTGTAGCACATCAGTAATTCAATAAATGTGAATTCTCAAAAAAAAAAATTAACAGAACTGCTGCATCACTGTCTTTTCCATGAAATCCTGGTCTCGCTGAAGTACTTCTAGTCCCACTGTAAAGTCATGTAAGGTCACTAGGGTATAAGATCGGGGATGGAATTGTAACAATAGAGAAAATAACAGCAGGAGATATACAGAGGAACATTTCAAGAAAAACCTACCCGCAAAGACAAGATGAACAGTTCCTCTCCAAATCTCCAGATAATTTTGAAAATGTCAGAACTGGGCATACCCAGGGCCCAGAGGCAGGCTGTGCTTGTAATTCAGAACATAGCAGTTTCTGCCTGACTCTATATTCTTTGCTTACTGGAGACAACTCAACGAATCTTGTAAAGTAGTGATATCTTCCCAACAGGGGGATGTTAGGCGAGTCCTAAGAGATAAAAAGCACAGCACCAGAGCCTTCCTAGTTTCTTCAGCTAAACAATCCAAGTCATAGCATTAATTGAGCAACTACTCTGAGCTGAACCCTGATGATGTGCCAGGTAAGGTTAGAATCTTACATGTTTATGCGTGACACTTCCTTTAAGTGAAGAATACCTGGAAACTTCTGCCCCTAGCGCGTCACTTGGCTAGCTGCTTCTTTTCATTCGGGTCTCTGCTAAGTGCCACCTTTTCCAAGGCCTTCTCTGACCATCCGCCCTTGAGTTGACCACCCTCCTTGTCACTCTTCATTTTGCTACCCAATTTTACTTTATTTATAGATCTATGACTACCTAAAATTATCTTGCATATTCATGTGTTTAGTTGTTGGGTTTATCAGCTGTCTCCTTAACAAAAACAGAGGCCGCATGAGAGTGGGGCCTCACCTGTCGTGCTCCATGCTCTCGCCTGGTCCCTGACACAGGTATGTGAATGGATGCCAAAGCAGGACACGCTTGCCAAAGGGTTGTCAGTCAAGGGCTGCCGCAGGCCACACCAGACTCCAATGTCTTCCCCTTGGTCCTTCAGAGGCTGAAACTGAGATTGGTTGAGGTGTGGGGAGGGTTGCGGACTCCTTCCTGGAGGGCACTGAGTTTCAGAGAATGAGCAGGAGTTAGCCAGGTAATGGAGCAGGGGAAAGATATGCCAGGCAGAGGAAACAGCTCGTGCCCGGGGCGCAGTGGCGCGTGCCTGTAGTGCAGCTACTCGGGAGGCCGAGGCTGGAGGATCGCTTGTGCCCAGGAATTCTGGGCTGTAGTGGCTGTGCCGAATGGGTGTCTGCACTAAGTTTGGCATCAAGATGGTGACCTCAGCCAGGCACGGTGGCTCACGCCTATAATCCCAGCACTTTGAGATGCCGAGGTGGGCGGATCACTTGAGGTCAGGAGCTCCAGACCAGCCTGGCCAACATGGTGAAAACCCGTCTCTACTGAAAATAGAGAAGTTAACTGGGCATGGTGGCATATGCCTGTAGTCCCAACTAGAATCGCTTGAACCAGAGAGGTGGAGGTTGCAATGAGCCAGGATCATGCCACTGCACTACAGCCTGGATGACAGAGCGAGACCCTGTCTCAAAAAAAAAAAAGAGAGAGAAAGAAAAAGAAAAGAAAAGAAAAAAAAAAAGATGGTGACCTTCCGGGAGCAGGGAAACACCAGGTTGCCAAAGAAGGGTGAAGGGGCCCAGGTAGGAAATGGAAACAGCTCATACAAAGGCATGGTTCCCTTGAAAGAAGGTATCGCACTCTTAGATTTGTAAAAGGTTTAGTGTAACTGAAGCAGGCATTAAAGGGTGAAGAGAGGTAAAAAATTAAGTGGAGGGAAAGAAAAAGAGGGAGATAGGTTGAAAGAGAGAGAGAGACAGAGAGAGAGAGAGAGAGAGACAGAGCAAATACTGAGGGAGATAAACTAAGGTATTTGGAATGTGATTAAAAGATTTTTAAGTAAAGAGTCAAAAAAACAGCGGTAAAGACCAATCAGGGCTTTTGAGTCACTCAAACCTGAATCCAAGTCCCAGTTCCACTAATTATAAGGCGTGTGCCCTACTGTCTAAACCTCAGTTTCTTCATCTGTAAAATGGGGATAATGATAAAACCCCACCTCACACATTTGTTGTGAAGAGTAATGTATACATAGTTATTTGGCCCTGTGATAGGCTCGTAAAAATGTGCAGGTACTTTTAGTTTGGAAGGTTATTATTGGGGATATCATGAAAAGTTTATATTTTAGAAAACACCTTCTGACATAGGTACACAGCAGGCATTGACAGGTGTACAGATTTCATGATGGGAAAACTTTATTGATTATAGTTGATGCATAATAACCGGTTTATTTTTGTTTTTGTTTTTGTTTTTTTTTTGAGACAGAGTCTTGCTCTGTCACCCAGGCTGGAGTGCAGTGGTGCAATCTCAGCTCACTACAGACTTGACCTCCTGGGCTCAAACAATCCTCCTGCTTAAGCCTCCCCAGTGGCTAGAACTACAGGTGTGCACCACCATACCCAGCTAATTTTTTTTCTTTTAAGATGGGATCTCCCTATGTTGCCCAGGCTGGTCTTGAATTCCTGGGTCCAAGTGGTCCTCCTGCCTTGGCCTCCCAAAGTGTTGGGATTACTGGTGTGAGCCACTGTGCCCAGCCACACTGTACATTTTTAGTATACTATTTGTAAAACATTTATAAAAAACATTAGTGACTAATGCAGGAAAGCCAACTTAAAATATATGTATAATAAAAATGACCTATTATCACCATTTCAAAATAAATTATTTTACCACCAGTAGGCAGGAAGAACATACTCTCCAAACAAAGGGTGAATGTTTATTTAAATTGAAAAAAAGAAATTACTTTTTGAAAAACTCACTGCATTCTTCAACATTTTCCCCCAGATTAACAAAAATTTGATCCTGGATTAGTGTTTGGGAGGCTCTGATATTCAGGCTTTATTAGAGGGAGTGACCCTGGATGTAGGGAGGCACCATGGGTGCCAACTGGTCCCAGAAAGAACTTGTGAACGAATGAACTAAGTAAGATTGTCCAAATGGGTATGGAAATGTGGGTGATCAACTCAAGAAATATTAAGAAGGTAGAACGAGTATGACTTGGATGTTGGGGATGTGTGATGGGAAAAACTCCAGGATGGACAACGGGAAGAAGCTTCCTACCACACAGGAAGGGAGGAAGCTAAGTAAGCAGCCATGTGGTGCTTTCGTTGTAATGTGCTGACTTGGGAGCTCCAGCAGGACATCCTAGTGGAGTGGTCCCACAGGATGGTGGGATTTATGAGTCTGGAGCAGGTGATGCCTGAGATGCAAAATTGGACACCATTAGTTTCAGTGAGGCAGTGGAAGCCACTGCTGTGGAGGCTGCTCAGAGTGAGAAGAGGGAAGGGAAGGAGGGAGATAGAGGGAAGGGGAGGGAAGAGGGAAGGGGAAAGAGACCGAAACGAACACTCTAGGGAACATCAACATTTGAGGGTCTGATGTAGTACAGAAATTAGTGAAGGAGCCGGAAAGACAGCAAAGAGAGAGTCACAAAGCCTGGAAAGGGTGTTATTGTGGAAAACTATGTGCCAGTTTTGAAAAGATAACGACAGTGAGCATTTCCAGAATGCCTTCTATCTATCAGGGACTGTGCTAAGAGCTTTACAAACTATTTCCTCTGGCTCTCCTAACAACCCTATGAAGTAGCTACCATTCCTAACCATTTCTACAGCTGAGATGCTCACATTTTGCCCAAATGAAGGCAGCAATGCCCACAAGGCTAGTGAGTGGTAGAGCTGGAATCCTGTCCCATGTGGTTTGAGTCCAGGGCAAGGGAGTGGCCTCTCCTGTCAAGGAATCAGCGCATTGGTCAACAATGACAAAGCCTGAAATGTATCTGTGGTATTTGGCTATTAGAAATCCTAGCTTAAGGGTCTGAGTGAGGTGTGAGGGAAGGCGAGAAAGAGGAATGCCACGTATTAGTGGATAGAACCACCATATGTGGTCTTGATATATGTGCACTGTATAACTCCAGGGGGTGCCACTGACATTGATCACAGTGTGAGCAACTCCTGGAGTTATGTTGTGTACAGTCTGCATAGCCCTTTGCAGCAGCCCTGCCTGAGGGTTACGTGGAGTACAGAGGAGGCACTTCCACATACTTTGAAGAAGTGTGGTGTTAAGGGAAAGAACAAGAGAGGGTAGGAGTTAGAGCAAGAGCACTGAGAAATGAGAAGTCCTTGTTTTTCAAGATGGGAGAGACTTGAGCCTGTTTCCATTCTAAAAAGAAGGGGATTGGTTTGCCCGGGGTAGCCCCAACTTACCTGTTGTTGCTAGGAATGATTAATAGTGCCCTTTTCCCTGGAATATTTCCTGATTTGTACAATACATTATGGGGCCCCCACAGGTAGGAGAACCCTGGGAGCAGGAGACAGAAGATGTAAGAGATGGAAGGACTGTTTGTCAGAATAAGATTCTGGAGACAGAGGGAGTGGCTATGGGGCAGGTAGAGGGTTTTAGAAGGGAGGGGGATAGGGCTTCCCTGAAGCAGGAAGGTGATGAGGTCAGAGTAAGTGTGGACAGCAACGGGTAAGGGAATGGATACAAATGTGTGAAATTTTTCACTTGATGCCCTTTCTTTGTGAAGTAAGTGGCCCTAAGGTTACAGTTTGGGTTTCAAATTCCCAGGCCCAATTTTCTTTACTCTGTTAGTCATGAGGCCAACCTTTTCATAAATATGGCTCTGTTGGTCTCTATATGAAAAGGTGGACGATGTGGATAGATCTGTGCTGAGCATCAACAAATAACTGAAAACACACGCTCTAAGAGAAGTGAGATTAGCAGAGTTTCCATCACATTTGAAGAGCAGTATCCCATTTCATTATGATAATTCTAATAATAGCATACGATGTGCTAGAAAGTGTTCTAAGTTTTAAATTTATGTTTTGATGTAAGATTCTAAATATATCCACTCTTCTACTTTTAATTTTATTATTCCTTGTAAAAACTTTATTTGTTTATTTTAAAACATTTTTTAGAATCAGGGTCTTGCCCAGGCTGGAGTTCAGTGGCACAATCGCAGCTCACTACAACCTCAAACTCCTGAGCTCAAGCGATCCTCTTACCTCAGCCTCCCAAGTAGCTGGGACTACAGGTGTGCACCACATCCAGCTAATTTTTAAAATTTTTGTAGAGACAGACTTTCACTATGTTGCCCAGTTTGGTCTCAAGCTCCGAGGCTCAAGAGAACTTCCTGCCTCAGTCTCCCATATCTAATGTTGGGATTACAGGTGTGAGCCACTGCAGCCACTGCACCCAGGCCCCCGTTTTCTTTGAATAGATGAGAAACTTACTCAAGCTTCCATATCTAGTAAATGGCAGAGCAAGGATGTGAATCCAGGGCCCACACTCAACCAATATGTCATTTCTCTCTCTCTTTCTAATCTACTTAAGTTCATTTCAGGTCTTCTCTTTTATCTGTGGCATTAAGTCAAAGGTTGTGATTGTGTTAAATTAATCATGTCTGAATCCTCTAAAAAAGATGACCTAGTAATCTGATATGAAGGCTCCTGGCATGCTAGACCGGATGCCAAGCAGAACAGGGTCATCAGTTCTTAATGTTGCTGCTACCCCTGTAAGAGAGTTAGGCCCCTGGCTCTTCCCTGAAGTCTCTCGGGAGCATGCTGGAGGAGGTGCATGCTAACTAGATTGTTCCGTTTAGGAAATACAGTCATGAAATTCAACCATGTTGCCCAATAAGGCCTGACTCAGGAACTTAATGAGCAATGACGTAGGCCACTCTCTGGCTGCAGCCAGTCTCCAACTGTGGTGACCCCTCTGTTAACGTGGAAGCCTTCAAGAGCAAATGTGAGGCTTGCAAGAAACCTCTCCTTGATTCTTTATTTTGCCCTATCAAATATTAATATAATATATAATACATTCATTGATAAACCATGCCACTATCTCCCTTGGTGAATATAAGACAACACAATTTGAATGTGTGGAATAACCCATCGATCAAGTAATCAATAAAAACTAGTGTCAAAACTTTATGGCATGACTATGTTAGAGGTTACTGGGGTACAAGAGAAATAGGATTTACAGTTCATGACACTAGATTAATGTTAACAGTACACTTGCCTACACTGAGGAAAATATAATTCTTATATAGGATATTTTTTTAAAATCAGGGATCAGGTATGGTGGACTGGCTCAAAAGATTCTGGAGGCTGAGGGTAGGAGGATCACTTGTATCCAGGAGGTAGAGTTCAGCCTGAGCAAAATGGTGAGGCCCTCAACTTTAAAAAGAAGACAACATTTGATAGAGTTTTACTACTTTTGGCATGAACAATTTTTTAGTTGGCTGGGCGCAGTGGCTCACCCCTGTAATTCCAATACTTTGGGAGTCCGGGGCAGGTGGATCATTTGAGGTCAGGAGTTCAAGACCAGCCTGGTCAACATGGTGAGACCCCCATCTCTACTGAAAACACAAAAATTAGCCGAGCGTGGTGGCGCATGCCTGTAACCCCAGCTACTCGGGAGGCTGAATCAGGAGAATCGCTTGAACCTGGGAAGCGGAGGTTGCAGTGAGCTGAGATTGCGCCATTGCACTCCAGCCTTGGCGACAGAGCAAGACTCTGTCTCAAAAAAAAAAAAAAAGTTGTTGTTGTCGAATAGCCCTATGATAATGGGTTGATCTCTATGACAATGAAAACCAGTAATAATGATTATGTCTTATGATATCAATTTGATGATAAATTCTATATTTATTTGACATGATTTAACATAAAATTATATAGTAATTCAACATTACATAATGTTACTAGAATTTGTTTTGTCTTTCTATTTCTTGGAACAACTTAAAGGAAATGCATTCTCATGTGCATTTGAAAATTACAAAGAAATTGTGGCTGCTTCTCAAGAAGTTTCTATTTTCTCATTTGTGGGAAGAAAAAATAAGGTGATGATATCATCATGAAGCATCCTTCCAGCTCCAACAGTGGATGATTCAATGACCCCATAGTGTCCGCAAAGTGAGGTCAGGTCAGGAAGAAAGGCATTGAGGGGCATCAGCAAGACACAAAATTCGAGGATTCTTTTTCTGATAGCCTATGAATTCTTAGACTCACCCACTCACATTGTTGTTGGCAAAATAGCAAAAAACACGTTACCATTAAAAAATGTAATTCGTTTTTTCAAAAGTGAAATTCTTCAACCTTAACATGAAAATCGTTCCTCTTGCCACTGGCATATTCTTTTAGTCATGGGAGAGCCATTGAGTTAAGCCTTGGATATCATTTCTGTGGAAACCAGACACAGCTCTAGGTCTGAAGATAACATTAAGAAGGTAATCCTTGACTTTACAGAATCACAGAACTGGGAAGGGATTTTAAGACATCATATGTTCATCTCTGTAAAGCAGTTAGAAGATTTTTTTGAGTGCTATTCACTAGGTTAAGCCCTGGGGATACAAAGATGACTAAAACCCAGCTCCAGCCCTTAAGGAGTATACACATAGTTGGAGACACCAGGCACAAACTGACAGAAAGATGAATGATGGTGAAAGAGACGAATATCATTCTATTGCTGGTATAACTAGCAATTTAAAAAGAGACACAGAGAGAGACAAATCTCAAAGCTGCCAAATGGTAGCAAAACTGAGTGTTGCCTCTTTCTGCATTCGTGATGGACGGCCCAGGAGTGGTATTACCGAAATTGTCTATGAATAAGAATATGATTCCTAAAGTTTAACAGATTGGTATTTGTACTCAAGTGATTCTAAAACCAAGGTTTTGTGTTGCACACAAGTCCCAAACCTAACTAACTGTGCCTGCTGCCCTGTTTCTGCTTGCTCAGCATCCACCCTTCAAAAATGTTTGTTTGCTATGCATAGAAAAAGGCCTGTAATCCCAGCACTTTGGGAGGCCAAGGTGGGGGCAGATCACTTGAGGTCGGGAGTTCAAGACCAGCCTGACCAACATGGAGAAACCCTGTCTCTACTAAAATTACAAAATTAGCTGGGCGTGGTGGCACATGCCTGTAGCCCCAGCTACTCGGGAGGCCGAGGCTGGAGGATCGCTTGTGCCCAGGAATTCTGGGCTGTAGTGGCTGTGCCAAATGGGTGTCTGCACTAAGTTTGGCATCAAGATGGTGACCTCAGCCAGGCACGGTGGCTCACGCCTATAATCCCAGCACTTTGAGATGCCGAGGTGGGCGGATCACTTGAGGTCAGGAGCTCCAGACCAGCCTGGCCAACATGGTGAAAACCCGTCTCTACTGAAAATAGAGAAGTTAACTGGGCATGGTGGCATATGCCTGTAGTCCCAACTAGAATCGCTTGAACCAGAGAGGTGGAGGTTGCAGTGAGCCAGGATCATGCCACTGCACTACAGCCTGGATGACAGAGCGAGACCCTGTCTCAAAAAAAAAAAAGAGAGAGAAAGAAAAAGAAAAGAAAAGAAAAAAAAAAAGATGGTGACCTTCCGGGAGCAGGGAAACACCAGGTTGCCAAAGAAGGGTGAAGGGGCCCAGGTAGGAAATGGAAACAGCTCATACAAAGGCATGGTTCCCTTGAAAGAAGGTATCGCACTCTTAGATTTGTAAAAGGTTTAGTGTAACTGAAGCAGGCATTAAAGGGTGAAGAGAGGTAAAAAATTAAGTGGAGGGAAAGAAAAAGAGGGAGATAGGTTGAAAGAGAGAGAGAGACAGAGAGAGAGAGAGAGAGAGACAGAGCAAATACTGAGGGAGATAAACTAAGGTATTTGGAATGTGATTAAAAGATTTTTAAGTAAAGAGTCAAAAAAACAGCGGTAAAGACCAATCAGGGCTTTTGAGTCACTCAAACCTGAATCCAAGTCCCAGTTCCACTAATTATAAGGCGTGTGCCCTACTGTCTAAACCTCAGTTTCTTCATCTGTAAAATGGGGATAATGATAAAACCCCACCTCACACATTTGTTGTGAAGAGTAATGTATACATAGTTATTTGGCCCTGTGATAGGCTCGTAAAAATGTGCAGGTACTTTTAGTTTGGAAGGTTATTATTGGGGATATCATGAAAAGTTTATATTTTAGAAAACACCTTCTGACATAGGTACACAGCAGGCATTGACAGGTGTACAGATTTCATGATGGGAAAACTTTATTGATTATAGTTGATGCATAATAACCGGTTTATTTTTGTTTTTGTTTTTGTTTTTTTTTGAGACAGAGTCTTGCTCTGTCACCCAGGCTGGAGTGCAGTGGTGCAATCTCAGCTCACTACAGACTTGACCTCCTGGGCTCAAACAATCCTCCTGCTTAAGCCTCCCCAGTGGCTAGAACTACAGGTGTGCACCACCATACCCAGCTAATTTTTTTTCTTTTAAGATGGGATCTCCCTATGTTGCCCAGGCTGGTCTTGAATTCCTGGGTCCAAGTGGTCCTCCTGCCTTGGCCTCCCAAAGTGTTGGGATTACTGGTGTGAGCCACTGTGCCCAGCCACACTGTACATTTTTAGTATACTATTTGTAAAACATTTATAAAAAACATTAGTGACTAATGCAGGAAAGCCAACTTAAAATATATGTATAATAAAAATGACCTATTATCACCATTTCAAAATAAATTATTTTACCACCAGTAGGCAGGAAGAACATACTCTCCAAACAAAGGGTGAATGTTTATTTAAATTGAAAAAAAGAAATTACTTTTTGAAAAACTCACTGCATTCTTCAACATTTTCCCCCAGATTAACAAAAATTTGATCCTGGATTAGTGTTTGGGAGGCTCTGATATTCAGGCTTTATTAGAGGGAGTGACCCTGGATGTAGGGAGGCACCATGGGTGCCAACTGGTCCCAGAAAGAACTTGTGAACGAATGAACTAAGTAAGATTGTCCAAATGGGTATGGAAATGTGGGTGATCAACTCAAGAAATATTAAGAAGGTAGAACGAGTATGACTTGGATGTTGGGGATGTGTGATGGGAAAAACTCCAGGATGGACAACGGGAAGAAGCTTCCTACCACACAGGAAGGGAGGAAGCTAAGTAAGCAGCCATGTGGTGCTTTCGTTGTAATGTGCTGACTTGGGAGCTCCAGCAGGACATCCTAGTGGAGTGGTCCCACAGGATGGTGGGATTT
>NW_012115766.1:4005717-4018091 GCF_000951035.1 Colobus angolensis palliatus
CAGAGGTTGCAGTGAGCCGAGATCGCACCATTGCACTCCAATCTGGGCAACAAGAGTGAAACTCCGTCTCAAAAAATAAATAAATAAATAAATAATAAATAAATAAATAAAAGGCTGAATCTGATAAAAATCATCAAAATATAAAACGAACAATCACAAAGTACTTTTTTTAATCTAATAAATCAGCATGCATAGGCAGAAATGATTCCAACTTTTATAAATATTTGGGGTTTCCTATCTGGTTGGAATGTGTGTTTGCGTGTGGATGTGGGAGGGTGTGAAGTGGGGGCTGTGAGGGTGTTGCTGAGGCTGTGTTTGTATAGCAAACACTCATTTCTACTTGGATTGTATCTTTACCTGGAGTATAGTAGAGTTAGTTGACTTTGGAAAATACCAGTGTCAGGCCCAGCCCTGGAGAGTCAATGATATTGAGAAGCTAAGAGCTCCCTGCAGTCACCACTGTGCACTGCCACTGCGTCAAGGTTATGCGTGTATGTTATGTACACGCTGATACAGCTGTAGACACGTATAAGGGCTGGAGGTGGTAGTGGGAAAGCTGGATTCTCATGCACAGGTAGCATTCTAAGCAGGTAAAACCCTTTTGGAAAGTAATTTGGCTATGCAATTCAAGCACTAATTGAATGCTCAGAGACTTTGTGGCCAGTAATAGCAGTTTCTGAACTCTCACCTAAACAAGTAATTCAAAATGCAGATTTATAAGCACAAATAGTGAACAATTGCAAGCAATTTTATGCCTGCCAAATAGAAAATGGTTACATATGTACCAATCAATATGCAATGTAAGAGTGTGTAACTCTTAAAAATGAAAACGAGCAATTGAGAGATGATATGGTCATTTGTAAAAAATGCACATTTTTATTTAAAAGAAAAAACGTTGCTTTTAATATTTAAAAGAAAAACTTATGTAGATTATAAATGTGTGATATGTACACACACCCACACCCACACACACACACACACACAATCCTGGAAGGAAATATACCAAAACCCAAAAATAGATCCTCTAATTTCCAGAATTGCTAATGATATACTGATGTTACTCTTTATTTTAAAAACAGAAGGGGAAATACATTTTTACTGGGTTAAATATATATTATGTAGTAGAATGACTAAAAGTCCTCCTTGTTTTTATAGAATTTTGTTGGCGGGAAGTGGGTAGTGAAAAAAGCATTGCACTAGGGGTCAACCCTGGTAGCCTTTGACACTGGTGGGTTTCCTGATCTGCAAAATGAGGAGATAGTATTTGATGATCTCTGAGACCCCTTAAGAGTTTTAAAATTATGTCAGTCCAAGAGGTCATACAATATGACAACTGAGCCGAAACATACAGGCAAAAAGTACTATAGGAGTTCATAGACCTTTTCTTTTTATCCTTTTATATCAACAGATCTTATCATGACACTCTCCAGCTTAAAACCTTTTAATGGCTTCCTTTTGCTATGAGGGTAAATCCAAACTGCTCAGCCTAAGTTACAAAGCCTTTGGTGATTTACCTCTAGTTTCTCCCTCCTGCCCTTCTCTGACCCCAGTCCTGCCTTGATTCCCAGAAGTAGCCATCTGAGTTTTAGCCACCTCCCTTCTCTGCCTCACTCTGGGCCATGTATTTTCTTCCTGATTACCCTGCCTGTTCACCTGGCCTTCACCTGGTTGAACTCCACACGCCTCAAGGCTGAGTTAGTTTGCTTTATTTCCTCTGTGTTTTCAAAGTGCCTAGTGCATGTTCCTGGGGTAGCATTTAACAACTCATCACATGGCATTTTAATTTTTGCCTTACTTGTCTGTGTTTCTTACTGGACTCTGAGCAAAGAGGGAAGCATCTTGAGACAGAGACTAGGGCTGCATCAGGGAAAGGTCAATCTCTTAGGTATTAGGTTGGTGCATGAATACAGTGGCTGGGGAGTGGGAGGAGAGAGCAGTGTGCTACGATTGTTCCTCAGACCACTCAAGACTGTGGCCATGGGTCACCTTTAGAAATCACAGTACCTTCAGGTAAGCACTCTCATAAGAGAAACTAACTGGGAAAAGAAGGGGAGCTGGGCAGAAGGAATCTGGCGTATGCAGTGTTTCTCCCCTGCACATTAGAATTACTTTAGAGATCTGGAAAATACCAGTGTCAGGCCCTGCCCTGGACAGTCTGATTTGGTTGGTCTGGAGGAGGGCTCAGGTATTTGCTTTTTAAATGACTCTCAGCGATTCTTTTTTATTTTAATGTTTTAATTTGACAAATCATGATGTACACATTCATGGGATACACTGTGATGCTTTGATATGTCTATACAACCCGGAAGGATTACATCAAGCTGGTTAGCGTAACCATCACTTCCTTTACATAACCTTCCTCATCGTTTTTTGTGGTGAGACATCTGAAACTTAATGATTTTGAGACATACCCTACAATATTGTTGACTATAGTCCTCCCGCTATGCAACAGTTCTCAACACTTCTTCTTCCTGTCTAACTGGAACTTTGTACACTTTGATTGACAACTCGCCATTCCTCCCCCCTCCCACTCCCTCAACTCCTGGTAACCATCATCCTCAGGATATGGAATCAGCCTAAGTGTCTATGAACAGATGAAGGGATAAAGAAAACGTGGTATATAAACACAATGGAATACTATTCAACTTTAAAAAGGAAGAAATCCTGTCATTTGCAATAGTATGGATGAAACTGGAGGCCATTATGTTAAGTGAAATAAGCCAGGCACCGAAAGATAAATACTGCATGATGTCACTTATATGTGGAATTCCAGTGATTCTTATGGGAAGCAAGTTGAGAATCTCTGGTTAGGAAAGTGTGAGGTTAACAAGCTGGAAGTATCTGCCATATGTGTATGGGAGTACAAAGAGGTCACCCAGACTGTCCTATCTATTCCTTTGCTTTACACAATTTAATTTTGTTCTTTATATTGCAAACTCCTTCAGAGAACAATTTTCAAATCTAAACACACATTCATTCTCCTCCAGCAAGAGTAAAGACTAAGGGAGGAAAATCCATTACAAAATCATTCAGTAAATTATGTCTAGTTTCAGAGGAAAGCCCTTGGCCACTCACGGTAGGGAATCAACATTTCTTTTTTTCTTTCTTTCTTTTTTTTTTGGAGATGGAGTTTTGCTCTTGTTGCCCAGGCTGGAGTCCAGTGGCGCAATCTTAGCTTACTGCAGCCTCTGCCTCCCAGGCTCAAGTGATTCTCCTGCCTCAGCCTCCCGAGTAGCTGGGATGACAGGCGTCCGCCACCACTCCCGGCTAATCTTTTTTTGTATTTTTAATAGAGACAGGGTTTCACTACGTTGGACAGGCTGGTCTCAAACTCCTGACCTCAGGTGATCCACTCGCCTTGGCCTCCCAAAGGACTGGGATCACAGGCATGAGCCACTGCACATGGTGGAATCAATGTTTCTTGAGACCCCGTCTATGTTAGAGGGTTTCACGTAGTTTTCTCATGGGAAGTTTAGAATAATTTTCCTAAGCCTTTGAAGTGACTCTTACATTGGCTAGAATCAAATAAAAGACGGAAAGAAGAACCTTAGACATGGTTACAGTTGTGATTGCCCTCTCACTGGGCCCCTACCCCTGGGCCATGACCAGGACACACAGGGTTCCAGCTGCCCTTCGATGGGAAACTCCAGACTGTGTCTGGGGTCCTGGGTACCTGCAGATCAGGCCAGCCTTCAGCAAAACTGAATGGCGATGGCAAAGGCTATCTCTGCTTCTTATGGCATTTTCCTACTCTCTGATCCTTTGTAAATGTCAGTGCACGGCATCATGAGATAATCAACTAAAGAACCACATGATAAAGGCTTACTGGTCTCACAGAAAGCAATCCTTCCATTTAGTTACTTTAACTTCACGAGGTTCCTTGAGAAGATCCTTCGGGAATGATCTTAAGACGGGAGCCATTTTAGACCCTTCACATGGTAGATGGGGGAGACATATTTGTTAACAAATGTATGAGATTAATTTACATATTAAAAAATCCACTCATTTCTCAATAACTCAATGGTAGAAACAATTCATGTGTCTATCCACGGATAAATGAATACACAAAATGTGGTTTATACATACAATGGAATATTATTCTGCCATAAAAGGGAAGGGAATCCTGACATTTTATAACATGGATGAATCTTGAAGACAGTTCACTAAGTGAAATAAGCTAGTCACAAAAAGACAAATGCCATATGATCCTATTCATATGAAGTATTCAGAGTAGTAAAAAAAAACATGGAAACAGAAAGTAGAAAGGTTGTTGGGAGAAAAAGGGGAGTTAGTGCTTAATGGGTTCAGGGAGCAAAATGAAAAGAGTTGTGTGAATGGATGGTGGTGGTGGTTGCACAGTGTGAACGTACTTAATGCCACTGAACTGAAAATATAAAAAAGACTAATATGTTAAATTTAATGTTATGTGTATTTTGCTACAATTTAAAAAATAAAGAATTATGCATTTAAAGTATACAATCCAGTGGTTTCTAGTGTATTTACAGAGTTCTACAACCATCGCCAAAATCTAATTTTAGGTTGTCATCACTCCACCTTCCCTGACCCCCCCAAATCCCTCCTACCCATAAGTAGTCACTTAGGGAAGATATTTTTAACAGGCCATGAGTGTCATGCCCTATTTTTCCAGGACTTGACACTCATAGACTCTTAGAAGGGACCTTAGAGATTTAGTTCAAGCTTCTCAGAGGAAGAAATTGAAACTCACAGAGGCAAAAGGTCACATAACTAATCCATGGCAAAGCCAGGTCTTTTGAGTTCCTGTGAAGTTATTTTTCCCATTACAAAAATGCTGTGTCGTTCACTTTCTTCCAACTGATGCTGACAATAGATTCATGGGGTCAGGAAGATGCTACCTTTTCCTGCTAGGGACAGCTGAACTCCTTTCCACAGTCTCCTATCTCACCCGTCTGAGCTGGGAAGCAGAGAGAAAAGAAAGAGTGGAAAAATCTGCAACTGTGTCCAATAATGTTACCTCATGCCTTAACAATGTTAGGGATGAGTTATAACGAGTTTTATTGAGAATAATGTCTCAGCCTCTCTTAGAAGAGTAACTGGAAACACAGGGACTTTTGAAAGACATGGCCTTTTGTAGAGGTGGCAGTGGTAACCTGTAGCAAACAGCAACTCTTGCCTTTCTGCTTATAGTAGCACTTAGGCCTGGCAGTGCCATGGCCAGGGAGGTCATTGGATAAAAGCTGGAGTCAAGGGTGTGGTGGAGGGACTAACTCTGTGAGTTAGAGCTTTCAAACTGTGCTCCAATATTCCTTCTGAGCTCATTGGTCAATTGAAGCATTTTCACCTGCCGTTATTTCCTGGAGGGCTGGTGGAGGGGTAGGGGGACTCTGTGGTTGCTAAATATGGCAAATGAGCTACCAAATAACAAAGGCCATGGAAAATCATGTAACTATGGACTTGGAAATATCTAGACAAAGTCTGAAGCCTAATCACAGTGAGATTTGGGCCTGTCTTCTCTTCTGGCCTTTGGTTTTTTGGAGAATTTGATCTATCCTCCTCAGGGTGACATAGTCCCTTAGGAGTGTTTGGAATTTCTCCACCCAGGCTGCTCAAGAGGCAGGTACTCTAAATGTCCCGTGGGTTTCCATGTGATGAGAAACCCAACTGGAGAGATTGCTGTGGGGAATCACGTAGGCTTCTAGACAATGAGCTCCCTGAGGACAGTGACTGGATTCTGCCCCTTTCCAACAGCCCTATAGGCAAGGATGTAATAACCCCCATTGCCAACCCAAGACCTTGGCATTTCTGCCACATGATGCTACTGTTTGCTACAGTGACTCATTTTTAATCTCCTAGTGCCTAGCAGAGTGCCTGGCACATTTGTTTGCTGAATGAGAGAATGAGTAGTGACATTTCACATCAAATGATGCATTATTATTTACAAAGTGACTTATTTCCCATGCATGAACTCATCCTCATAACTACCCCTACTTTACCCCTGGAAGGTAGGCAAGACCATTTTACCGATGAGGTCACATAGCTGTAGGTTGGAGCGGTGACTTTCAGACTCTAAATTCATTGGCATTTATATATAGGTGTCATATTGAGACTGCCCTTTCTAAACTACTCTGTCAAAGGACTAAGAAAGATATGAATAGAGATTCAGATGTTGACCTCAGATTTAGGAACAAAATGCAGAAACCACAAATTGCCATCTGATTGGTCTCTCAACGATGGCATTATTTTCTCCTGTTTGCTACTCACTGCAAGGCATATAGGTTTTTAATTACATTATGAGTTATATAGAAGGGAATTTAGGGTCCAGATGGGTAAACTGGTGAATCCCCATGTAGTTTGTAGTAGCTATTTCCTGATACAGATTTCATAAATAACACTGTTGCATGTAATACAGTTTTGATAATTTCAGTTAAGTTGACTGTAGGTAGCTTTATGGCCCTGGGTCTTCAAGGAAACACATGTTCAAGCATTCTCACTGCTTAATGAGATCCTTGTTCCTGTTGAACTTCTGTGACCTTATTGGAAATCAATGATTGCTTTTGTTCTTCAAAATGTAATGTTGAGGGGACCTAGATGAAATCACTCTACAAAATGCATTGAGATTGCAGGATGTGGAGAGTGTGCTGTAATTAAAATGAATTATTCTGCTTGGAGGTACAGCATATTTTAGCTCTGTGTGCATATTGTGCATAAGGGAATTTCTCTGTGCAGAATTATTTTCTCCCAACAATTCTCATGATCACAGCACTCCTGGTAGCAGGTATCACTTAACTCCTGGGCAGCAGCATGTCCAAAGCAAGGGAAGGGAGCTTTCCTTTCCTCGCAACTGTTGCTATGGGGGGCGTGGCTTCGGAGCCGGGCGAGGACGCATTCGGCGGCTCCCTCCCCCCATCCTCGTAGACTACACTTCCCGTGATGCTCGAGGGTGGTCTCCGTGGTGACGCACTTAGTGCCCGCGGAGGGAGGACGAGGACGGGGGCGGTGGCTGCGAAGGGGGGCCCGTGCTCTCTCCGTTTCCCCTACTCTCGCTCAGGCAGCCGCCGCCGGTGCCGCCACTGCCGCCATGTTGGTTTGAGAGGCGATGACAGGAGGCGGCTGCGGCGTGTGGGACTGAAAAGTGGAAGGAGGAGGAGAAACAAAGCTCTGAGAGGAAACCATTCCCGGGCTGAGGAGAGGGAGGACCCGGCCTCTTCCGGGGACCAGCCGAAGTCGGCGTCGCCCGGAGCTCGCGAGGCCGGGGAGGGGAGGGGAAAGCGGAGACCGGGGAGGCGGCGGCGGGGGAGGCGGAGGCAGAAGAGGAGCACCGAAGAGCCGGAGACGATGCGCCCCGACCCGCGCTGCTGCCCGGAGGCGCCCGCGGCCTGAGCCCAGAGGGGCTGTGGAGTGTCCCGGCCGGCCCCGAGCACCCCGCGCTGTCGGTCCCCCGTCCTGGTCTTTCGCTTTGGCTTCCAACTAGTTAAATGCCCTTGAGCGCGGGTTTCCGCGGCCCGGCTCTTCGCCCCAGCGGCGCGAGTTAAGCCGTTCACCCGCGCCCTCCGCGCGGGCGCCCCGAGAGCGGCTCGGCAAGTCCGCGGCCAGCGTCCGGCCACCGCTCGGCCGCCACTCAAGGCTCACGCGTCGATGTGTAGCTACATAGTTATCTATGTACATCCACGCTGGGGCATTTTTCTCCTGCTTAATGAGGACTTGACTCGGGAGCGAGTGTGAATCATTGCCGGGGCTGGGAAAGGAGGAAGGCGGATTTAACCCCCTCCCACCCCTCTTCATGTCCGTGTGTCACTCGGCTCGGTCCACCTGGCGCGGCCGGTCCTGGGGCTGCTGCTGCTGACGACGACGACGACAGGGGCTGCCTCTGCTGTCCCGGGAGTTTCTTCCTGCTCCGGCCACACAGCTCCTGGGGATTGTTGTTCTTCGTACCAGAACCTCGGCCTGACCGGCACTTTGGCTCCGAAATAACTTATTTTTGGGGGAGAAAGCACATCAGGAACCAGTTAAAATCGTGAAGGCTTATTTCTGTAGCTTGAAGACTTCTGCTGTTTTTTGTTTTTTTTTTGTTTTTTCCGTAAACATCTGGGTATATATCAAACGGCAAGATGTCCAGTAATGTCCCGGCGGATATGGTAAGTGACGGATAAGTTATGACACTCTGATTTAACTGTGGTTTCCAATCTTATTTAATCGGAAAGACGGCAGGCGTGGGGCGAGGATTTGCTGGGGACTGTCGAAAAGCCACCGTGCTGAGCGATTTGGAGAAGTTGGAGCTTCTGGTTTCCCCCTTTTAGAAAGTACTGCTTTTAATATAGGTTCTCTCATTTGGTCGTGTTTTCTAAATCATTGAAGACAGTGGAGAAGTAGGGAGATGTATCATGGTAGCTTGAGGGGACAAAACATCTCCCTCTTTGCTAGAAGCCTCCGAACGCTAGTATTTTAACGTTTCTGAAAACGTCAGTGACAGTGGGCAGAGCTGAGGACGGGTGTCCCTACGAGAGAATAGGTAAGGAAACGGGAATCTTGCTTTATGACACAGACAAGATCATCAGTGCAGTAGGGACGAACTTGATATTTTTCAAGAACAGGGATACACATCTCTTCAAGAAAAAGTATGTTAGAATTTGCCGTGAGCTTTCTGAAATGTCAGAATATGGATGGCAACAGAAATATTAAGATATGTTGGGATTTTCACAAACGTAGGCTGACCCTGTATTGGTACCTACTGTGACTATTCCAGGGCTTTTTAATGGCAAATATTTATTAGTAGTAGATTCCATATTAGACGTAAAGCTAAGGAAACGTAGTATTGAGCCTCCATCACTATCACTGAGTGTTGAGAGCTTGAAACAAAAAGTACTGTTGTGTATTGACGCCTTTCTTTTTGTTTTGTTTATAAAGGCTAAGATTGTGAGTCTGTTGACTGGCAGTAACCGTGTAACCTTACAGTGCTGGGGGCTTGGTTTGTGTGAGTGTGAAGTTACACTTTGCAGTCCTAAGGACAAACATAATGCAGTTAATTAACAGGAAGAGGAATAATCCTGTTTATGAAAGAACTGAAGTTAATGTAGTTGTGCTCACATATGTTAACATTTGAGTGTTTGTGTATTCAGTGGAAACAAATTGAACATTGCTGATGATTAAATTTTATTTCTTAATTTTATTTTTATTTTTTGAGATGGAGTTTTGCTCTTGTTGCCCAGGCTGGAGTGCAATGGCGCGATCTTGGCTCACTGCAACCTCTGCCTCCCGGGTTCAAGCGATTCTCCTGCCTCAGCCTCCCAAGTAGCTGGGATTACAGGCGCCCACCACCACGCCCGGCTAATTTTTTTTTTTTTTTTGGTGGAGACAGGGTCTCACCATGTTGGCCAGGCTGGCCTCAAACTCCTGACCTCAGATGATCCACCCATCTTGGCCTCCCAGAGTGCTGGGATTACAGGCGTGAGCCACTGCACCTGGCCTGCTGATTAAATTTTAAAACGCCAGATGTTTCTATAGGAGCAAACCTCATAAACAGATTTTATAATAAAAATTAAATGATTCTAAATGGCTTATTTTGACCTTGGTTTAAAGGCATTTTGCTCTTGTTTAATTTCCCATTTAATGCAAAGGAAACACAGTGTTCTGTCTCTTGGGTGGCCACATAACAGCTTTACACTCTCCTTCCTGAGTCCTAAAACTCGTGCGTTGTCCTTTTAGTTTTCGCTTCTCTTCTGGTGTGCTCACATGAAATAGCCTCCTGCCTGGTTACGGACGGTTGGACAAGGTTTCCTCCATACCGCTCTTCAAGTTGCCGGGAACGGTCTCTAGACAGAGCTGGGAAATGCTATTTCCCTTGTTTGATGAGTGATCTGTGGGTTCATCGCCTCAAGCAAAGATTTGCTCTCTCGAAAGCCTCCATTTTATATCATCAAGCACAGTGCAAGATAGGTTAACCTTAAGTACCATCTATTCTCTCACAGAAGTTGGAATGAAATAGATGTGTGTTATTAAAACAGTGCCACTACTTCCTTTAGGTCCAGTGAAGAAAAGCTGTAATGTGCGTAGCATCAGTCACAGATTGAGATGATTTGGGAGATACTGTTTCCAAGTCAGAGAGAGGTTTGGAGGCTGATGTTAGGATCAGAGGACTGGGAAGTAGGAGCAGGGTTTTATTAATGTCTGCAATTATAAAATATAACAGTTTATCTGTTTCAGACTGTATGTTAAGGCCTTGATGATTCTGTGGTGCTTTGAGATCCTTTGATTAAAGGTGATATGCAAGGGCAAAGCAGTATTATGTAATAAACATATAATGCCCTGATGATGCTATTTCAGAGTGGGTACTAAGGTACAGCACAGTTTGATTGTTCTGAGTATTTTTTTTATGTCTTGTTTTCTGTTCAACTGGTTAGAGGTTAAGATTTTTTTCTTTGTGAAAGTCTTTTAAACGTTCATTTATTACTTTACTTTGCATTTTTGCTTAAGAAGTCTATCATTTGCTATATGCCTAGAATTCTTAACTTTTTGAAATATAACATGACAAATATTGGTTAGAAGTTGTCGATTAAATGCTTCATAATTATTAAACTCTTCATACCATTAATTGACAATTGATTTTCGTTTACCTTCATGACAGAACAATTTACCGCTCCAAACCTTGAAGAGCTCCTCTCACCACTCCCACGGCAAAGCTAATGACATATATCCCTTGTAGCATAACTCTAAATTGATCAGGATGTGTACTGTTACAATCCACTAAACTTGCATTTATGAATAAACACATTTTTGCTAGATGCAGTAAAATGTTAATTAAGCTTTCTCCTAGTTGACAGTATGTGCTATTTAGAAACAAATGTTACACTTTTACTTTTTGGTGGTGGTGTCATTTCTATTGAAGTCAATCTTTTATATGTTAATGGTGCTTGTCAGTTGTGTAGGAAAATCCTGGTGGGGAGATGGGATGGGGTGGTGAAGTTACAACCTCTGTCATGTTTCCAATAGAGATAATTTATTCTCGAGCTACAATAATTGCTAAATCAGTTGATGTTTTTGGTAAAGTCTTTATGGCCATGATTATGACTCACTTTCTTGTACATAGAACTCACATTTAAAATTTATTTTTAAACATTCAATAATTTTTTGTGTTTAGCATAAGGACTCTCATTTTTAATAATCCAAATGTCAATTTTTTGGATGAGGGAGTGGCACCCCTAGTGAATGGATTTGCTGTACCCTTTAAAACATAATTTGTAGTTGGTACTTTTGCTACATTCTGTAATATATGTGTCCTATAAATATAAATGTATTTACTTGAAATGTTGCTTTTTCTTTGCTAAGAGTGATTGAGTTTGAACTAGATTTAATAACATCTTAGTGTAGTAACTTATTTTTGAAGAAATCTGAAAATACGTGAACAGAGTATCATTCTAATATATTGTATTTAAATGATGTATTTATTTATTTATTTTTTCAGCCAAGATCATAGTTCATGATGCGGCAATATTCATTGTTTATACTTGCAGTGTGACTTATGTTAACCACTGTAGGATTTTTGCAAGAAAATATTCACTGCCTGTGTTAGTAATAAGACCTAAGACTGGGCAGCAGTGGTAATTTTGTTTTCTGGATTGGTAAAGTTATCAAGAAATACATTCTTGTTTTTATAAGAGTATTGTATACAACATTTAGGCTACTATTTAGAGCTTTGGACAAAAATTATACTTTATAATATCTATTACATTGAAAACTTTAAGAGAGAAATTGACAGGGTGAGAATAATGGCAGAGCAATTTTGTGATTCAAAACATTTTAATTGATAAAACAAAGAAAAGCCCCGTATCTTTAACAACTGTTAATGTAAAAATGGTAGCAGATAACAACAATTTGTAATAGGAGTTGAATGAGATAATGACAATTCAAATTTTTTCCAGTATATTTTATGTGCTTAATGAATATTTTTATTATAATTTTTGTTGTATCACTTCCATTCATGTAAGAATTATTGGAGCCCTCTTGTGGACAGGAAATTACTAAAATATATTTCCTTTCAAAGTGAACTTTTATCACTTTTCCAAGTTAAAGTAAAATGACATATGTTGAATATACCAGGAGAAAATGCCATGAAAGAAAAAGGTCCAGAAAATAGAAAGTTTTTAGCATTGAGAAAAGCATAGTGAGATTTAATGCCCAAGGACTCTTTTCTCTTTACTTACAGCTCCTTTTTATTTTTCTTTCTCTTCCTGATGATTCTCATTTCAGGTTTAAGTTGAAGGGTTTTATAAAGCCAAAGGGTAGATAAGTACTGTTTTCCATATATGTGTTACTTGAATAGCTTAATAAATAATATATTAAGAATTGAATGTTGGCCGGGCGCGGTGGCTCAAGCCTGTAATCCCGGCACTTTGGGAGGC
>NW_012115766.1:4018247-4026782 GCF_000951035.1 Colobus angolensis palliatus
CTCCAGCCGGGGCGACAGAGCGAGCCTCCATCTCAAAAAAAAAAAAGAATGTTTCTCTAAATTTTTACTTAAATGTGTCTCATGTTTGGTATTTTGAATTAGACATTTTTATTAAGAAAACGGATGACATTGTTTCCCTCAGTTTTGAATTACTTCTTTCTACCTACCCCAGCTTGTGTCTGAAATGG
Organism: Colobus angolensis palliatus; assembly: GCF_000951035.1. Classification (NCBI taxonomy): domain Eukaryota; kingdom Metazoa; phylum Chordata; class Mammalia; order Primates; family Cercopithecidae; genus Colobus; species Colobus angolensis. The sequence goes on from NW_012115766.1 coordinate 4,018,436, forward strand.
TCTTTAGTTCATTTTAGGCTACAGTGATCTTTCCTTCCTGTAAACCATTTTCCTTTAGTGCTTTTGACATTCCTCTTACACAGGTATCAAATGTCTGTGGATATAGTATAACTTTTATTTCACCTCTGATAGTTTTTAGACATTCAGAAATTGTTGAGTGACTTTCTTGACTCACAAAGTATTACTGTCTTCGTTACTTATGGAAAAAGTAAATACTGTTCCGTAGTAATAGTGGTGTTAAATATGAAGTCTATAATATCTGCTTCTGTTATCACTTGAAATATGAAAACTATATTTGTAGTATTAAAGCTTGAATTTATTTTAAATTAGTGGATAAAATACTGATGGTGCTATTAGTTTTCATAATATAAAACAGTAAATGTATTTTAGGAGACTGAAGCATATACTTAGTAAATGTGCTCTTTAATTTTCTAAGTCATCTTATTCTGGGAGGGAAAAAGGAAGAGTGACTGTAGAATTCGTGGTAACCTGGAAACCTTGGGTAATAAGTCATTCTGAACCAGTAAATTTTCTGAATACTTGGAGGTTGAGTGTTAAAATAGCCCAATCTAACAATGTTGGATTACCATTGTATTTGCTTAAATGAAATATACTATGCATAAGTTAACTGATTTTTGGCGACTTAGAGCTATGATTTGAATAATATTGCTTGCATTTAATCAGTGTTTATTGGGTACCTGTCTGTGTAATATAGTAGTAGTATTAATAGGTATAAGCTATAACTATAATACCCTCAGCACCTAATATAGATTTGGAAGCTTTATGCGCCTTCACTAGATCAGTAATTTACAAAGTGAGGTGAAGTAAGTCGATTTTGAGAAGTAAATATGAGAACGTCTATTTGTTTATTTTATGCCCCAAAAAGGAAAAGGATTGAGCTTTTCTATTCGTACTATATGAATTGGCTGTGAGGTTTTCCTGGGTCCACCTGCATTCAGGTGGTCGCTGAGAGTGTGGTTTGCTGAGGGAAGATGTGTGAATTCTGTAATGTAGATGCCAGCAAAAGCATCATGAGTTTATATAGTCCCTTTTAAAATATTTTTTAAAAGAAGAATCTATGATACTTTGTATTGAGATGGGGAACAGAGGTTTGCTGTCAAAGCATTTAAAAGAATTGTAGAACTCAAAGATTAATCACACATTTTTATTACAGAAGGTGAGTATTCTATATGCTGTTCTTACCCGTGATGACAAGAGGCTACCACAAATAAAAATTTAGCAGATATTTTTAGGAAAACAATCCCTAAGTTGTCACTTCAAGGCAAAATCGACATTTTAAATAGTAAGTGAGAAAGTACCTGCTTTTCAAAAGAAACAAATGTTATGGAGAACATTTTGAAAGCCTGTTGAGGTATTTCCTATCTGTTGAAAATCTTCCTTACAATGAATTTTAATTGACTTTGGACCATTTACTGGAAAGCCGAACATTTTGATTTGTAAAAATATCTTATTGCAGTTAGGAAAAAGAAAATTTTAATAACATTGACATCAGGTAGCTGACTTTGAATAAAAATGTTTGTGTATTTGGTGATAGAATGGAAAAGTAATATGATTTAGTAAATTAGTAAGTGACGTGTTCTTCTATATAGATCTCATCTTTGTAAGATAAGTTTTTCAGCTATGACTTATGACAACTCTTAAAACCAAGTGTCAAAATACATTGAACTTCACAAAAGAAGAAACTAAGATTTTAAAAAATAGAGATATATTTAATAATAATGCTCACTTAATATGTTAATAATAATAGCATTTTTAGTGATTGAAAGATTAAAATGAATTAATATTTAAAATAGTTGATAAAATAGTAAAGTAAAAAGTAAAACAAAATTTTGATCTTTTAACTTCTGTTTTTAGTATGTGTTTTATACTATATGTATGTTTATAAATGAAAACACATATACTGTAGATATGTGCCTCAAGTGTTTTATGTTTGGGATTTTCAATCAAAAAAATATAGAAGCCACTGCATTAGATGACAAACGATTTCTGAACATTTTAACTTCTTGTGTTTGATAGTTACAAGTTTTCTGTCTCCTGCCTCGTTGAGCAGCTGTTTTTTCCTGTGATCAGTGTGCCTACTTATTCCTAACCATTTGCAGTTGCTGGTTTTAATTTGCTATGGGTGTGGAAACCATATTTCCAAAGTTTATTAAAAAATAATATGTGTTTAAAATGAACAAATGGTGTCTAAGTAGGATTTTAGGAGTTACCTCACAGTAAAGTGTATGATCTTTTATTTCATGGACTTGATCATATCTGTTTTGGTTGCTTAGAATTCTCTTTTTTGGGGGGCTAATTTTCTGGCTGTTAGCTGTGTTTTGCAGATACGCAGTTTCTTGATAGTGAAGAACTGATTCCATGATAAAAAATAAAATTACACTTACAACTTTACTTTGAGCTCATAGAGGAGAGAGAACTAATATTTGTTGTGTACTTGCTAATACCAGGCAGATGCTTGGCGTTTTACATTATAGCATTTGATTTAATCCTTACAGTCACCCTGGATAAATATAGTTGGTATATAAAGAAACTCTTAATACCCACCAGGTGAAGACCACCAGGAATGCATCTGTGGTGAAACAAGTTAGGTTGACTGTTTTGCAGCTAGGAAGAGCATATGCCAGATACCGCCGAGTGTCAGTAAAAGAGAACGGGAGGGCTGGGCACGGTGGCCCACGCCTGTAATCCCAGCATTTTGGGAAGCCGAGGTGGGTGGATCACTTGAGGTCAGGAGTTCGAGATCACCCAGACCAACATGATGAAACCCCCATCTCTACTAAAAATACAAAAATTAGCTGAGCATGATGGCAGGAGCCTGTAATCGCAGCTACTCCGGAGGCTGAGGCAGGAGAATCACTTGAACCCAAGAAGTGGAGGTTGCAGTGAGCAGAGGTTGCAGTGAGCTGAGATTGCGCCACTGCACTCCAGCCTGGGTGACAGAGTGAGATTCTGTCTCCAAAAAATAAAAAAGAAAAGAAAGAATGGGAGGAGTTTTCAGTAGGGTTTGGGCTGTGCTGGAAGCAGGGACTCCTGGATTGAATGCTATTATACCTCAAGTGGAGGTGGGTTAGTAATTGGGTCTTTCAGCAGTCTTTGTTTAGGAGACAGGATAAATGAGGGGGACTTGGAAAGTCATTGGTGAGAAAACATAATCACTTACAGAATGGGAGATTGTTGGTCATTCTGGAGCTGCAGTGTGACCATAGGAAAAACTTTCTACCTGTTGATCTTCTCTGTATCTTTCAGATATCACAGTCTGATTGTCAACCGAGCTCATTTTTACTTTCTCCCAGCCTAGGTTCAGAGAGGGTAAGGAATTTGTTTGTGATCACATAGCGAGGCAGAAGTTGAACTAAAATAGGAATTTGGGTCTGGTGGCAATAGTGATAAACGTCTACCCCCCTTCCCCACAACCATAACTGAGCAAACATTGCTGAATCCCTCAGACACATTATCCTAAGAATGCCTTAGGTTCCTTCCCAATACCTTGTTCCAGGGAGTCCCTGCTGATTGGTCTGAGCTAGCATGGTAGAAATGAAACCTATTTTATGAAACCTATTTTATGTATCTTTGTAATATACTATGTAACCTCTGGATTGGAATGATTTTAATTAAGGTTGCTTGTCTTACTAATTGGTAAAATTAAAGGGAGTTTCCTTTAAACTTGTTGGAACTTTGAGTCTTCTTGTGTATATATTTGTTACACAGTGGATTTTTCTTAAAAAATACCACTTTGAATGCTTTATATGTGTAACAAATAGATTGACTTGTAAAGGACTTGGTGCTTTCGGGGCATTTTGTTTTTGTCTTCATACTTTTAACTGCATCTATATATATATAGAAAGAGAGAGAGATTATCTATTGGTTGGTCAAATGAAGTAGCATTTTTGGTCTAAGTAAATATATATTTGGGCAATTTTCTGACTAGATTTTGAGAAGAAAATGTTCTTTCTGCTGAAGAAAATTGTTGAAGTTTGACATTAACATTTTTTATATATGTACTTAAGATGGCAATTTATTGTGTCTAGACAAAATGTTCTTATGATATGTTTTTCTTTACTTTCACATAAAATTAGTGTTTTTCTTTGCCTTAGAAATAGTCTTGCTTTTGTATCCTGCTATTTTCATTTAGTCATGTTAAATCAAGTTTAGCCTAAAACTACCTCCTTGCATATTTTAAGCCCAGCTTATATTGAACATCTATCTATGCAAATAAGTATAGAATCGTATTATAATTTTGAACTGATTATGATGTATATAAATTACTTAGCTAATTCCGTATTCATGAGCATTTAGAAGCTATTACAAACAATGACATAGTGGATATTCTGAAGCATATCTCTGTGCCTTGTCTGATTATTACCTTAGGACAAAACTCTTAGTAATGCAGTTGCTCTGTCAAACGATATGTGTTAGTTTTGGGACGGGTGGGAAAGAGAAGGATATATATTTCCTAATTTTAAAGCATCCTTGAATTTCTGGATAAACCTAGCTTTTAATTATACATTACTCAAATGGTATATGCTAGATAATACTTCATTTATAATTTTTTTTTGTTCACGAAAAACATTGGCTAGCAATTTAAATTTCTTGTAAAGTATTTGACAGATTTAGGTATCAAGGTTATGCTGACGTCATAAAATGAGTTGGGAAATGCTTTTTAATTCTCTGGAAGAATTTGTGAGGATTGATTTTATTTCATCCACAAATGTTTGAAATAATTCACTGGTGAAGCCATCTGGAATTGTCTTGTGAAGATTATTGATTCTATTTCTTCAGTACATAAAAAGCTATTCTATTTTCTGTTTCTTTGTCAGTTTTGACAAGTTTTGCTTTTCAAGGGATTTGTCCATTTTGTCTGGATTTTCCAGTTCAGCTTAAGGTTTTTTGTGTGTGTGTGTGTGCATATCCTTTTATAATTGTTTTGAGATTTGTAGTATCTATGATCTCTCCTTTTCAAAATCTGCTTATTGGCATTTGGGTCTCTTTGTATTCAGTCTTTTCAGAGTCCGTTTTCAAATTGAATGTTGTTTTTAAGTTTTTATTGATTTCTGCCTTTACTTTTATTTCTTCTACTTAAAAGTGTTAATTTTCTGTACTTTTTAAAGTTTTTTGAGATGGGTACCTAAGTCATTAAATTTCAGCTTATTTATTTTTTAAAATCTTTTTTTTTTTTTTTTTTTTTCCGAGACAGAGTCTCGCTGTGTCGCCCAGGCTGGAAGTGCAGTGGCACAAGCTCCGCCCTCCGGGTTAACGCTGTTCTCCTGCCTCAGCCTCCCGGGTAGGTGGGACTACAGGTGCCCACCACCACGCCTGGCTAATTTTTTGTATTTTTAATAGAGACGGGGTTTCACCGTATTAGCCAGGTTGGTCTCTATCTTCTGTCCCCGTGATCCGCCCACCTCGGCCTCCCAAAGTGCTGGGATTATAGGCGTGAACCACTGTGCCCAGCCTATTTTTAAAAATCTTTTTAAGAGATGGGGGTCTCACTGTGTTGCCCAAGCTGGTTTCTGAACTCCTGCGTTCAACTGCTCCTTCCTCTTCAGCCTCCCAAGTAGCTGGGAATACAGATGTGCAGACCACTGTGCCTGGCTCCTTTGTGGGTCTTTTTGGAATATTTTTGGAATTTAAAAAATGTGTATGAAATTCCCTCTAAATGCAGCTTAGATAGATCTTACAAGTTTGATGTATATTTTTTTATTATCATTCAATAAAGCATATTTTAAATTTTCCCTTGTGCTCTCAGCATTTGGGGATTTTCTAGCTATATTTTTGTTATTGATATCTAGTTTGGTATCTGTTGTGGTCTGGAATCATTCTATGATTTCACTTGTGGGTGATTTGTTGACACTTGTTTTATGGTCAGTTTTTATTTTTATTTTTATTTTTTTTTGAGACGGAGTCTCGCTCTGTCGTCCGGGCTGGAGTACAGTGGCTGGATCTCAGCTCACTGCAAGCTCCACCTCCCGGGTTTACACCATTCTCCTGCCTCAGCCTCCCAAGTAGCTGGGACTACAGGCGCCCGCCACCTCGCCCAGCTAGTTTTTTATATTTTTTAGCAGAGACAGGGTTTCACCGTGTTAGCCAGGATGGTCTCGATCTCCTGACCTCGTGATCCGCCCGTCTCGGCCTCCCAAAGTGCTGGGATTACAGGCTTGAGCCACCGCACCCGGCCTATGGTCAGTTTTAGAAAATTGAGGTCAGTGTGCCATAGACAGCAATTAAGTTTATTAATCATGTTCAATCTGTTGTATCACTACTGAATTTTTTTTGTCTTTTTTAAGTCACTCAATTGAGAAACTTGTGTTAAAATTGCCACATATGTAAGGATTTGTCTGTATGTTTTTAGTTCTCTCAAATTGTGCCTTGTATTTGGAGGCTAAGTTATTAGCTACAAATAAATTTATGATTGTTCTGTCTTCCTCTCTAGTAACACTTTTTACTTTAAAGTTTTTTTGGGGAGGGGATGTTAATATAGCATTCTTTTTTTTTTCTATCCATTTCCTTTAAATCTTTCTTTGTCTTTATACATAAGATGAATCTCTTTAAGCATCATATATAGTTGGGTTTTTGCTTTTTTACTAAGTTTGATAATCTCTGTTTTACCTTTAATGTAATTACTGTAGCACATTATTTGAGTTTAAATTTACAGTTTTGCAATTTGTATTTTGCTTCCATCATCAGTCCTTTAGAACTTCCCCTTCCATTTCTTGTTTTCTTTTGGATTAATCAAATAGTTTCCCATATGCCTTTCTCTTAGCTTCTCTGTTATAAATTCTTTTACTATCTTTACTGGTTAGTCTAGAGATTACAATGTACATCTTTAACTTTTTTGTCTATCATAAATTTTTGCCTTTGCCAGTTCAGGGTAATGGAATGGCCTTTTAATTTAATTCCATTTACCCCTCTTCCAGTCTTTGCTTTTTTTTCAACCCCAAAGATGTCATTATTATTATTGTTGAAATAATAACAACAGTGGTAATAAAATGTTGTTGTTAAAATAATCATTATTCATTTCACTTTGTCCTCAAATTTACCGTTCTGGAAGTCTTCATTTCTTTCTTTTTGATTGTATGTGCATCTGGGTAATTATCCTTTTCAAGGAACTTTTAGTGCAGATCTTCTGGTAATGAATTCTGTTTTTGTTTGCCTGAAAATGTGTTCATTTTACCTCACTTTTAAAGGGTCCCTACTTCATGCACCTTCAAGATGTTCTTTTATCATCACCTGGCTGCCACTGTTTATGTCAACTCAGGCTTTTAATTGTATTGTTATTCCTTTGAAGTTAATGTGTTTTCCTTTGGCTGTTTTAAAGATTATATCTTGTCTTTGGTTTTCACCAATTTTACTATTGATGTGCTCTTTTGTAGCTTTTTTTTTTTTTTTTATAATCTACATAAAGCTTGTAGCGTATCTTGAGGTCCTGAGTCAATCTTTGGCTTACTATATTTTGTCATTTGGGAATTAGCTAAATTTTTTTTTTTTTTTTGAGACAGAGTCTTGCTGGTGTGCAGGGGCATGATTTCAGCTCCCTGCAACCTCTGCCTCCTGGGTTCAAGTGATTCTAGTTCCTCAGTCTCCCTAGAAGGTGGGATTATAGGCACATATCACCACGCCTGGCTAATTTTTGTATTTTTCGTAGAGAATACAATGCCTGGGATTACAAGCATGATTACAAAGTGTTGGGATTACAGTCACCTGGCCCAGGAATTAGCTAATATTCTTTAAGTATTATTTCTATTCTGTTGTCTTCTTTCCTTATGGGACTACAGTTACATGTATGTTAGGTCATGTAACAGTTTCCATTCTTTTTTCCCCCTTCTCGTAAGCCTAGAGATTTTCTAGCCACCTATTTTCATGTTCACTTATATCTTCACTGTCCAATATCCAGTTATTTCTAATTACTGAGTTTTTAATTTTAGTTTTTGTATTTTTTTCCTAACATTTACATAGATTCAAATTCTTATGTTTTCATCTGTTTTCTTGAGTATATTAACTATTGTTGCAAAATTCCTGTCTGATGACCGTCATATCTAGATTGCCTGTGAGCCTGTTTCTGTTGTTTTGTTTTTGATCATTCAATCCTTTTTCCTTGGGTGCCTGGCAATGTTTTATTAACATTGTGATGAAAAATTATAGAGAATCTGAATTATGGTTATCTTTCTCCATATAGGATTTAATATCCTCTGGTGAGTAGTTAGAAAAACACTGATTACTTTGATTCATAAGTGACTGATATGACATGAGCCTGAATTCAGGACAGTCAGGAAATTCTGATAGCCTCACTGTTGGTGCACTACTGGTATATGGCCCTTAGCTAAAGTCT
>NW_012115766.1:4026832-4028857 GCF_000951035.1 Colobus angolensis palliatus
AAATTCTTATGTTTTCATCTGTTTTCTTGAGTATATTAACTATTGTTGCAAAATTCCTGTCTGATGACCGTCATATCTAGATTGCCTGTGAGCCTGTTTCTGTTGTTTTGTTTTTGATCATTCAATCCTTTTTCCTTGGGTGCCTGGCAATGTTTTATTAACATTGTGATGAAAAATTATAGAGAATCTGAATTATGGTTATCTTTCTCCATATAGGATTTAATATCCTCTGGTGAGTAGTTAGAAAAACACTGATTACTTTGATTCATAAGTGACTGATATGACATGAGCCTGAATTCAGGACAGTCAGGAAATTCTGATAGCCTCACTGTTGGTGCACTACTGGTATATGGCCCTTAGCTAAAGTCTCGGTTGAAAGTTTGACATATTTACCAAGATACCTCTTCCTTGGCAAGTCCCGAATTTCAAGTATCATAAGGCTGATGAAAGCTTTTTTTAAAAACCTCTTTTCAACATCTTTTTGTTGGGATTTCCTGAATTTCAGTCCATGCTGTTTATCATTCAGCACATTCCTGGAGAGGAAAAGTTGAACAGAATATTGGGCTCCTTTCTTTGAGGTTCCTTTTTATTTTCCTGAGATCCTGAATTCCTGGCTCCTTGGTGGTGCAACATCCACTTTTTGTGTCTTCCCAGCCCAGTGAGACTCATACAAGTTCTGGGATGCTGCTTTCTGCTTGGCCTTTTGCTTTGTGCTGGTAATTGGCAAATACCTCAAGGGGGAATTGAAGTGAGATCTTCAAAGTGTTTCCCTTCTCTAAGGAATCTTGGCTTCTCAAGTCCTGACTCTTGGTTGTTCTCCTGAAACCTTCAAATAGCTGGGGATTTAGGGGCATTTTATATAACCTTTATAGTTGTTTTCCATGGGAAATTTGGTCTGATATTGCTGTTCTCTCATAGAGAACCTAATTGCCTTTTCTTTTCGTACCCTGGTTTTATTTTTTTATTTATTTTATTTATTTACTTATTTTTGCTGTTTTGTGCTGTAGAATCAGCAGTCCTCTATCTCTTCTATTCTTCTAGTTGCTAAGAACAGCTAAAACTAATTACTGTGTTACTTACCATGGCACCATCAGCCAAGCAGTTGCTTAAGTCAGACATCTCTTGGAGCCATCCTTGATTCGTCTCTTTTCCTCATTCTTTATGTTCAGTCACTTTCGAAGTATATCTAGAATCCATCTACTTTTCTTCATCTCCATGCTACCAACATAGTTCAAGCACCCTCTCTCCTGGACTATTGAATTAATCTTGGAACTAATCCTTCTACTTTCATTCACATTCCCTGTAGTACCTCTTCCAAAAATACCTGAGTGTTTTCCGTTGAAGAATACATTTCCATAGAATAAAATTACAAATCCTTACCTTGGGCCTTCAGGGTCTTGCATGATCTAGCGCCTGCCTAACATGATTATCTCATCTCATTTGGTTTACTATGCTTTAATTATATTGGCTCCCTTTCAGTTTCTCAAACATGCCTACAAGCCCTGTCCCACAGCAGGGCTGTCTTTTCCTAGGATATTCATCAATAAGACCACGTCTAACTCTGCCGCCAGGCTGGAGTGCGGTAGCGCGATCTCGACTTACTGCAACCTCTGCCTCCCAGGTTCAAGTGATTCTCCTGCCTCAGCCTCCTGAGTAGCTGGGACTACAGGCATGCACCACCATGCCCAGCTAATTTTTGTATTTTTCGTAGAGAATACAATGCCTGGGATTACAAGCATGATTACAAAGTGTTGGGATTACAGTCACCTGGCCCAGGAATTAGCTAATATTCTTTAAGTATTATTTCTATTCTGTTGTCTTCTTTCCTTATGGGACTACAGTTACATGTATGTTAGGTCATGTAACAGTTTCCATTCTTTTTTCCCCCTTCTCGTAAGCCTAGAGATTTTCTAGCCACCTATTTTCATGTTCACTTATATCTTCACTGTCCAATATCCAGTTATTTCTAATTACTGAGTTTTTAATTTTAGTTTTTGTATTTTTTTCCTAACATTTACATAGATT
>NW_012115766.1:4032577-4037811 GCF_000951035.1 Colobus angolensis palliatus
GTGGCTCACGCCTGATACTTTAACCTCAGCTTCTTGCCTTTGCTTAACATTTAATTTTTAACATTTTAAATCAGCATGTAATTTAATAATTTAAATGTGAATTTTAACATTTATTTATCATTAAGCCAAAATGTCAGAAAATAAATTTGAAAGTTGAATGGAAGTTTTGAGAAAGCATTAACTGAAGTTTGGTGTCTTTAACAGGACTTAAGTACTTTAAGTGGTGGATTTGCTGTGTCCCTATCAAGTATTGTGATTTTTCAAGCTATAAAATCTTTCTCATTACTTTGTGACTGTAAAGAGAAAGACTGTATTATAATTATATATATTTGAATATATTATGTCATACATGAAGAAAAGATTTTTGAGCCTTTTATATTTAAAGAACTATTTAGTTATCCATATTTTTTCATTTAACATCCAAAAAGATCAACAGAATTTTCATGGTAGGTATCGTTTTTATGCTTACTTACTAGTCTACATGTAATCATTCTGTTCTTTTTATTTCTTTTTTTTTTTCCTCGAGATGGAGTCTTGCTCTGTCGCCCAGGCTGGAGTGCAGTGGCGTGATCTCGGCTCACTGCAAGCTCCGCCTCCTGAGTTCATGCCATTCTCCTGCGTCAGCTTCCTGAGTAGCTGGGACTACAGGCATGCACCACCATGCCCAGCTAATTTTTGTATTCTTAGTAGAGATGGGGTTTCACCATGTTGGCCAGGCTGGTCTCGAACTCTTGACATCGTGATCTGCCCGCCTCGGCCTCCCAAAGTGCTGAGATTACAGGTGTGAGCCACTGCGTTATTTATTCAGACAGTCAAATAGTATTTGTTGAGTACTTCCTATGTGTCAGACGCTCTTTTAGGTGCTGGTGTATAGTGGTGAATGAAGCAAACCAATCCTTCTCCTAATAGAGCTTACATTTAACTGGTAAAGATACAGACATTGAACAAAATAAGTGAAGTATATTGTATATTAGATGGTGGTAAGTATTAAGAAAAAGCAGTAAAGGGGTTGGGGTTGCTAAGAGTATGTCTGTGTTCAGTTTTAAATAGTGGGATCAGGGAAGGGCTCACAGAGATGTTGACATTTATGCAAGAGTCTAAAGGAGGTGGGGAACAAGCCATGCATCTCTCTTGGGGAATTGTATTCTAGGCAGAGGGAATATTCCCTCGTTGGAGTCTTTGTTCTTTTTAAATTTCTCAGTGTGTCTTCTGCCATTTCCTCACATTTTTATGTTTCTTGTGGTATTTGTTTTCTGTCCTGTGTGATCTAAGTGGTCTCATTATTTTCCTCACTAATTTGGGCAGCAAACATTTTTGGGTGCCAGTGTCCTAGATAGATCCCGTCAATAGAGCCAATCATTTTTCTCTAATGTGTTTTAAATGAATTTTCTCTTTTATCTCCACTACTTTGTAACCCGATCTCCATCCAGACGTCTTTTTACTTTAGTTATCCACTACTGTCCGCCTTCCACTGTTTTCCCAGATTTGTCTATGGAAAATACAGATCTCAGTGTCTGACTGACTCTACTACCTACGGAAAATACAGATCTCAGTGTCTGACTGACTCTACTACCTACTAATGGCTGGCTATCACTCACATGCTAATCCAGGCCAACCTTCTTACCATGACAGCATTAAGTTTCTTCTCTTGGCAGTTGGGCTGCAGTCCAGCCTCATCTCCTGTTGGCCCCTTGTATGTACCCTGTGTTTGAGTTGTAATGAACCCCTGCTTGTTCATAATCTTTCGTTTAACTCCTGTGCTGTTCTCTCATCGTTGCAGAGCCTTCCCTTTCTGCTTAAAGTGGAGCTTGACTTCTCTTTATCTTGCTCCATTTGCACCTGAGACTTGTCCTCAACTGCAGTGCTGATTCCTTGGTAATATTTTATAACTTTGTCGGGCAGCTAGACACTGTAAGTATAGAACATGCTGGGACCTCCAAATTAAAAATGACAGTTGGTACAAAGCTGACTTCTAGGAGGGACCAAGGAAAAGTAGCCAGAGTGGCAGGATAGCTTCTTCCTTCAGGGATTGCCCGCAATGTAAAGCGTAGACTCCAAAGGAACAGTGCTAGCTTAAATCCTATGCAGGCATCAGTATTTCTGGTTCTGATGGCCCGGGGATTTCTAGGTAGTAGTGAGTCTCAGCATTATTTGTCGTAAAGTCATACTACTAGATGAACAAGGCTAAGTCTACAGAGAAGGTAAATTATAGAAGTTAGGTAAAAGGATTGAAATCCTAGCTAATTGGTCTGAAATTCAGAGCTAGGCCACAGAATTAGTTGCTCTTTCATAATTTTCGTTACCTGTACTCTAGCAGCTGTAAGTGTTTTTATGTGTTACTCCCACTAAACAGGCTATGTACTCTTTGAGGGCGGAAAGAGGCCTTATCTTTCTAAACCCCTGTAACTAGCACAGTACCTACTAAATAAGGAAAACTCAATGAATGTTGAATTAGCACTGCAGGTGTCTGATAGAACTTTGCACAATCAGGGAAATGTTCTTTATTGTGTTGTCTAATAAGGTCGCCGCTTGCTGGGCTACATGTGTCTATTGAGCACTTTCATCATGGCTAGTGTTTAAGGAGTGAATTTTTACTTATGTTTAATTTTAATGAAAATATCTATGTGTATCTAGTGGCTACTATGATTGGACAGTGCGTGTGTATGGTTTATATGATTAATTCTTTCAGTGGACTAAAAAGATCTTTGTTTTTGGTTTGTTTGTTTGTTTGTTTGTTTGTTTTTGGCTTGTATGCCAAGTGGTCCCAGATTGCTAAGCTTTTCGTTTGACTTTTTGTGATTTCTCAGTTGTCTTCTTCTCAATGTCAGCGTTTTTTTTTTCTATCATTAAATAAGTTGTCATCAGCCTTTCAACTTTTCTGATTTTAGTCAATTCTCATATAGAAAGACATATAATGAAGCTAGTAGAGTTGTCTTTCTTTTTTTTTTGTTTTTTTTGAGACGGAGTTTCGCTCTTGTTGCCCAGGCTGGAGTGCAATGGCGCAATCCCAGCTCACCACAGCCTGTCTCCTGGGTTCAAGCAATTCTCCTGTCGCAGCCTCCTGAGTAGCTGGGATTACAGGCGTACGCCACCACCCTGGCTAATTTTGTATTTTTAGTAGAGATGGGGTTTCTCCATGTTGGTCAGGCTGGTCTTGAACTCCCAACTTCAGGTGATCCACCTGCCTTGGCCTCCCAAAGTGCTGGGATTACAGGTGTGAGCCACCGCACCCGGCAGGAATTATCTTTTTTAAAAGAGCAAGTAGTGTAGGAATCTGTGAGTCATTTTACCTCTCCTTAATTTCCGTAAGAGTGTGAAATTAGTCCTCAGGAAAGAAGAGAAGTCTAAAAAGTATAAATTTATGTGAGCATTCAGTTGAAGAAAAAAATACCAATATGAGATTAGATGAGTCACCAAGGGAGAGAGGGAGGATACCCTGAAGGCACAACCCCTCTATTTGGGAACAAGGGAATTAAAAAAGTGAGAAAAGAAACAGAGTTACAGGAAAAAAGAAAATAATAAAAATGCTGGATTGTCATTTAAGGCATGTAGGGAGAAACTCAAGGAGGAAGAGTCGTCAGCAACAGCAGATACAGCAAGGAGGTGAGGAATATTGTATAATTTGGTGAAAGCTATATGGGTCTCAATACATTATCAGATATTTCAATGTGGTCAAGAGTGTTTTTAATAGAATTCTTGTAGTTTTCTTCCGTATTGATATGCTAGGCATAGAAGGATTCAGTATGTCCCATTTTTTTGGAAGTCATTTTTCCCATTCTTGTGCCTGTATCTATATTTTCCCAACACTTTCTAATTGTCAGAATGTTTTGCTTTGCTACTGCGTCTACTCAGGACAGGCATTGACAGGCTTGCCTTTCGCTCTGAAATGATGCCTTTTAACCCTACATGGGTGACTTTTTCTGTTACAGAAGAAGAGGGCCGTTGGTTCAGTAGCAGTCGGCTAGTTCGTGCTTTGATGCAGAGTTTGCAAAGAGATGTTTCTTATGAAATTCTTTGTACCCAGAGAAAGAGTTTCACTAAAACAAACGGGAAATCAGATTCCCAGCTGGCATAGGAGAGAAGCAAATGGCTTTTTCATTCCCCAAAGTACTATCTACCTTACTCCTTTGGGATTTAGAACAGGCAGCCAAGAAAAATCAAAAGCTGGGAAAACTTTTGCCCTAAATACCTTTATTCTGGGTTCATTGATAAGTTGTACGTACTGCAGACTGCAGATGTAAGCTTGTTATTATATTTTTGCTTTTCAAATTATGCCAACACATGAGTCATTTCTGGAAGAAATGCTGACGCATGTCATTTCTCAGTTAGAACCACTAGATGGACAGCTGAAGTCTTCCTTGAGTAGTTCAAGTGGCTATCCCAGGGTGGACAAAAGGGATAGCAGTCTACTCTGAAACTGTAAAACCCTTTTTTTGTTTCCCAGGTGACTTGAATAACTTATATAACTTATAATTACCTGAAAAGCGCACCAAAAATATCACAGGTGCAAAAGGGAGGTTTTCCAGAATAGGCACATCAGATTATGACAAAGATAGGAACAATGGTCTAGCCACTCACTCTGTTTGAAAACATAGTATATATGTGGTCACATATTAGATGATTCATTTAAGCTAGAAGAGTAACTTTCCCAAGTTGACCATTCTTGTCTTAACATTTTAAGAACATATTTTAATTAAAAATAATAGGAGTAATTTCTTATAAATTTATAATTGATGTGACTATTTTAATAACATAAAAACAGTATTTTTTAAAAATTAACTTTTCAGAAGGAAAGCTAATTACCATTATGGAGCATCAACTAGGTTAATGTGGTTGCCGCTCACTTATCCTCCATAGTAAAGTTAATGACGTGTGTTCCTTCTGTGATTTCTCAGTGTACTTGACCAGTGGTTCCTAAAGAGAAGTATTTATGTGGCTTTTCCCATTTTCTCCTTTCTTGGCCATACTCTATTTATTTTTATCTGTCTGCACTTAAAAATCTACATTTGTGGCCGGGTGCTGTGACTCACACCCATAATCCCAGCCCTGTGGGAGGCCGAGGCGGGCAGATCACCTGAGGTCAGGAGTTCGAGACCAGCCTGACAAACGTGGAGAAACCTGTCTCTTCTAAAAATACAAAATTAGCCAGGCGTGGTGGTACATGCCTGTAACCCCAGCTACTTGGGAGGCTGAGGCAGGAGAATCGCTTGAACCCGGGAGGCGGAGGTTGCAGT
>NW_012115766.1:4043976-4073454 GCF_000951035.1 Colobus angolensis palliatus
TGTTAGAAAGCTCAACCAAAGAAGTTAGTATGTTCTTTTGGAAATGAGAATGTCTTCATGTTCCAGTGACATTTAGTATCTGGAATGCAGTAGCAGCCTGATCTTACTTTAGAGATTTTAAAGTTAGATCTACCAATAAATGGCTGCAAAAGGTATTACATCTGGCTTCCTGAGCACTTGATTAGTTACCCAAGAGTTGTGATTACTATGACATGACATAGTACAGCTGTAAAAAATAAAGACAATTTTAAGTTTTGTCCTGGTGTGTATACCTAGCTTTGCTATGTTACAAGAAAGGTATTTTCTTTGTGATGAGTTTAGTGTAATAAATCAAACACATATATAACCTATAAGTAATAGGTTTAAAAAGTATAAATATATTGAAACACTGCTCAGATTTCATAGTCTTTTTTTTAAACAAAGTTCTTTTGGTACTTAAGTCAGTAAGCCTTCTTCTTTGCATTATTTTTTAATAGTGAAATACCAGTTGCTGGCGTGTATCGAGTGCCCAGGTGGGCACTATTCTATGCTTCACACATGTTAACTCAGTAAAATTTCCCTACAATGCTGTTAGGTAGGTATTATTATTATCCCCATTTTACAGATAAGGAAGCTGAAACATGAAGATTTTAAAGCAGTTTTTTGGTAACTAGTGGAGCCCTGGCATTCAAATCCTGGCATTCTGTTTCCAGAGCCTATTGTGTGACCGCCTATTATTCCCAGAATTCTGGGAAGGCATACGCTGCTATTAAATACTATATACATTAGAAATAAGGCAGTTCATTTTATATATGCATGTGGTAAGATTATAGAACAAAAGGACAACAGTCATTTAACAAATAATAGCAAATAAGCTGAAGGGTTGACTTCAGTAACTTTAGTATGTAGTTATGTTTACTGTTTTTCTCATGGTTGGAACCTAATATGTTGATTTAAGCAACGTCTGTAGTTAATTCATTAGAATGAAAGGACAGAAATATGTGGATGATGACTCAAGGGAGAAAAAAGCTTGATATAATAGTTTTTAAATGTTGAATACTATTTCAAATATAGGAACCATGAGTGAAAAATAAACTCCAGGATCGCAAGGAATCTGGGGAGTATCCTAAACTTAGAGTTCATTCTGTGTTACTGTAAAAAGTCTGAGGACCTCAGGCCGGGTGTGGGCCTGAGGGCTCACTCCTGTAATCTCAGCACTTTGGGAGGCTGAGGCAGGAGAATCGCTTGAACCCGGGAGGCGGAGGTTGCAGTGAGCCGAGATCACACCATTGCACTCCAGCCTGGGCAACAAGAGTGAAACTCCGTCTCAAAAAAAACAAAAAAACCTGAATTTACTGTTTTGTTTATTTTTTCTTTCATTCTAATTTTGTAACTAATTAGAAAAGCAATAAGATTATTGTAAAACTTGTAAGATAGAAAACATTTTAAGGAAAATAGTGCCATTTATAAAAGTCTTCTTACATATGAATACTATTAATGTTTTTTCTCTCTACACTCTAGATTTTTTTATGTGTGATGTGATATGTGTGTGCGTGTTTGTGTGTGTGTGTATACAGTTGATAATTCATTTTGAAATGTTCTAATTTGGGGAGGTCTTAAAGATCCAGTTTAATTAAGTGTCCTTTTATGTGCCCTTTTGTGTAGGCAATTTACACTCACTCGAAGGAAAACCTTTAGTTCTTTGAGTTTTTCCATAGGATAAAACAGGCTTCTTTTTAACACATCATAGCTGTACCGTATTTCCTTTTTAAAATGCAATCTTTGGCCAGGTGTGGTGGTTCGTGCCTGTAATCCCACCTACTGGTGAGTCTGAGATGGGATGATCACTTGAGCCCAGTAGTTTGAGACTGCAGTGAGCTATGACTGCGCTACTGCACTCCACCTCAGGTGATTCTATAGAGTAATATAGTTGTACCAGTGACTAGCACTTTTCTAATTTTAATCCTGTAATTTCACTAAGATCAAAGCAAGTTAAAACCCACCTAAACCAGACTATTTCAGTAGAATCAAAAGGAGCAGAGGTTTGAGTTTATATTTGAGATTTGTGGGATGCTTATTTTAAAATCTTTGAGATCTCACAAAAGGACTGTTTTGTTTTTAACTGTTCCCTCCTTCAGTCAGTACTTTATCCTATTGCTAGATTTGTAAATACATATATGGTATCTATATACATCTCTGTAGTACACAAGACCTTTAAAAAGACTCTTTAGATTTTAATTATGTTTTATTTACTCCCCCTTTCACCAGCTAAAAGTAAATGAAGTAAAAACAAATATCTAAATATGTGATTTACAAAATTTACATACATTTATCTTTTCAGAAATCACGTTTGCATAAAGTTCGTTAACTGAGTTCAATGTCTGCTAATTTATAATATACTTTCCCTGCCTTATATATTCAACCAAGACAGCATATTCCAGTGGTGGTATTGTTAATTATATCAGAATTAAGAACATCAACACTTTCTCAAAAGTACTGAATGAGAGCAAGTTTCTAGATCTTCGAATTCAGGTAATTTAATTTAACAAAGAGCTTTAGGACTAGTTGCAGTCACCTAGCAATTACTCATAAAATTGTTTTTAATTTCATCTGAGTTCCTTGAGAGCCACTGTGTTGAAGATTCTGTTTTGGGGATTTATGTGCAGTCAGATAATTCATATTTTGTATTTCTGTACAAAATCAATAGAACAAGACAAAAGCAAACTTACAGAAAATTAGTAAAATAATTTCGTGTGATCTCGTACTAGAGAATATAAAGCAAATGAAAGGTTTTTATTGGCTAAAAACTAAACTTTGCTACCTGTGGTATATGTTTGTAATGAACAAATGATACACATACAAACTGTTAGAAAGCTCAACCAAAGAAGTTAGTATGTTCTTTTGGAAATGAGAATGTCTTCATGTTCCAGTGACATTTAGTATCTGGAATGCAGTAGCAGCCTGATCTTACTTTAGAGATTTTAAAGTTAGATCTACCAATAAATGGCTGCAAAAGGTATTACATCTGGCTTCCTGAGCACTTGATTAGTTACCCAAGAGTTGTGATTACTATGACATGACATAGTACAGCTGTAAAAAATAAAGACAATTTTAAGTTTTGTCCTGGTGTGTATACCTAGCTTTGCTATGTTACAAGAAAGGTATTTTCTTTGTGATGAGTTTAGTGTAATAAATCAAACACATATATAACCTATAAGTAATAGGTTTAAAAAGTATAAATATATTGAAACACTGCTCAGATTTCATAGTCTTTTTTTTAAACAAAGTTCTTTTGGTACTTAAGTCAGTAAGCCTTCTTCTTTGCATTATTTTTTAATAGTGAAATACCAGTTGCTGGCGTGTATCGAGTGCCCAGGTGGGCACTATTCTATGCTTCACACATGTTAACTCAGTAAAATTTCCCTACAATGCTGTTAGGTAGGTATTATTATTATCCCCATTTTACAGATAAGGAAGCTGAAACATGAAGATTTTAAAGCAGTTTTTTGGTAACTAGTGGAGCCCTGGCATTCAAATCCTGGCATTCTGTTTCCAGAGCCTATTGTGTGACCGCCTATTATTCCCAGAATTCTGGGAAGGCATACGCTGCTATTAAATACTATATACATTAGAAATAAGGCAGTTCATTTTATATATGCATGTGGTAAGATTATAGAACAAAAGGACAACAGTCATTTAACAAATAATAGCAAATAAGCTGAAGGGTTGACTTCAGTAACTTTAGTATGTAGTTATGTTTACTGTTTTTCTCATGGTTGGAACCTAATATGTTGATTTAAGCAACGTCTGTAGTTAATTCATTAGAATGAAAGGACAGAAATATGTGGATGATGACTCAAGGGAGAAAAAAGCTTGATATAATAGTTTTTAAATGTTGAATACTATTTCAAATATAGGAACCATGAGTGAAAAATAAACTCCAGGATCGCAAGGAATCTGGGGAGTATCCTAAACTTAGAGTTCATTCTGTGTTACTGTAAAAAGTCTGAGGACGTCAGGCCGGGTGTGGGCCTGAGGGCTCACTCCTGTAATCTCAGCACTTTGGGAGGCTGAGGCAGGCAGATCACCTGAGGTCAGGAGTTCAAGACCAGACTGGCCAACATGGTGAAACCCCGTCTATACAAAAATGCAAAAAGTAGCCAGGCATGATGGCACATGCCTCTTGTCCCAGATACTCGGGAGGCTGAGGCAGGAGAATCACTTGAACCCGGAAGGCAGAGGTTGCAATGAGCCGAGATCGAGCCACCGAACTCCAGGCTGGGTGACAGAGCGAGACTGTCTCAAAAAAAATGTCTGAGGACCTCTCAGTGGGCTTCTCATTTCTGATACATCTCTCTTTTCAGGATCACTCGCATCCTAGTATTACTAAGGACTTAATTAGAGAAGCTTCTTTCCAGAAAAGAAGGGAAAACCATGTGTTGGAATAAGTTAAAAGACATGGTTAGGCTTATCCGAACACCATAAATCATCCTATACAGTTTATTTGTAGAACCTTTTACGTTTTTGAAATGGTTGACATTTTATCCTTGCAGTTGTCTATAGAAAAGTTTGGGGGGTAGGGAGGGGGAAAAAAGGATTATTGTTCTTGAATTATCTCCTGTGATAGAGGTCTCAGGTCTTGAAATCAGCCCTTTGACATTAATGAATCTTGCTCATGAATTCTTGGGGGTGGGGGCAGTGGTGTGGTCCTTGGGTTCTTTCTAAATTGTTTTTCTCCGACTTGGAAATATGGTTCTCTTCTGACTTTTCCCTTTTTTAAAAAAAAGTGATGTCTTTTCTAGTAGAAGAAATTTTACTTTTGAAAAATGCTCATAAAAAGAAATCTACATAATTTGCAGTATCCTAGTATTTTAATTCATTATTATAAGTAAGCAGTAATTATATAGGTTCGATTACAGAAAGTATAGCTGCTTTATTATATTAAATCTTCCAGTCCTGTGATTGGTAGGTTAATTTTTTTCCAGGTTTGTAGAAGTACCATTGTAACAACCTCCTGAGTTTATGGACTTGGCCAAGTGTTATATTCACAGGTAACTGTTTCTTTTGAACTCTGAGCATCTTTCTTTATCCCAGGATCTCTGATATGGATAGTCTTGATGCAATTAAGGGTAAATGCAACAAAATCACCTTACTTGGCTCTTTCCCTTTCTTTTTACACTTCATAGTTCTCCTTTTCTGTCCCAAAGCTAAACATGGGGTTTAATTCTCTCAGACTGTAAAGCATTTAGAGAGTCACTTAGGTGGGATTTTCTAAGCACTTTTATTTTAACTTTCATGAAAAATTTCAAACATACAGAAGTAGAGAGAACATTATAATAAAACTACCATGTATCCATATTTCAGCTTCAACAGCTGTCACCTCAGAGACAGTAGTGTTTTATCTGTATTTATATTTGCCCTACTTGCTCCTTCTCAATTATTTTGAATCAAATTCCATGTCATTCATAAATATTCCCAGATATATAATATAGATAGTGATTATTTTTAAAACAACCATAATACTCTTATCACGCCTTAAAAATTAGCAGCAATTACCTAATATTATCAAACCACACAGATATAAAGTATGTAAAGATGCTATCTTTTAGCAGTTGAAGGCATTGAAAAATTAACATTTCAGAATGTGATTTGTGTTAAAGTGGTTTTTGTCTTGTGAGCGTTGAGAAGGGGAGAACGTGTGGGAAAGGTCTTTTTAAATTCTGTCTGAGACAGTATTCGTAGAGTTCTGGGTTTTTCAGTCTTAAACTAAAATGAACTAAGTCTCAATTTGCTATCAAAATACACAAGCTATTATACATTGGCCACTAAGGTGAAGTGCAAGCACAATTGTGATATGCATATTATGTGAAGTCAGAACTTTAAAAATAAGGAAGCAAACACTTTTTGGAAAGGCTGGAAAAACTACCTTAACATTTAAAAATAGTTCTTAGAGAAAAATTTGTCAGGTGATTGGCCTTAATTTGAGAAATTATTAGTTTTCATCTTCTTTTTTATTGGAAGGAAAAGGAAGAAAATAGTTATTTGTGTATTTCTGATGAAGTGACCTAAACAGTTTTCTTTTTCCTTTGCTCTGTAAAAGATTAGTAGTTTAAATAATTGATGTTAAGTGTCTCTGAATTCCTGTGGTTTGAAGGCTTTGCACATATTAACTTTCTCTTCCTGACTGAAAAGGATGTGTGTGATAGTATCTTTTTTCCTTAGTTAGTCTAAATTTAAATTTCTTGATCATGAATTAGAAAGCCTGTGAGTGTATGTGAATGTTAGAGTATGACTGTTTTCTTATTTTTAGCTACTTTTGCTGCTGAACTTCCTTTTTTCACTGCTTGATGCAGTTAAGGGTAAATGCAGAGCTGATACTGCTGTAATGCAGCTTCTAGGCCAGAACATTTGCATATAATATGTTCTATACCAGGAACTTGAAATGGGGACTAAATGCAATTTGTGAATGAAGCACATTAATTTGCTAAACTAGCAGCTATGTCAGATTTTAAAAATAACTTTTTGCTGTCAGTTCAGGCTAGCACAAGTTATTTTCTGTAACTCAAATGAATAAAAGCAAAAGTTTAAAACATTCTCTGGATCAAATATAATTTTGAATTTCTGGCTTACAGAGAAAGCACTTGTTTATGTCTGGTTGCCATTTACTCAGCTCCCTGCTCTCCCATCTGTCAGAATGCTGACCCAGTTTGGGATTAGAGTAGGGATTTACCACACGCACAAGTTTATACATGCATGCACACATGTACATGTGAATTTGTACCTAAGTATTTCACTTAACAAATTGGATTTCAGCATTGATCTTCTGCTAAATGGAATTTTTAAAAAATTATCTATGATTATTTTCTGCTTTTAGAGTTGGATTACAGATTACATTGAAAAAAATAGAAAACTTCCAGAAACCCTCTCCTTTCTAATACATTTCAGCTATTTTGCTTATGGTCTCTTTCCTGTTCCTCCCCTGACCCATTCTTATTTCCATCACCTCAGCCAGCTTTATCATCATAACCCTGTACCCCTCCCCTACCAAGTAGAGCGGGAACTAAGCAGTGATTAAAACATTGGAGCAAACCTGAATGGCTTAATTCATTTTAAAAATTAGAAGGTTCTGCTGCCCATTTATCCATCAGATAAGAGGCAAAATAAACAGAAAAGCTTAGCTTTAGTTATTACAGTTTATGTTTTCATCTTAAACGTGTAACATACCAAGCTATGGTAACTGTAGACTTCCCCAAATGGCATTCAGATTCTAAACTAGAAAATGCTTTTATTTATTTACTCCAGAATAAATAAAATGTCACAGACAAGAAGTTAATGTATTTACCTCCTAAAATGACTTTAAAGATTGAGGTGGTTTAGTATTTAGTACTGAAACTTGGAATCAAACAGTTCTCGGTACAGAATGTCCAGGAATAATGAGGAAACGGCATGGCAGCACTGCCGTGGTTTTTGTCTTTGGGGGATTGTTGTATGCAGGCAGGATAACTTTTACGTCTCACATCTTGAATCGAGAGGTAACCCTAATTTACCTAGCAGTTAGATATAACAGCAGTCTGCTCCCTAGAGTTTATCCAAGAAAAAGAAAATTGCAAATGTCTCCAAGCAATAAAAATATTACAGAGATTCTTATAACCAAATTTATAAACTTTACTCCTAGAAGATTTTCAGAGTTCAACAGTGTTCCTTTTTTTTTTTTTTTTTTTTTTTTGAGACAGGGTCTTGCTCAGTCACCCAGCCTGGAGTGCAGCGGCACAAACACAGCTTACTGCAGCCATGAACTCATGGGCTCAAGCAATCCTCCTACCTCAGTAGTTGGGGCCACAGGCATGTGCTACCATGCCCAACACTTACTTACTTACTTACTTTATTTATTTATTTATGTATTTATTTATTTATTTATTGCAAAATCTCACCATGTTGCCCGGACCGGTCTCAAACTCTTGGGCTTATTCGATCCTCCTGCCTCATCCTCCCAAAGTGTTGGGATTACAGGCATGAACCAATGTGCCCAGCTCATTTACTTTTATTTTAGACACGTGTGGTATTATTTTAGGTAAACAGTTTAAAACTGATTATTTCAGCACATAGCAAGAGATTTGCTTTAGATAGTGAAAACAGTCAGCTTCTATGGTAAAAATTCCTTATTGTTATTTAGTTCTCAAAGTAGACTCCCTAAACTCTGTGGTTACATTCTATAATTTAGTCAATTTCTTCAATACCATATTGCTTTAATTGAGAAGGGACTCTACACAAAGTAAAGTAATAATACTAATATTATTCAATAATAAAATTATAATATGTTTACAGAGTGCTTTTTGCTTTTCAGTTAAAATACTTTCATTCATATTGTCTTACTAAAAAATAGATTATTTCTTCTTAGTCAGATCCAGGTGACGGTGGGGAAAAAAAAATCCTTCAAAGCTGACAGAATTCCTAGCATAGCATTCTGAAGTTTAGTGGAAAATAGCCCTGAGCACCTACGTAATATGTCCTAAAAGCATCATTGTGTGATAAATGATATTTATGATGACTCCATGCAGAGACTGGTTATTTGATAGATATTGAAAGGTGCTAAACTTACCTACATCAGAAATGTATAGATTATTCAGCTGTTCACAAAGATAGCTCCCAAAGATAGCTCCCAAAGATAGAGCTAACATAGACTTGTATGAGTTCAGTTCCTTCATAGCAGTAGGTAAATTATCTAGACATCTTTCATTGAGTGCTTTTCTGTTTGAATTGGCATCTGTTTAATCACTTTGTGAATGACATAGGTATAGAAACCCACTCATCTGGTAACTTTTAGGTAGATTTTTAGGCAATTCAGAAAGCACACTGAGAATTTCCATAAAATGACAGTAACATTGCCTGAAGTTTTATTTTATGGTTCTGGGTTGGAAAGATAGTACATATTTGGGAACAAAGTGGCATTCAGAAGAGCAACAATAAAATGGGGTTTTGTTTGTTTAGTTTAGCTGTGGGTTGTACATATTCCTTGGCTTCTAGACCTCACAAATTGATTTGTTCAGGAAGTTAACACATTTCTAACTTGGATAAAATAATTTTAATGTTAATATCTTTGATCTATGGCAGGTGGGTAATTCATGGTCATTTCCCAAAGTATGCATTTATCATTTTTGGTATCCAGACTAGAGGATCTCAGAAGTTTGAAGCTCATTTATTATAAGAGATATTTCCCCCCATACACACCCATTTCCCACTCATCTAACTCGTTCTACTTGAAATCTCAGCTGAGTCTTTTTCTCTGGGATGCTGTTTCAGACCCTTGTAAATCTGTATTGGTGCTCACTCTTTGTGCCCCAGGATTTAACAGGATTTCTGTTATAGTACACACTGGATTGACATTTCAGTTGCTACCATGTTTTGCCCAGAGTTAGGACAATTCATAGGGGTTGGGAACTAATAGTTGTGGACTAACACAGTAATAATAATCTTTAAATATTTGCCCAACGTATATTTAATGGAAGAGGAATAAACGGATTTTCTTTTTATAACATTTCTATATGGAAACAAATACCTACTAATTCATTTTCTGCTGGACAATGCAGGGTCAGTTTTCTAAAAATAATTAGACAAACATTTCTGAAAGTTTGATAGTTTTAATCCCTTAGTTTTTATTGCATGATTTTTCTGAACCAGACAGCTTCTAAAGGGCGTTTAAAATTACACAATAGGCCGGGCGCGGTGGCTCAAGCCTGTAATCCCAGCACTTTGGGAGGCCGAGACGGGCGGATCACGAGGTCAGGATATTGAGACCATACTGGCTAACACAGTGAAACCCCGTCTCTACTAAAAAAAAAAAAACACACACACACACACACAAATTACACAATAAAATTTAATTAATTCTGGTAAAAATATATTGTTCAGTTTTGGAACTTCAGCTGACTGCAGCCACACATGGCCATCTTATTCCGGTGGTGTATTTCTGGGCAGCAGCCCGCCTCGGTCATTCTTTAATAAAACTCTGGTCTGTCTCACTAGGTCATGTGCTGGGAGGGCATGGCACATGGGCATCTTATTCAGCTTTATAATAGGCCCTTATATCTTAGGCCTATTACAGTGCTTGGAAAAGAGTGGGTATTAATATTTATTTGATGACTTTTTGAAAGTATTAAAGTTTTTCTTTTTACTCATTTATAAAATTTGACTTGGCATCTCAAAATTTTTATTATTTTTTATTATATAGTTGTTATAGATCTCTATATATTAAATGATTATTTGTGATAATAGTAGAAGCTCTTAGTAGGTTTTCATGTTGTTGCCATTAATTTGTTCTAGATTTTCTGTTTGGTAGAATATAAATTTGTTTTCCTTGAGAACATCTGTAAGCTAGCAGGCAGGCTCAGTTTTAGTTAAGGACTAATCAGTAAAATTTGTAACTGCGGAAAGGACCTTGTATGATTTTTGATATTTGAAGTAAATAAAACAACCTGTATTTATTCATATTGGCTGTGCAATATAACTTCACAAAATCTACAGCAAAATAACATTAGACACTCTTTTAGAAAAAGAAAGATTCTAAATTGAACCTAAAACTACTGTTTCTTCTTGGATTAGACCTAATAACTCAGAATAGAAATGAACTCTCTTGAATAAGTTGAAGAGGCATGATTTGCATTCCTTCTTTTGTAACTCTGAACATTATTTCATTAGATAACTAGAACAGTGTCACTAATACTCATTAATTACATCTTTTTCTTCTGAGGATTTTCATTTTTTTTCAAAAGTGGCTCTGGCTGTTCTTCCCCAAAACATATGAGAATATTGTGGTGGTGTTTAAAGGTTGCTTTATTTCTTGAAAATAGTGATGCAAAGTGAATTTAAAAAGTAGCAGTTTGAGGAATTGAATACAATCGTCTCTCAGTATGAGGGAAGGATTTGTTCGGGACCCTACCATCACCCAGTACCAAAATCCACAGATGCTTCAAGTCCGTGATATAAAATGGTGCAGTATTTGCATATAACCTATGCACATCCTTTCCTATTATGTTAAATTACCTCTAGATTACTTACAACTAATACAATTTAATGTCATTATATGTAGTGTTTTTTATTTGCATTATTTTTAATTGTTGTATTATT
This sequence comes from Colobus angolensis palliatus, assembly GCF_000951035.1. Taxonomy (NCBI): domain Eukaryota; kingdom Metazoa; phylum Chordata; class Mammalia; order Primates; family Cercopithecidae; genus Colobus; species Colobus angolensis. The sequence continues at coordinate 4,055,080 of NW_012115766.1, forward strand.
TTCAATTTTTTCCAAATATTTTCAACCTGCGGTTGGTTGAACCTGCGAATGCAGAGTCTCGAGGATACAGCCAACTTTACAACTGTTCATATTTTACTTAAATAAATTTGCCTTTGCCTTAAGTTGTTTTGGTGTTTCCCAGACTTTGGTTCTTATTGAAGATAATTTCTTTTCTCGTTACAACGAAAAAAGATTTATGACTTTCAAGAAGAAAAATAATTTCTGAGCAAAGAGAAAATGAAGAAGAATACTATGGCCAGCCGGAGAAGTGTTTCCTGAAGTTCTATGCAGTTACTGAAGTTTGGCTGTAATTTGGCTCTCAGCAAGGCAAAGAGAGATATCTGATTGATAATAAGATTCATAATATTCATAAATTAAAACTATACCAATTGCTTAGGAAAAGGAATTTTTTTTCTGGCACTGAAGTCTGAGAGAAATGTCTTATATAGGCCCTTATAAAGGAGACATTGACTAGCTCTTTCCAAGTAAATGTAATAGGTATTTTTAATGACATAACTCTTAGTCACAATTGGGTAAAAATGACTCTTTAGAAAATAGCACTGTCCAATAGAAATAGAACACAACATATGTAATTTTAAATTTTCTGGTAGCCACATTAAAGTTAAAAGACACAGGTAAAATTAATTTTAATAACATTTCACCTGATATATCCAAAATGTTATAATTTCAACTTCTAATTGCTACAAAATTATTGATGGTGTTTTACCTTTTTTCATACCAAGTCTTCAGACTCTTAAGGTGCGTTATACTTAGAGCACATCTGAATTCAGATGTCAGATTTTCATTAGAAATAGTCTATATTTCATAAAATTTACAGTTGAAAAAATAAATTCATATACCCAAGTTCCAAACATGCATAAGGTTTTCTGGTAACTGAATCTCACGTATCAATTTTTAAATTTAAATTAATTTCAAGTGCTCAATAGCTGTATATGGCCAGTAGCTACTGTAGGGAACAGTGCAACTCTAGAGTATCTAGAGTTAGAAAAATCTTACCCAGGAGTACACATCGGAATCACCTGATACCTTCAACATATATGACCTTGGAAATGATTCAGTATGTCTGGGATGGTGCCTTGGAATATGCATTTTGGAAAGTTCCACAAATATATTCTGATTTATACCCTTGGCTAAGAATGTATTAATCCCGAAGAGAAAATGAGCTGCATATACTTAAAGTGATATAACCATGAGTGGTGGTTCTTGCAGGTAGGCTTTGTGCAAGAGTTCAGCAATAAGAGCCCAAAGTGCAGATATTCAACATTCCCAGCTTGAAAACTCTTAGAATTGAATTTTGAATTGGCTAAACCCTATGCTGATTTGAAAGGGAAGGTTTACATGGGGAATAAATAATGGCGAGACTGTCAATACATTCAGAGAATTGTGGACTTCAAGATGTAAACCCTGTGGCCCCTTTGGAGAGGCTTCTTGAAGGATACAGGTATTAAGCTTTTACAAATTCATAAGATTTAGATGGGGGAGCATTCCAAGTGTAGGAACATTAGTACAAGTACAGCCTATATTGGTGAAGAAATTTTGAAGTGAGATGGAAAGCCAGAGTAAGGGAGAAAATTTCGAATTTTGTTTATTTAAAGGGCAGCATGAAGATACTTGGATATTTGAGAGAAAATAGGGAGTGTATCAGTTAGGAATGCTTTTAGCTGCGGAAACAACCAACCAAAAAACCACAAAACCCCCCAAACAACCCCAACTAATAGTGACTTTATCACTAAAGATATTTAATTATCTGACATAACAAGAAATTGGGGAAAAGGCATTCTGGCTAGTCTAGCAACTCAGTGATGTTATCAAGCAGCCAGGTATTTTTCATTATTGGAGGTAGGCTTTTTATCCTTGTGCTTGCTGCTCAGTAGTTTCAAGATAGCTGTGTAGCTGTAGGTATCACAACCAATTGAAAGACAAGAAGAGCAAGGGGTGCGGAATGGCATGGAGGGCATGGCAGGGACAGCATAATCTACCAGTTTCCTTCCGCAGCTCTCTCTTCAGCATAGGATTAAATTTCCTAGAAGCCCCCATCAGTCTTCTGTACATCTCTTTGTCCAGAGCTAGGTCACATGGCTAGTACTAGTTGCAATGGAGTTTACTGTAGCTCTAATGTCCTCTTCACTGTGTTAAACATTGCTTCATTTTAAAATACTCTTACTTAGGAAGGAATGAAATGAACATGGCATTTATCAATTAATATTGAGTTTAGCAATGAGTAACTTCTAAATCATACTTAGTAGGTTAAAATAAGTAAAGAGTTTATATTATTCTGCAACAAGAAATTTGGAAGGTGGCATTCCAGGTCTAGTACAGTGGCCTGAGAAGTGCCCTCAAGGAACCAGTATCCTCCTGTCTACTTGCTCTGCTTTCCTTAGTTTATGGATTTCCTCCCCCTGGTCCAAAGATTATCGTATAATAATTTCAAAGATCACATTGTGTTCTGGGTGGTGAATAAGTGGATGGGCAAAAGGCTTTTCCCTAGCAGTGCTTTGAGAAATGACCCTTCCTCCCCAGGTGCTTTAACCTATACCACCATTGACTCGAACTATGCCAAGGGTCTATGCATAGCTAGTAAAAGTTGAGTACGTTTTCCAGGTGTTTATTGTAAAGGCCCAAAATTCATAATTGTTAACAGTGAGCAAAAGAACACATTCCCACGTTGTAGCCAGCCTTTCAAACTAAATCATTTTGTGTCCTTCTGTTGTGTGTGCAGCTACTTCTTCCTAAGCAGAGTGCTGGTTTCCAATCATAGCTTGCATTATAAACAACATTGGTTCAAATAAGGCAAATCAGTTTCCTTAATTTAAAATAACTAATTCACATGTAGAAAACTCACTGTTACACTAAAAATACCTGTATTTTCACTTAGTAGAATATTAACTAGTTGTTAAATATTTACAAAGGCTATGCACAAAATGTACTATACACCACTGGTCTTCAGTTTACAAATCCAAAAGATGCCTTGTCTTCATCTTACTTGGCCTCTCAGCAGCACTTAAAACAGTACTGCATCTGGCCTTTTAAACACTTTCTTCTTTTGGTTTCTGTGACCCTATATACATGATTTTCTTGCTATCTCATTAGCTATTCCCTCTCAGTTTCTTTTGCCAACTCTCTATTTGCTTTTTAAATATTAGCCTTCTTCAGAGCTCAGTCTGTGCTGTCTTCTATCTCTCTCTTTTCTAGAATTGGATCAGTTCTCAGGCTAAATACCACTTAAATGCTGATGACCCCCAAATGTGTATTTCTAGCCCAGACGATCTCCTCTGAATTCCTTAATCACATGGCCAGTTATTTTTTAACATCTCCACTTTTTAAAAAAACAGACATGTCAAATTTAGGATTGATCCTGTTGATACCCTTATCATTCTCCCAGTTGCTCAATCAGGTTTGTGGAATAACCTTAATTCCTCAGTTTCTCCATTATTCACATCACAGACCTCAGCAAGTTGTATGTTTTACCCCTAAAATATACAGTTGGCCTTTCATATTCATAGGTTCTGTGTCTGTGGATTAACCAACTGTGAATTGAAAATATACAGGAAAAAAAATTTCACAAAGTTTCAAAAAGCAAAACTTGAATTTTCTGCAGTCTGAGTACTATGTTGGATCCACACAAATGAAGTAATATATAGTCATTTGTATTAGGTATTAAAAGTAATTTAGAGGTGCTTTAAAGTGCATACGAGGATGTGCTAGGTTTAATGGAAATACTGTGCTATTTTTGATCAGGAACCAGAGCATCCCTGGTTTTTGTTATCTGCGGGGTAGGGGTCAGAGAGCAGGGTCCGGAAACGTAACCCCGACTAATGCCTAGAGATGACTCTGTATTTAATGGAAACATATCTTCTTCACTGCCTCTACCCCTGTCCAGGCTTTTGTCATCTCAACTGGACTCTTGCAAAGTCTTCTAACTGGTCTGTCAGCTTCTGTTCCTAAAGAAAGAATGCTTTATCCGTACAACCACCATGATGACCTTCAATGTAAATTGGACTGTGCTCCACTGCTGAAAACTTTTTAATGGTTTCACAGTCCACTTTAATATTTAAAGTCCTTCCCAGGCTGTGTGAAATCTGACTGTTGCTTGCTCTTCAACCTCATTGGTGGCTGTCTTCCTCAGTCACCATTCTGTCCTGATTTATTTATTTTTTCCTCAGATGTGCTAAGGCTTTTTCTTTTCTGCTTTGGAGATTTTATGCATGAAGTTCCCACTGCCTAAACTGTTGTACCACCTACTCTTTGCTTTTCTGACTCCTTCTTCAGGTTTCAGTGCAAGTATCACTTTCTGAAGCTCCCTCTCCCCAGGTTCCCTATTCTAGGACCCTGTTGACCCTGTTACTTCTTTATAGCACTTTCCCACAAGTTGTCTTTTGTTTGTTTGCTTGTTTACCTGTCTTCATCACTGTACTGTTAGCTCCATGTTTTCAGACATCCATCTGTGTTTTACATCATGTGTACCCAGAAGGTGTCTAGGGTAGGTGCTCAAAATTTTTGAATGCATAGTTAATAGTCATGCATCTTAAGCGATGTTTATATTATTTTGAGGAAAAGAAAGATTTATAATTCTATTGAGCATGATCATACTGTGTTAAAAATATTAATAGTCTTTAGTTAATCCAATTTTTTTTTCAATTAAAACTTAAAAACTCTTCTAACTTGCAGTTTTATACCTGAACACAATGGGAGATCATTGAATGCAACTACTACTTCCCTAAGAGGGGAACATAGAAAATAATATGCTACTTTATATTTTTACAAAAAGTTTTAGAGCTTACAAAATACATTCATATTGTCTCATTTGAGCTTCACAATAGTCTTCTGAGTAGTTGGGGTATTTAACTTTATAAGCACTGATCTTACTACAAGGCATGTGACTTTGGGAGGTAAGTCATTTGCAAAATGAGACTATGAGGGTGGTGTGGGTATCCATAGAATTAATATATATGACAATATTTTGTAAACTACACAAAACAAAGCAGATGTTGGTAATAATGATATTACAACTAAGAAACTTAGCTTCCAGGACAGTTAAGTGGCATGTCTAGGATGTCACAGGTGTTAAGTGGTATGGTTGATAACCAAACCCAGGCTGTATAGTGAAATAAAAAAAAATCAAAAGGTTGAGTGGTAACATACTAGAATGTCTTCATAAATCTATGTGTGAGGTTGGGGGAGTGGGAGCTTGGGTTTTGAAATTTTGTAATTAATTTAAAATAGTAATGTCATGCTTTATTAAATGGTCATATACGCACTGTATGCATTGAGTATACACTGAGCAAATAAGAATACTGTGACACCTTTTTATGCATTTGATACAAAATTAACTTGCTAGCTATACATTAAATATTTAACTAATATTTTCCATCTTAAGAGTTGGAAGGAAAATGAAAGGTGATTTTTAATGGTCTAGAATAGATTGTAATGAAAGCTGCTTAAGCAGCTTCTTTTTGTTCATTTTTCCCTTTAGCAAACAGAGGCTTTGAGAATTTCCTCATATATACCTGATTTCTCTTGGAAGTGCTATAAAAGCTGTTTTAATTCATGTTTGTTAATCGTTGTGGTTTTTACCCACTACAAAGAATTTATAAAATAGACTATTATACTACGTTTAACCATTAAGTAGCAATAGACAATTCTTCTAAAATTTAAAAAATATAGGAAATATTTAAAAGTAGCAAAAAGCCATCCATATTGTTACCTCCCAAAGATAGCCTTTGTAAATATTTTGGTTTCTGTCTTGACAATCTTGCAGTTAACTGTTAGAGGTAAGTCTTGAATGAACTTTTGCCTTCTGTTTTTCAGAATTCCTTTTTTTTTTTTTTCCAGAACAGCAGTTATCATAGCTGATTGCTTCCTTGAGGGCTATATTTGATCTGAACAGTGATGCTATTAAGACTACACTAGATACTATACTTACAGTTATTAAATTAAGTCATACTTCATTGAACAGCAATGTAAACAGTTACTTGGATAATAATAGCTACTGAATAAAAAGGAGCCTTAAAAATTCATAGAATTAACAGGAAAAACTGGATGTAGAATTGTAGTTGAAGTCAATAATTTGGTGGAGAGCAGAAAATAAAGGGATAAAAGGCAATGAGAATTGAAGTCTGAGGTACTTGAATCACAGAACTCAGGAGCAGTAAGGCAGCTGAACTGGCAGGCTAGATTCTTATGCAGCTCCCCAGTTTACGGACTAGGGAATTGAGCCTTCAGCAGTGAAGTGACTTACCCAAGATTATATAGTCAGCTAGTGTAAAAACCAGGACTAGGAGAGTCCAAGGTTCCTGACTTACAGTTTAACCTTTGTTTCCCATACAAGAAGTAGCAAGAACTGGGCTTGACATTATAGAAAATGAATTCTACAAATACTAACTTTGTATGAAGTTTGTGGCACCTAGGTTCTCTTTAACAATAGCTGGGTCTCTGTGGAAAAGGAAAGAAAATATGGTAAACTTTCAGATTCAAATGCCCAAATTCATATTCTGACCAATTCCTTTTTGGTATCATTACCCTTTCTTTGTGATTTCATCGTTCTGAAGTATACTACATACTAGAATAACTGATAATTATAATTGAAATGATAAAATATGGTATATATTAAATATTAGTTTGGAAATATCTCATGGTGGGAAAGAACAAGATAGAGGATATTATTATAAAACTTAAAAATTGCACCATAGACACAAAAGCTGTTGAAGAAAGCATTACAGATCACAAAAGGCAATAAAGTGAATTATGAGTTTGCATGTGTATCGCTGGGTCAGAAGAGATGGCAGAGCCATGGCCAATATACCCCTTCAGGCAGTGAACACATGTGAAGCCAGTTTTGGAGTGAGAAAAATACTTTTTAATATTTCTGAAGTTAAGCCAAAGAACGCCTCAGTATTTATAATGAAGCAAAGATCTTGGTTCAATTTAAGAAGGTGTTAGACTGGGGTCAGTAAATATATGGCACCCTTGCACGTCAGCACTGCATCCACCATACTCCCTGCCCCCCAGCGCTACCCTTTACTTATGACAGATGTGGATGATTAATAGCAACTCATTTTCCACTGAACCTAGAGGTGGTTTAAGATCCTTCTTAATGGAGCATATTTTCAGCAGCTCCTCTGAATTAATAATTGGCAAGAGTGATAAACTTTGTTTTCCAGGCCGGCATTAGATATTTTCTGGATATTTTTCTTGCTAAAGTAGACTAATGTAAAAGTTAGTAAATCAGTCAGTAACCATGCAAGAAGAGCTAACTACTCACTTGCTGAGTAATAAAGGTTTTTTCTCTATAGCACTGTTTTATCTGATTGGATGCTAGTATGTAATTTTACTAACATAGAAATACAAGATACTACTTTGTGGGGTTTTTTGGTTTTGATTTTTTGGTTTTGAGACAGTGTCTTGGTCTGTCGCCCAGGCTGGAGTGCAGTGGCACAATCTCGGCTCCCTGCAACCTCCGCCTCCTGGGCCCAAGCTATTCTCCTGCCTCAGCCTCCCAAGTAGCTGGGACTACAGGCACACACCACTATGCCCAGCTAATTTTTTGTATTTTTATTAGAGACAGAGTTTTACTGTGTTGGCCAGGCTGGTCTCAAACTCCTGACTTCAGGTGACCTGCCCACCTTGGCCTCCAAAGTGCTGGGATTACAGGCATGAGCCACCATGTCCAGCCACAAGGTATTACTTTGGATGCATACCACTTTATTCTAGAATGGCATTTGTAATGCCATAGTTTTCTGGAAATCCTTAGTAGTTTTAGAAAATGGTAGAATTGTTAAGAATTTATTTTTAAATCTATGCTGTATATAATTTAATGTTGGATAATTGCATGGAAATTGTATATAATGAATGTGTGAAATCATGTTCTATCAACTTCTTGAATGTTGTGATGTTTCAACCATTCATTCAATAAAAAATATGGGAGGGCAAGTGAAAATTAAGCCAAACCAGTTGTACTAGGGAGTGATTCTCACCCCCCCCAAGTTAAAGGAGACTATTTTTTATTAAAAAGATACATAGCATATACAGTCATGTTTCTCAAAGAGAAGGCAGTATTGGGGATGTAAGAGCCGTTTTCTAAGTGGAGATGCCCATGCTTTTATCCCAGAGGGCAGACATATCCGACTCTTGGAAGGGCGGGCCCAGGCCAGGAAATACAATTTGAAAAAGCTCCCTAGATGATTTTGAGTCTACCTTGCCCTCAAGGACTGCTGAAGTCTGGGAACTTTAGAATCTAAAATTGGGTTTGTTTTCCAGACAGAATTCCCAAGAGAGAATTACTGTGGAAAGCTGCTATAGACCATTTATTGTGATCATCCATTGTGATAAAATGGCAGACATTCTTAGTTTGGTATAGGTGTATTATGTGTTTTACATAAATCTTAGTATTTCTGATATTTTAAATACCTTTTAATTATTGAGTAGTCTCTTTAGAGAGTTGTTTTTTATTTAAATCATTGGCTTAGCTTAATTAAATGGTCCCATATTTCTGAATCAGAGGGCTATTTTGACATTTAATAATCCTGTCTCTTTCAAGTTAGTACTGTTACCTGAGATACAGAATTATACGTAACCAAGTTGTATATATATGTGCATGTGTATTTCAGGCCACATGCACAAGTGTTGTGTATGTTCAGATCATTAGAAGGTAGGAATGATCAAATGCATTATAAGCTGTTTCTGTAATCTCTGTTGTTGATAGCTATAAATCATGTTCATTGTGGAAATTTGGAAAAATGTGAAAAGGATAAAGTAGAAATCTGAACTCACTCATTATGCTGTCCCCCAGAAATAACATCTGTTGCATTATTCAGTTTCTTCCTGGTTCGATCTTTGGAGGTGCTGTTTCCAGGATTTTATCCATTTCTTCTAGGTTTTTTTAGACTGTGTGTATGGAATTATTCATAGTAGTCTCCCAGGGTTTTTTGTATTACTGTGGGGTCGGTGGTGATGCTCCCTTTGTCATTTCTCATTGTGTTTATTTGGATCTTCTCCCGTTTTTCTAGCTCGTGGTCTATCTTATTTAATCTTCAAATAACCAACTCCTGGATTTGTTGATCTTTTGTATGGTTTTTCACATCCCATTGTCCTTCAGTTCAGCTCTAATTTTGGTTATTTCTTGTCTTCTCCTAGCTTTGGGGTTAATTTCCTCTTATTTCTCTAATTCTTCTAGGTGTAATGTTAGGTTGTTAATTTGAGATCTTTCAGACTTTTTGATATGGTTATTCAGTGGTACAAACTTCCCTCTTTATAAACTTCCGTCTTTAGCTGTGTCCCAGAGATTTTGGTATGTTTTATCTTTGTTATCACTAGTTTCAAAGCATTTCTTGATGTCTGCCTTAATTTTATTGTTTACCCAAAGGTCATTCAAGAGTAGGTTGTTCAGTTTACCAGTAATTGTATGGTGTTGAGTGATTTTCTTAGTATTGAGTTCTATTTTTATTGAGCTATGGTCCAAGAGTATGGCAGCATAATTTCAGGTTTTTTGATTTAGTTGAGGATTGTTTTATGGCTGATTGTGTGTTCTGTTTTGAAGTATGTGCCATGTGCAGATGAGAAGAATGTATATTCTGTTGTTTTTTAGTGGAGAGTTCTGTAGATGTCTGTTAGGTCTTTTTGGTCAAGTATCAAGTTCAGGTCTCGAAAATCTTTGCTAATTTTCTACCTTGGTTATCCGCCTAATATTGTCAGTGGGATGTTAAAGCCTCACACTATTATTGTGTGGCAATCTAAGTCTCTTTATAGGTCTTTAAGAACTTGTTTTATCAGTCTGAGTGCTCCTGTGTTGGGTGCATATGTGTTTAGGACAGTTAGATCTTGTTGAATTGATCCCTTTACTGTTATGTAATGTCCATCTTTGTCTTTTTTGATCTTTGTGGTTTTACAGTCTGTTTTGTCTGAAATTAGGATTGAAACCCCTTCTCCCTTCATTTGCTTGGTAGATTTTTCTCCATCCCTTACTTTGAGGCTCTGGGTGTCATTGCATGTGAGATGGGTCTCTTAAAGACAGCGTACCAATGGGTCTTGCTTCTTTATCCAGCCTGCCACTCTATGCCTTTTAATTGGGATTAAATTTCAGCCTGGTTGGAGGACGTCTGCTGGAAACTAGCATGGTCAGTTGGAAGAAAGAAGACAGGCTGGCATTTTCGGTTGCCAAACTTCGTGCACTGGTTCTTTCTTTCTTATCTGTGTGGGCTGATGTTCTTTAACTGTTGTATAATTCGAGTACAGTCAGTTAACTTCTTTTCTGGATGTTTTCAGAAGGCCAAGGCTTTGTGCCTTGGCCTTTTATTTGTGCAGGGTCTTTATTTGTCACTGAGTTCTTTCCTGGGTTTCACAGCAGGGTGTGTTAGCAAAGTATTTTTGGTGTTGAAGTTTAAGCTGTGATCCAGTAGATGGTGCTTAAGCGTAATGGCTAGTAGGCAGGCTCTTGCTCCACGGCATGGCCCCTCTGTATTTCATCACCATTGCAGCTGTGCTTCCTCTCCGTGCTCTGAAAGTGTGGGCTCCTCTCCCACTTAAGTGCTGGCTGCAGATCTGGCCTTTATACTCCCAGGCTGCACACTGCTGCCCTTGGATGAGCTCAGGCTTCATGTTCCCTTCCCAGCTTGGAGGCAGCAGGGGAAGGGACCTTGGCAATAGCTGTGGCAGAGGGCCTTTCACTTGCCTCTTGGGGCTCCACCCCAGAGAAATGCAGACCCTCTACTAATCAGTGTGATTGGCCTGGGGTGGGGTGGCTGCATTGAGGGCTCAAGCTGGGGAGTCTTACCTGGTGATGACTGAGGTGGGGGACACTTACTGCGGGACTGACTGGCCTGTTCTCCTTAGGGCGGCTATGACTTGCTAAAGGTATAGTTAAAGCACTCAGGGTCTTCGCTCCTTCCCCAGTCCGAGGGCAACAAGGGCAGTACAACTGAAGTGGCAGAGAGGCTTTCAGTTGTCTCTGGGAGCGAAATCAGAGAAATGCAGAGCCATTGCTACTGTTCAGCCAAGGATTGGGAAGGCTGCACTGCTGGCCCAAGCTTGGGGCTCTGCCTGCTGAAAAATGCGGGGATTGAGGGCTCATAGTGAGAAGAAGCTGAGCTCCTCTACAATGACTGCCGTGCTTTAAGTGTGAATAAAGCTCTCAGGCTCTTTGTTTCTTCTCCAGTCCAAGAGCAGCCGGTGCAGAACCGCTGCTATTGGTTGCCTCTGGGAGCCCCTCCCCAGGGAAACAGAGTCACTAGCAGTGGGAATGCTCAGCTTGGGGTAGCTAAGCTGAGCTGAATGGCTATTCAGTGGTTCCGAGAGCAGGCGTACCTGGTGAAAAGTGGGGAGTGGGGTCTCACAGAGAAAAGAGACTGGGCTTCTCTCCATAGCGTGGCTGTGGTATGCCAGAGTTGCCATCAGGCCCTCTGTTCCTTTCTCAGCTTGAGGGTAGCAAGGGCGGTACCACTGCATCTGCAGTGGTAGAGGGGCTGTGGGTTGTCTTTGGGATTTTCTCCTTAGAGAAATGCAGAGCTGCCACCCACTGAAGTGTTTGGGTAGGGGCAAGGCAGATGTGCTGGGGGTCTAGGTTGAGAGGCACCCTGCCCCTACCTGGAGGTGAAAACCCATCTGGCCCATTTTCCATAAGGCTGCTGCACTGTGCCGGGGTCCCTGTCAGTCCCCAGCCGCTAAGCAGCCTTCTAAGCCTCAAGGCAACAGAAAAGAGGTCTGGTGAGCAGCAAAAATGGCAGCCTGTTTGCTCCCTCTGGGAGATCCATCCTAGGGAGGTGCAGAGCTGCTACCAGCCTGAGTGTTTGTTCCTTAGGGCAATGTTGCTCCAACGATTTAACAGACTGGCAGGTAACTATCATGTCAAAAGGTTGGCTTGACTTATTCCATCCATATTTTATAAATTTTTATGGCTGCATAATATTCTTTCAAGTTAGTCTGCCATATTTTTTCTTTTATCTTCTGTTTTTTTAGTTGTATTAAAACATTCACACTTTATCATCGTTAGGATTTTAGAAGACGTTTTTATATGTCATAGCTTTTTTTCTTCTGCCTTTTTTGAATTATTTACATTGAATCAATTTCTAGGAATGGAATCTCAGTTAAAAAGAGGGAATATTTTTTACAGCTTTTGATATTAATTGCCAAATGACTTTTCAGACAGGCTTACACTGTTCAAGTGCTCCTCTGTCTCCTCAAATCTGCCTACTCACTGGCCGTCAGAACTTATTAACTCATTCAGTCAGGGGTTAGGAGGACAAATAAGAGACTGAAATTTAAATCCATCAGTCTTGTTACTTTGTTGGTGTCTCTTGTCATATTTTCAGCAGAGCCAGTGTCGACACTAGCATTTCAAAAGATATTTTAAAAATTAAATGTGAAATTCAGTGATTTATTGATTTGAATTGACTGCAGGGTGTTTGTGGAAGTAAGACTTAAATAATCATGAATATAAGCTTGGAAAGGAATTACTGTTCAGCAATTGGATTTTAAAATAAATGTTTGAAACCTTTGGATGTTAGTATAGTCATCCCCCTACTCCCTACCCTAGTCATCCTAGGAAATTTTGTTCTCAATCCATTGGTTCTGCCATTGCATAAAATACTTTGACTTTTTTGGCTTTTTTTTTTTTTTCAGTACCCACAATGTGACAAATTTTGTCATTTGATATTTGGACTGCTTTTGAAAATAGCAATAGTAATTCAAAACAAAGTCTAAAATAAAATGGTGATAAACTGCATAGTATTATCCTGGCTTAAAAGAAAAAGCCAAATGTGATTTGTAAAATAGTAAGGCAAGATTTGTAAATAAATGCCATGTAGAAGTGAGGTGATGGAGAACAACAGAGAGACATATTCCTGAACTAGGTTTCAAAATACTTCCAAAATACAGGATTTGACTCTTCTTTTCCCTTCAGTGGCAGCAACTGTGCACATCCTGTCCAAAGGGACTGCTTTGAAGAACCACTCATATGCACGAAAAACTTCTGTTTTTGTTACAGACTCTTAATTTTATAGTCTTAGTATATGGGAACAAAGAAAATAGTATGTGATCATGTAATTTATTGCATTTAGGTACCTTTTAGACATTTTTGCTTAACCGTATAACATCTTCAGTTAGTCTTATTTTCAAATGATTTTAAACATCCTATTTGCTGAGTAGTTTAAAATGTGTGAAATTATTGTATTGCTCTAGATTTCTCCAAGAATGTGCTCTTGATGGTTCATCATGGTAAAGGTATGAATTAAGTAATACTTTACTTAGCAATGATTCTCAACCAAGGCAATTTTGCCCCCTAGGAGACATTTGACAATGTCTGCATACATTTTTTTATTGCCACAACTTTGCCGGGGGCCGGGGGAAAGGGGGGCAGCAAGGGTAGAATGCCACTGATATCTAGTGGATAGAAGCAAGGGATGATATTATGCCTCCCACAGCGCACAAACCCCCGCCCCCACCACCCAAGTGAAGAATTATCTGGTCTAAAATATCAGTTGTGCTGAGGTTAAGAAACCCTATCTTAGCCTAAGATCTGCTCAGAAACAGAGCTGTATTCGGTTTCCCACTTACCTTTGCCAAGAAAACCTCATTCACGCCTCAGTTCCCTTATCTGGAAAATAAAGAGAGTAATATTTACCTTATATAATTATAGTTAGCACAATTTCCAAGACGGTGGTAAGCAGGCAGCGCATACTGTTCTCATTGTTGTCACCACCAATAATACCAAGCATGTCAAAAATTACTAAAATTATAAAGTTTGATGAGTACTTAAATGCATCTATAGTTTTTGGATTTCTCTGTTAATTTTGCTCATTTAAGAAGAATTCGCATATCCTTTGTGAAATAGCTGTGCTGTTGCAAGTATGACTACTTAGAAGTTTTTGTTTTCCATGTGTTTTCTAATTACACTTAATTCAGACTACTCTATTCATACTTGTATTATCAAAATAATAATGGCTTAAATGCTGTGAAAAATTTGTAGAATGATTGTACATATTTAGTGGACTCTGAGTCTTTAGAATAAGGACTCTTAGTAAGCTTATGGACTGTGGCCTCTTCTTTTTTAGGGCTACATCTACAGTAGTAGCTGTGGCTTATTAGACATCTTGTCTGTAATCATGGTAATTATGGTATTTTTCTCTTTCTTTCTAATGGCCCCCTGATGATTTTATTGATGTACTTTTACTTTAGGGAGGACAATCAGCTGATTTAGTAATTGTACCATGCCTTCATTAAAGATGTTTAGGGCCAGGCGCGGTGGCTCATGCCTGTAATCCCAACACTTTGGGAGGCCGAGGTGGTCGGATCACCAGAGGTCAGGAGTTTGAGACCAGCCTGACCAACATGGTGAAACCCCGTCTCTACTAAAAATACGAAAAATTAGCTGAGCATGGTGATGGGTGCCTGTAATCCCAGCTACTCCGGAGGCTGAGGCAGGAGAATTGCTTGAACTCAGGAGGCAGAGGTTGCAGCGAGCCAAGATCGTGTCACTGCACTCCAGCCTGGGTGCAACAGAGCGAGACTCAGTCTCAAAAAAAAAAAAAATTGTTTAATATGCCATCAAAAAAAAAAAAAAAAACACACACGCACACAAAACTACATTGATCATATTTATTTTATTTGATCTTTGCAGTAGTCATAAAAGGTGAATGAACAGTTATGTAATGTGCCTCCCAAATGCATGTAGGTAATGTATGTAATGTCAGATTATAGATTTGAAGATGTATTGGTAAAAATGTAATGGTAAAAAAAATGTATTGGGGAATGTCAGTGTAGAATTTGAAGGGTTCTTTCTCCAACACTATCTTGGCCAGTGTAAATAAATGTATTTCAAGACCTTAAAGAGGATTAGGGGGATTCACCAGAGAACCACATCTTGGTGAAAATATTCTATAGAGACATTAAATTCCTGTAATTTTAAGATTCTGTCTATACCCTTCAAATCACATTTTACTCACTAACTAAGCCTGCTTCTTTGACTATGAACATCGTATCTCTTTCACAAGGAAGCAAAGTACCTAGCATGTAATTTTCTTTCTCTTTTTCCTTTTCTGACCTGAAGAAATGTACAGTTTCAATGGGGAGACAAAGACCAACCAGCCAACAGAAAACTGATACTAAAATATGAAGAATGAGAAAAATACATTAAGAATTTTTTTCTTGCCGGGCGCAGTGGCTCAAGCCTGTAATCCCAGCACTTTGGGAGGCCGAGACGGGCGGATCACGAGGTCAGGAGATCGAGACCATCCTGGCTAACACGGTGAAACCCCGTCTCTACTAAAAATACAAAAACTAGCCGGGCGAGGTGGCGGGTGCCTGTAGTCCCAGCTACCCCGGAGGCTGAGGCAGGAGAATGGCGTAAACCCGGGAGGCGGAGCTTGCAGTGAGCTGAGATCCGGCCACTGCACTCCAGTCCCGGCGACAGAGCGAGACTCCGCCTCAAAAAAAAAAAAAAAAAAAAAAAAGAATTTTTTTCTTTAGAGCCTGTTTGATAATGTTTTCAATAAATAATTTCTACTAATTAATTTGTAAATAATTAATTTCTAAGTACGTTAACTGCTTATTCCATGGCAGTATAATTGAAATGTCAGTGGTTAAAGAGACATTTAGACTATGTTCTCTTTATATGACCCATGCTTCCTGCCCTTAAGTTTTTTCCTAAAATCTTCCTGTTACTTTTCTAAATCTAGAATACAAAGCCCTTGAGGAATAGCAGCTGAGTTTAAACAGTATCTAGTGAAAGCCTGAAAGAATCCTCAAATCTTTTAGAAGAATGACTTTAACTGTTGTGATCAGAATTCAGACCAAGTCATGGGAGAGATCCAAGATGAAATCATTTTATCACCTAAAAGATTGTCAGCGTTTTTGATTACAGCCTTCTTAGTGGGTTGGAGATGGCATTTCACTGTGGTTTTGATTTTGATTTTCCTGATGACTAAATGATGCTGAGCATCTTTTCAGGTGCTTACTGGGCAGTGTCACTTCCAATTTAAAACATGTACTTGAGTAGTGATTTTGCTTGTGATTTTTAGGAGAAAGGCTTAGAAGTTTATTTATAGGACCATAACATTTATGAGAACTTCAGGTTGACCATGTTTATAAGTTTAGTTTATTAGATTTATAAGAATTATAGGTAATTGGGAAGATTCACCAGCGGTTAGTGGAAATATCTAAAGAAGAAATTGAATCTGTTCAATTAATAATTGCAGTTTAAAATCTAAATAATTGAAAGCCAGTGGTAAGTGATACATTTTGACAGATTTGTAAGTTAAGTAAAAACTTAAAGCTAACTTTAAAAGCTGGGACTAATTTTTTGAATTTGCTTGTAATTTGCATAAATCAAATATTAATTAAAAAATAAAATTAAACTTCTAGATTTTATTTTCTTTGCACAAAAACTACTCCTGGCACAAAAACCACTTCCAAGGGCTCCAAAAGCAGCTCACATCTTCGCCCTTTTAGCAAATGGCTTAATTTTAATCATCTAATTATTTATATTAGGCCAGCTCTAACATACGTCTTCCTTTGCAGTAGATCTTTCAAGTTTTCTCTTCTGTTCTCTTTTCAGGCTTTCTAATTATAAGAACCGAACAATAGAACTAAGTATTTAAAAATATCGTTAAAAAGAAAAACTTAAAATTCTTCTCCTTATTTAAAAAAAAAAAAAGGGAGAGCCAAGTTTTCCTCTGCTACCCAGGCTGTAGTGCAGTGACACAGTCATAGCTCATTGTAGCCTCAAACTTCTGGGCTGCAGTGATCCTCTTTCCTCAGCCTTCCGAGTAATTGGGACTGCAGGTGCATGCCACCACACGTGGCTCATCTTTTGTATTTTTAGTAGAGATGGGGTTCCACCATGTTGGCCAGGCTGGTCTTGAACTCCTAGCCTCAAGTGATCCTCCTGCCTCAGCCTCCCTAGTAGCTGGGATTACAGGCACAAGCTGCGTGTCTCCTTAGGGTTGTGGTGAGAATTAAATAAGTCAATATATAAACACCTAAAAGAGGATCTGGCAAGAGGTATATGGATTAGCAATTACAGTGTTATTACTTACTAATAATGTTACTAACATTATTAATACTAATGCAGTGTTACTAATTAATAACAATATAACTAATGTTAGTAACTGTTACTAATATTATTAATAATGTTACTAGATCCTGACTAGAGGATCTAGTAAGAGTTGTATGTATTAGTAGTTATTAATGTTACTACTATGTACCGCATATTAAGTATATATTTTTTATATTATTAGATTATATTCTTAGGAGTTCGCTAGGATACTTGCTGCCATATATAAATCATTTTTTCCCCTTTGGAAAATGTAATCCAGGTTACAAACAATGGAGTTACAAGTTAAGCCCTTAGGACATAAAAGTTTATAAATCAGCATTGGTCAGGCTCCAGGTTATTTAGTATTTGCTAGATTAAAGCCACTGGTAGTAGAGTTATTCCTTGAAGGCATTAGGTCTTATGCACATCAAAGTTTGTGTATGAATATATATGATCAAAATCACTAACTCTGTTCATGAGTGAATAGCCTGAGTACTTGAATTTGAAATGAATGTTTGCTGTCTTATTTGAGAGTGTCAAGATAAGAATGTTTTGGCTACAATTTGTAGTAATTGTCTCTTTGAGTAGAATTCTGCCTTTGTTATTTTGTAGTCTTGATGCATGCATTTAATTCTTCCCTGTACCTGCTGTAAGAAAAATGTAGTCAAATGCATAGCCAATTTCATGATCTCAGAAGCACATATTGAAGTGTACCTGCTAATTTCTGTTGCTTTTGCAGGTCTTGAATATTTAAGCATTGATATGATAAGTGCCTGATAAATACATTTTGCATGGACAAATTAATACACAGGATTAACTAGAGCAAGATATATTGGAGAAAGGGCACCTGGTGCCTGGGAAGACCCATTAGTAGATTACTTACCTAGTGATAAGAGTCTAAACTAGGATGCTGACAGGTGAATGGAGAAAAAATAAAGGATAAACACTGCAGAAGAAAAATTAATAAAACCTGGTGACTGTGTAGCTCTATAAAAATAGTTGTGATTAAAATACGATTTAAAATCATATCTGCTACCAACCATGTTCTTTATATCTTCTTCTAACTTCTAGGATCATTATTATTCTCTAAATTCAATTAACCTATACCTGGGTACTTAGTTTTCACCTAACAAACATAACTAAAGTAGATTAGAAAAGGTCAACCTGCACATAGGTAGGGGTGTGTGTGTGTGTGTGTGTGTGTGTGTGTGTGTGTAGTATTAGTAAGATTCCCTCTTATTATTCTCTAAATTCAATTAACCTATACCTGGGTACTTAGTTTTCACCTAACAAACATAACTAAAGTAGATTAGAAAAGGTCAACCTGCACA
>NW_012115766.1:4074309-4084723 GCF_000951035.1 Colobus angolensis palliatus
TGTTGAATTGCTATTGAAGAAAACTGAGAAAAAAATAATTTCCTAAGAAAGCAGCTTGGCATAGTCATACTTAAACTTTTAAGATAAAGTAAGATAATACCTTCAGTATTGGTAAGTGTTCAAACATTAACATCTTGACTATTATGAAAATAAGAGAATATCTAATAGGCCAGGTGCAGTGGCTCACACTTGTAGTCCCAGCACTTCAGGAGGGTGAGGCAGGTGGATCTCTTGAGGCCAGGAGTTTAAGACCAGCCTGGCCAACATGGCGAAACCTTATCTCTGTTAAAAACCTAAAAAATTAACTGGGCATGGTGTCACATACCTGTAATCCCAGCTACTTGGGAGGCTGAGGCAGGAAAATCTCTTGAACCTGGCGGGTGGAGGTTGCAGTGAGCCGAGGTTGTACCACTGCACTCTAGCCTGGGCGACAAAGCAAGATTCTGTCTCAAAAAAAAAAAAAAAAAAAAAAAAGGTGGGGAGGGAATCTAATAGAAGAAATGAAAGTGGTAGTGACACTTAGTAACACATGTTAGTTCTTGTAATGAGAGGTCCGAGACTAATTTAAATCTTTTCCAGACTTGTTAGTTACTCTGAGTTATCATTGATATATGGTAGCAACTTCTGGCATCTCTCAAATATTCTTGAGGATTGTAGATGTAGATAATTGTAGATAATAGATGTGAGTATAGGCTATATCGTTGATTAAAAATAGAACATTTGAGTAATTTATGAACAAAATAGGAAGAAATTTAGAATATTAAAGTAATAAAAAAGAAGAAAACTAACATAAATAAATAGAACATTGCTAAGCAAATAGTTCATGTCAGAGGGTTGCCATACCTATACCAATTTATTTGGAATTCTGTCTTGTCTTTTATAACCTTAGATAATTCTCTACAAACTCTGAGCCTCTTTCTAAATTTGCAAAAAATATGTGATATTTTCTAGCTCAGTGCCAGGGATCCATTAGTTCTTGAATTGTGTCTCTAACAATGAAGCATTCTGCTCTTTTCATGTCCATGGCTTTGGGTAATTGTCTAATCTGCATATACCAATCTTTCCTATTCATGAATATTATTTCTGCTGTCTGTTAGTCGTTGACTTTTCCCCAGGAGTTTATCTGTTCTTTTCCTTAGCTGTTTCTTTTTAAATTTTTTCCTTTCAATTTTAATTTGAACTTGACTGTTCTGTAGTTCTCTTCTTTATTCCCTGGGACTCTTTGAAGCCATCTGCTGCCATTTGTTTTGCTCTCTGTATTGTAATACGAAGTGTTTTGATGCCGCTAGATTTATATTCTCTAACAAAGAGCTTATGAGCATTCTGTTTTTTAAAAAAACGTAAATAGTGTGATGCCTTCACCTCTAATAAATAGCACTTAATGATTATGTTAATGAGCATTCTTAGTTTAGAAAGTATGCATAGATGCAGAATTTTGTGCTGTATTTTATATTATGTAGGGACAGGGATGCATTTGTCACTTTTGCTTGTCGTTTTCACTGCTTGTTATGCAAAGCTGTCCTCAATAATTTGTCATACCAATTCTAAGTAAATTGATAAATTATGTATTAGGATTTTAAAATTTAATTAATAACTATTAATAAAACACCATTGTATTCAAGTAAGAATTCATGAGTATTCCAGAGACATCTATTTATAAATAAGAACTTCAATATTAAGAGCATGTGAGATCATGGCTCTCTGGGGCACCACTAAGTGACAGTATCACTAGTCACAGGTTGATGCAAATTGTCTGTGCGAGCTGAATAGGACTGCAAAGCAGAGGCAGTGTGAAACAATCGTTTTCTTCATAGACAGACAGACTGTATTCTTTTTAAACAGGAGAGCTTGCTATCACTTTTGAATAATGAGTTAACTGACAACATATTGTAAAGAATAGGATGATTATTTATTTATTTTTATTTTTTCCCTCTTTAGAGCAATTGGTTTTTATTATCACTGTGATCTGTTTCAGAGCTTGTATTCCAAAATGGTTGTGGGAAATAGTGTGTTATCACTTAACTGTGTATAACAGTAAAAAATACTGGAAAACATTTTTTCTTGATAATTATTGGTAGATCCACTTGCTGATTATACATGAAGTGTCCAGTTGCATGAATATCTTTGAAATATTTTAGTAATGTTGGCTATAGTTTGGCATACATAATCTAGTACACTATTCATTCATCCTTTCAAAGTATTAAATACCTACTGTTTTCAAGCACTGTGACTGAGGTTAACTATATGAATTAACTTAAAATGAATTATTTTTCCTTTTTTGATTTAAAAGCAGGATTTAATTGAGAAACAAAACACAACCAGTGGAACCTCATCTCCACAATTGTTCTGTAGCCACATACACATAATAAATGTGCCTGGTGTAAGAGAAATAAGACCAGTTTAAGTTTTAAGATTGATTTTCTACCTTCAAGGACCATGATTTAATTGGGGGAGTTGGTAGGATATGGACATAAATGGTTTCTTGCTACAATAACAGATGTGATATATGTAGGATGACCTTATAAGTTATTGTCTAAATTGAGGTACTTTTGAGAATGAAAGGGGGCATAGTAATAGGGAGACAACAAACACGAATCAGAATTGTCCTAGGCAAGCATGGGCCGTATAGTGACAGTGATTGGATGGAAACTCTGAGGAAGGAATGAGTAGTGTAGGTTTGAGTGGTCACTTAGGCTTCAAAGGTGACCTCAGAACCAAACAAGAACAATCAGAAAGTCATTCTGGTGATTCTTGCCAGGATAGGATTTATAATAAATATATTGCTTTGGCTGAAATAGAAATTTGGGTAGGGAATTGGCAGTAGTTGGACTGAAGAGTTTGGATTATAAATATTTGATCTTAAGAGTTACTTAACCTCAGTGTCCCAGTTTACCATCTGTAAAACAGAGATAACAGTACCTGTCTTACAGGGTCCTGTGATGTTTAACTGTGTACGTCATGGAAAGTACTGTGCAGCACTTGTAAGTGATTAGTAAATGTTAGCTGTCTAGAGCACCCTGACAGAATTTTAAACTTTTAAGAATGTGTTTGAGAGTTCACGATGGATTGGGCTGAGAAACTGGCAGAGAGAATTTGAAAGAATTAGTAATTGGGTGAGGGCAAGTGAGACCAAACGGCAGGAGTAAATGATGACTGAGCTTTCAAGCCTAAAGGACTAGGAGATGAGGAGAATTCAGCAGAAATAAATAAGGCAGGAAACATATCTGTTGTTAAGAAACAAGTTCAGTTTTAAATATACCACTTTTGAGGAGACAGTAAGCTATCTACCCAATCAGAAATGGGCAGCTAGCAGTTGGATAAATGAAAATGGTGCTTCATGGATGATTAGTTTGGGAATATTCCAAATGAGTGGCAGTGGAAACCTTGGGAGTGAATGAGATCTCTCAAGGACGGAGCAGGGGCTGGGAGAGAAACTGATGAGGGAACCTTGGAAAACCCCATATTTGGATTATAAAAGGAAGAGAAACCAACTGAAAGAGAGGATCAGAAGATTAAATAAGCAGGAATAGTCTTCCCAAAGGATGTTTTACCAAACACTAGTTCTGTGAGGTGGTAACAGGTAATATGGGAAAGAAAATTGGTTCTATAGTTAAATACTCATTCACTGCAAGAATTCCATGCCCTTTTACGGGAGGCTGAGGCAGGAGAATGGCATGAACCCGGGGGGCGGAGCTTGCAGTGAGCGGAGATTGTGCCACTGCACTCCAGCCTGGGTGACAGAGTGAGATTCCATCTCAAAAAGAAAAAAAGAATTCCATGCCCTTTTAATATGTTAACATACATGACACATCTCCAAGAAGGAAACATATAAAGTAGTGTTTTGTAGATGTATCTGACGTCAGAACCCGTTTCTCCCCAAAATACCTCTTGGGGGTTGGTGTTCTAGAAAACATACTTTGGGAATTATAGGAACCTAATGAGGAAAGACGTTTAAGAAGTAAGGGGTTAAATTGTGTGGAACGTTACAGAGAGACTAAGGAAGATGAGAAATGAGAAGAAAGTTTCTGGTGTTTTCATTAGATGGTCATAAGCAACCTTTAGGAACCCAGTTCAGTAGCATGGCTTCAATAGACACAGGTTTAAAAGGAATGAAAGATAAAGAGTTAGTGATAAAGAAATTAGAGCATTGGATTTATGTAATTTTACCTCTATCCAAGTCTAAAGTGTGACTGATAGGAATGAATTGGTCATTATTGAATGTTTATGTGTCCTGTGTATATTATTGTATTCCTAAATAACATTCTCTTTTTACTTAATAATTTTCATATATTAGTGAGGAACTTTAACAGTCATCTGGAACAATACCTCTGAGAACCGTTAGTTTCCTTTTTATAGGGTAAAGTCATACATTAAAATTATCTTATTTTCTAGCCATGGCATCAAGCATTAAACCATTTCCCCATGTTTTCTTAAAAGTATGGGGAAAGATACACCTTTTTAAATTCTGTGTTTTTACAGTGTCCATCTTATGTGAATTTTATTCTAATAAATAGTAAAGACCATCTCTGGGTATATTCTGCTCTTTCATGCAACAGTGATACAAATATTTAATTCATAGTTATGCTATAAAAGGGGGAGTCATTTTTACATTCCCTAACAATAAGTAGATTATTTTAATTACAGTTATTTTAACATTTTTAAAGGTAGCAATGCTGTGTCAGAGGACTTCTGGCTCACTTTCCATTACAAGTAAAATTTTGTTTCTACATCAATACATTATGCCCAACAAATTTGAAAATCAGCAAATAAACTTGAATTTCAGTGACCTGTTTGTGTTAGCCCCATTGCCTGCTGAGGTGGCTGAATGCCTTATAGCAAACCCAGAGTACTGTGGAGCTAGCAACTGTGTTTGATCATCTCTGTATTTTCTAGTGCATCTAGCCTAGTGCCTTTTTAACACACATTTGTGTGTTCAGTCTTTTGAAGAATCAGCTAAAAGTAGAACAATCTTGAACACACTAATAATACAGGTATAGCTCTCCTCCCTCTTAGAGATTTTGGCATATGAAAGATTCTGAATTTTGCAATGAAGAAACTTACTTGAATGGAAATTTTCTTTTATGTTTTTAAATTGTGATAAAATACATATAACATAAAATGTACCATCTTAACCATTTTAAAATGTGCAGTTCAGTGGTATTGCACATTTGTCATGTTTTGCTACCATCACCGCTGTCTGTCTCCAGAACTTTTTTCATCTTGCAAAACTGAAACTCTATGCCCATTAAACAATAATTCCCGCTGGGTGTGGCGGCTCACACCTGTAATCCCAGCACTTTGGGAGGCCAAGGCGGGTGAATCACCTTAGGTCAAAAGTTTGAAACTAGCCTGACTAACATGGTGAAATCCCATCTCTACTAAAAATACAAAATTAGCTGAGTGTGGTGGTGCATGCCTGTAATCCCAGCCACTTGAGAGGCTGAAGCAGGAGAATCTCTTGAACCCGGGAGGTGGAGGTTGCAGTGAGCTGACATCGTGCCGTTACACTCCAGCCTGGGCAACAAGAGTAAAACTCCGTCTCAAACACACACACACACACACACACACACACACAATTCCCCATTAAGCCCCACCTCCATTCCCTGGCAACTGCATTTTTTGAATTTTTAAACCCATTTCCAAACTTATTTCACAGTAATTAAGAATTCTTTTTATCTTAGCATCTATTTATATTCCCTACAAGTTCCATGGGTCAGAGAAATGCAGGATTCGTTTTCAGTTAGTATATAGCAGATTAATTAAGGAATATTTTGTCTCAAAAGTTGTGTAAATCCTAAGAGAAAACAAGCTTTTCTGGAGAGGCTATTTGAATAAGATAGAAATAAAATATTTAAAAAGAAATAGGAGGAGTCTTGAGCAGGTGTTTTTGGGGTGGCATCGAAGTGTGCTGGAACAAGCCCTGACCTACGAGGGAGAAAACCCAGGTTCTAGCCAGCCTCTCAGGGCCTCCCTGTCCTGGTCTTTTCCTTATCTATGATCTGGATGAATTCTGAGACTCCTGGGTTTTTTTTTTTTTTTTTTTTTTGAGACGGAGTCTCGCTCTGTCGCCCGGGCTGGAGTGTGCAGTGACCGGATCTCAGCTCACTGCAAGCTCCGCCTCCGGGTTTATGCCATTCTCCTGCCTCAGCCTCCCGAGTAGCTGGGACTACAGGCGCCCGCCACCTCGCCCGGCTAGTTTTTTGTATTTTTTAGTAGAGACGGGGTTTCATAGTGTTAGCCAGGATGGTCTGGATCTCCTGACCTCGTGATCCGCCCGTCTCGGCCTCCCAAAGTGCTAGGATTACAGGCTTGAGCCACCGCACCCGGCCTCCTGGTTTTAAAAATTGTTCTGTGTTGAATGATTGAGGAATATTGTGAAAGGCATAGAATTTAAAGTAGTACTGAGAATTTGATAATGGCATAGAATAAGTAGGAGAGAGGGAATCTGGGAATTGACACAACAAAGGAACAGACAGCTCAAAGGGGATATTGTGGAAGGCTCAAATAATGGCAAAGCTAAGGCAAATAAGTGTAGACATAAAAGATTTATCCTGTATCATACCTGGATTTATTGGAATATCTAGATGGTTAGAGAGAAGAGAAAGTACTATATAGTAGGTACTGGAAATGTGCCTTGTGCTAGAACTATTCAAAAGAAAACTGGTGTCAAGTTGATCTTCAAAAAATACTGGTTAATTTCAGGCTGTCTTATCCAAAAAACTTCCACCATCATTCCCCCACTAATGGGAGGTGGACAGAGGAAATAGAATTGTCATCTTCCTGAAATATATGAAACTGTATCATGAATATAACTACTCTTCCCCTCCCTGCTGTCCTCTCTAGTACTTTGCCTTTACCATTTCCCTTTTTCCTTTCTTAGTTTAATATCTTCAGCGTTTGGGTGACAGAAACAATTGTACTGAACAGTTGTTCTTAATTTACTGAGCCATGTGACCTCAAGATACTCCCCAAAACAAAGATTTCTCTAGAAATCAATCCAGTGCCCTAGAGAAAGTACTTTTGAATTCATTCAAATTTGTTATTTAGTTAATAGTATGTATAGAAAACTAGAGGGCTACCATTGCCCATTGAAATCAGGTTAAAGCTGTTACCTTGTATCCTAGATGCAAGGGATATCCTACAGTCAGGTTTTAAAGTGATACAGACCATAATTTAATTCAGAATCAATATGCTCTGTAAGCTTACAGGATTTTGAACTTGCAAAAAAAGTAATTTTAAGAATAAGTTGCAGGAATTCTCAATAATATATACTGTCAGTCTTCTCATGGAATTTTAATTTTATCAAAGTTTCCCAAACTGAAAGTAAATGTACATTTTAAAGTACTAAAGGAAGCAGCATTATATAGTTAGCATTACGTTATTTACTAAACTGATGATGGATATAATGGTGATGATAATTTGTGATAATATCTAACTATTAGGGACTTATGTGCTGGGCACTAAATGCTTTATGAATTGTGAGTTTTATACTTTGATTCTGAAATGTATTTATAAGAACCCAAAGTTTTCCTTGTTTCTTCACTGATGAAGGAAAAAAAAAAAACAGTTTACATAGAAAGCAAGGAGGCTAATTAACTATTACTATTCATTCCTCTCCATAACCCAACAGCTTTTCGTTCATGTTCATGAGTCTGCTCCCGAAAATATTTTAGCTAATAAGTAGTTGAATGGTTTCTGTAATTCAAAAATTATTAAATGTTGCTTTGGAATGTAGTTTTCCACCTACATTTTTAAATGAGTTAAAATGTTCTGGAAGTTCACATTCCAAGTAAAGGAGATGTCGTAAAAATTTTATTTGGGAACTTAAGCTAGAGGACTCTCTGACCTCTCTTATCTACCTCATAGGGTAGGTAAATGTTTCCAAAAGTAAAAGCAGGAATCTCACTGAGTGTTCTACCTATAAGGATTTAATATTAACATTTAATAAATATTAGAATCTACATCATACTAAATGGTAAACAGAGTATAGAAAAAGACCCCATAGCTTCTTCCATCCATTTAGCAAATCTAAATGTACCCTAGTTTACAACTTCATGCCTTAGTCTACTGAATACAAGTAAATTCATAGTTAGGAATTCAGATGTATTATGGGTTAAAATCTGTTTTCACAGATGGCTTAAATTATTTCTTCACAAATATGATTGCTGCCCCATTTCAGTGGGGGAGAGAAATCCTTTCTTGACTTCTCCAGTTCTATTTTGACATTCTTTTTCTTTTTTTTTTTCTTTTTTCTTTTTTTTATTATACTTTAAGTTCTAGGGTACATGTGCATAACATGCAGGTTTGTTACATATGTATTGACATTCTTTTTCTACTCTTTTTTTCCAAAACATGGGTCATTATTTCATCCAAGATGATTAGATGCCAAAGGATTTATTAATGCCATTCCCTCTCAAACATCTAGAAGCTAGAATATGTAAATTGGGGTAGAGGGTGAGGAGTGCAAAGCATTCTAGGCAGAAGGAAAAACCTGTGTAAAGGCCTTGGGGCAGGTAAGAAATTAGCAGTTTTGACTGAAAGACCCCTGTGGTTGGAGCCTAGTGAGGGGAAGAGTGGTGGAGATGACGTTGGAGAATAAGCAGGCCCATATAGGGACCATGGTAAGGAGTTGCTGGTCTTTAGCAGAGTGATATGGCAGCTAAGTGCTGTGGGCTCAGATGCACCTGGGCTCAAATCTCAGCTTATCTGCTTACTAGTCTCTAAACTCTGTCCCATAACTCTAGAATGTGAGAGTAATACCTTTTTCAGAGATGGGCTAGGTAGAATAACCAAGTGCAGTACCTGAAGTATACTGCACCACTCAGTAAATGGCAAGCTATTATTTTTACTTTTTATAACTCGCTGTTCCATACCCTACTCAGAAATCTCAGACCCACAGCTGCTTCCTTTTTATTATTTTTAAAATTCATCCAGCAAATATTTATCAAGCACTTACAATTAACATATCCTGACTACCCCTCCCTCCCATAGTTATCTGTTTGTATGTCTCTCATAGCTTCAAGGTTATGAGATCCTCAAGGAATTTCATATTAACCTTTTGCAATCCAGGTACCAAGCAGTGTCTGTTTTAGAAAATGTTTGAATAAGTGAATAAAAGAAAGTTTATGAAATATGTAATTACCGTATTTTAGCACTGCAATTGTTTGAATAATTTTTGTTTTAAATCAGTCTTACATAGGAACATGAATGTATCACTTCCTCATTCTTTGTTTCTTTTACAGTACAGTTAACAAAAATTCAAAATATGCCCTTTATAAATTCGTAACTCTAGAAAATATTTATTTTAAAATTTATGTATTAAAATAAGTCACTGATAGGTTTATATTTTTTTGTAGATCAAGTAGCTGTTTTAATATGATATTATTTTTAAAAAACTATCATTTTCAAATGCAAATAAGAAAAATAACCAGAGACTGACATAAACAACAAATTATCAGAAAGTTGAGCACTTAAAAAAAAGTCTTTTTGTTTTGAGACAATTACAGATTAACCATGCAGTTTTCAGAAATAATACAGAGAAATCCCAAACACTGTTCACCCAGTTTTCCCTAATGGTAACATCTTACATAATCACAGTGCATATCACAACAGGAAATTGATAATGATAGGCCGGGCATGGAGGCTCACACCTCTAATCCCAGCACTTTGGGAGGCTGAGGCAGGTGGATCACCTGAGGTCAGGAATTCGAGACCAGCCTGGTCAACACAGTGAAACCCCATCTCTACTAAAAATACAAAATTAGCCGAGTGTGGTGGTGCATGCCTGTAATCCCAGCCACTTGAGAGGCTGAAGCAGGAGAATCTCTTGAACCCGGGAGGTGGAGGTTGCAGTGAGCTGACATCGTGCCGTTACACTCCAGCCTGGGCAACAAGAGTAAAACTCCGTCTCAAACACACACACACACACACACACACACACACAATTCCCCATTAAGCCCCACCTCCATTCCCTGGCAACTGCATTTTTTGAATTTTTAAACCCATTTCCAAACTTATTTCACAGTAATTAAGAATTCTTTTTATCTTAGCATCTATTTATATTCCCTACAAGTTCCATGGGTCAGAGAAATGCAGGATTCGTTTTCAGTTAGTATATAGCAGATTAATTAAGGAATATTTTGTCTCAAAAGTTGTGTAAATCCTAAGAGAAAACAAGCTTTTCTGGAGAGGCTATTTGAATAAGATAGAAATAAAATATTTAAAAAGAAATAGGAGGAGTCTTGAGCAGGTGTTTTTGGGGTGGCATCGAAGTGTGCTGGAACAAGCCCTGACCTACGAGGGAGAAAACCCAGGTTCTAGCCAGCCTCTCAGGGCCTCCCTGTCCTGGTCTTTTCCTTATCTATGATCTGGATGAATTCTGAGACTCCTGGGTTTTTTTTTTTTTTTTTTTTTT
>NW_012115766.1:4084773-4128316 GCF_000951035.1 Colobus angolensis palliatus
TGTGTGTGTGTGTGTGTGTGTTTGTGTGTTTGTGTGTATGTATTTAGTTCTATGCAGTTTTATCACAGATAGATTCCTGTACCAACTACCACAGCCAAGATACAGGATAGACAGTTCCATCACAAGAATTCTTTGTGCTACCCTTTTATAGGCAAAGTAACCCTTCCTGTCTCCTCCCTTCCAGCCTGGCCATTCTCCATCTCTATAATTTTGTCATTTCAAGAATATTGTATAAGTGGAATCATATAGTATGTTACCTTTTGCAATTGGCTTTCTTCACTAAGCATAATTCCCTTGATATAAGTTGGGAGTTTGTCTTTTTTTTAAGATTTGCAAAAAGGATCTAATACCTTTCCCACTGGCTACCTGCTTGTTGTTGCCATTTAGCAGAGAAGGCAGGAATGAGCAGTAGAAAGGCAAAGGGTGCTTCTGTTGATGGTTTTCTCTAAGGAAGACTGGCATGTGAAGTAGAGTATCCCAATACTCATTTTATTCTTAAGAGATTCTCAGAGGAGAAGTGGGAATTCCTTTTCGGATCAACGTATTTGTCCTTCAGCAGAAAACAGTCTTTTTAAAGGGCATGGTCCATCTCCATAATTATATTTTATACCCAAAGACCATTCTAGTCAGTTCCATCTTCCATCCTCCCTCTTCTTTCCCCTCATTTTTTTTATCCTGACTGATTAAAAACATATTATTTTATAAACTAAGTTCTATATGAAATTTCCCCAAATTGATACTGTCTAACAAATAGAAATGGCATTTTGACTAAAAATGGTTCTAACTTGAAATTACATGTGTTGAAGAGTTCTTGTTGTATCCATTGGCCTTACAGGAAATCATCATGGTAGTTCTGCCTCACTAATAGTCTTGTTTGATTTGTTTTGCCTCAAAAGTAAATATAAAAAATATATAATTCATTTGAGTGATCTAAATGCCATCTCTTAGGAACTTTACTACATATTAGCTCTCATACCAAATCAGAGTCCTTATTACCAGTTTTCTTTTAGACAGGTATGTACACAAAGTATCTTACATTTTAAGCTATAAATAAGTCTTATTTTTAACCCATTGTTGCTGTGTCAAGGATCCTACAAGCAGAGGTTTTAAATGTATTTTATACTTAGGCTTAGCTTGGCTTCAAAGATGTAAAAAGGTCTTTCATTAATAAATATTTAAATAATAAGTACTTAATATTTTAAAGGAAACTAGCTCACATTTATAGAAATTGTCATACATTTACTGAGAGGAGCTACAATTAACATTATTTATCTGAATAAGCCCTGGAAGATTCTTACTATAGCATAGGAGCAATTAACTAATAACCAGCCCGGATATCCAGTTGTTTATCTGCATGATTGCTTTCAGGATTTCTTCTAAAGGAAATTATGGGAATCCATTGTTTTTCTCCATCTTTCTTACAGTCCTGAGGTACACTTGACAAGCATACTGAGGCAGATTCATGGCTCTAGTCTACTAGCAAGCGTGTCTCATAGATATAATAGGCCCAAGTTAAGACCAATCTGTTAATTGTCCATATCTATTAACCTAGTCCATTTGAAAAGTAGGCCCAAACATATATGTTAATATGGTAACTTAGAATTAATTTTACTTTTCAAAATACCTTACTAAATGATAGCATTTATGTTAACTGGGGCATGTTGCTGACAGTAAAGATCCAGAGCCCAAATCAAAGATGGAGGTGTCTACGCATTTGAACTATCTGCATGACCGTAGCACTACCAAGAAACAATTATTATCCATCCCTGTGCTGCCTACTATGCCACCCCTTCAATACAATGCCAGAATGCTGAAGCCCAGGTTTGAATCAGCTCTGACCTTTCTAGTCTGTACTTTCACTTGCATCTTGAAACTGAAAAAACTGAGAATTAGTCCACAGTTACTGACTACCTACTATGTGCCAAACACTGATATAGGCACTGGATGTTTCAGGCAAGAGCTACTTTACTCAGCAGTGCAGTGTTGTGGGTTTGTTGCTGCTCTTTTCAATTTTGGACATAAGCTTCTTTCCTGTAGCAGTTTTACTATAAGACTTGATAAATTTTTAGACTTAAGTATTTACACAGTTACTGTTGGCAGTTGTCATTTTCTCCCCCTTCCCCACCCAGAAGGGTGATTACGTTTCCTCTGAATAGAAGATTTTAAAATCTTACCCTGCTTTTTGTTCTCATTTTATACTTCCAGACCACCTTCAGACTCTACTGTGAGTTAACAAACTCAAACGTTTTCTGGAACTAGGCAGTTTCCTGAGTGTTTGAAGCAGGCCAGGGGGAGTAAGGAGGGTCTCTGTCAAACCGAAGATGCATAACCACCTATAAACGTTAAAATGATATTTTTTAAACTTGGTTCAAACGTATTTAGAGGCTATGAGTTTCCAACGTTCTGAACATCTAGATAAATATGAGCTCTTTAGACCATTGATTTTTGAAATGTGAAAGTATAGTATCAGTTTATTGGCAACTGTGATGTGTGTTAGTTTTAAAATAGGAAATGCTGAAAATTTTGTGGCACGAACCCAGACAGTTAAATTTATGGAGTGCGGTATGTGTGTCTTGTTTTGTCTTGTTTTGTTTTGTTTTGGTTTTCCTCTCACAAGCTTAAAAGCTTGTGAGAGGAAAAAAAGAAGAAAAAAAGAAATTGGGAATGTTCAAAGATAATTTCTTCAGCCAAACATCTAGAACAGAAGGTCTTAGGTTCAATGAATAGCCTTCAAAGGATCCATGAATATCTTGTAACTTCATTTTTAAATGTTGTATTTCTATATTTCTGTGCTTAGTGTTTTTTTTAATAAAAAGTAGACTTTGTTGATTTATTTTCATTTTATCTTTTTTTAGGGATGAGGTCTCATTCTGTCACCCAGGCTGAAGTGCAATTGCATGATCATTGCACTGTATCCCCACAGCCTCAAACTCTGGGTGCAAGCAATCCTCCTGCCCCAGCCTCCAGAGTAGCTAGTATTATAGGCATATGCCGCCACACCTGGCATTTTTTTTCTAAAATGTTTATAGAGTCAGGGTCTCACTTTGTTGATCAGGCTGGTCTCGAACTCCTGGCCTCAAGCTATTCTCCTGCCTCAGTCTCCCAAAGTGCTGGGATTACAGCCATGAGCCACTGCACCTGGCCAACTTTATTTTTTAGAGCGGTTCTAGGTTCACAGCAAAATTGAGAAGGTGGCAGAGATTTCCCATTTACATTTTTCCCCCATGCATACATGGCCTTCCCTGTTATCAGCATTCCCCCACCAGAGCGATATATTTATTACAATTGATATGCTTATTTGTGTACTTAAGAAAATCATTTATATTTCTTTGAAAGCCCATACTGATACAGTACTTGATAGCTTTAAATTTTTTTAATATTAATAGTTTATTAGGAATATCCTGAAATGATTGAGTACTCTTTGAATTAAATGTTACTCTATTTTAAAAGTAATACAGACTTAATGTAAAAATTAGAAAATGCAGGAATACACAAAGAAGAAACTAAAGATGAAGTAAGTACTGTTATATTTGGTACATACCTTTCAAGACTTTAGTTTGTACATATATATGTGTGAGATATATACACACCCATACTGTTGAAATATAAACAGAGTTCTGCTTTGTATTGTAGGTTTTTAAGCTGTCAGAAGCACTATTTATTTATTTATTTTGAGGTGGAGTTTTGCTCTTGTTGCCCAGGCTAGAGTGCAATGGTGCAGTCTTGGCTCACTGCAACCTCCACCTCTGGGATTCAAGTAATTCTCCTGCCTCAGCCTCCCAGATAGCTGGGATTACAAGCACGCACCACCATGCTCGGCTAATATTTTGTGTTTTTATTAGAGGCAGGGTTTCACTAGGTTGGCCAGTCTGATCTCAAACTCATGTCCTCAGGTGATCCACCTGCCTTGGCCTCGCAAAGTGCTGAGATTACAGGCGTGAGCCACATCGCGCCTGGCTAGCACTTTTATTCAATTCAAAGTTATAAACTTATAAACTGCTGTACCAGAGAGACAAGAAACCAAGTTGCTGTAATAAAACATTTTGGCAACAAGAGAGTCCTGATCTCTTTATATGGAATGACAGGAAAACAAAGTAGAAAAATTTTGTCATTGAAGATAGAAAATATAGGATAGTTAAATGTAGTCTTAGTTACACCTTTTCTCAACCTGGTTAGTAAACAGGTTACTTGTTCAGCAATCCATGAATATTCTATATTTTCTAGCCTCTTATAGGACAGCAAAGGAATTTATAACACAAAAGTTGAATAAACAAGATGTTTTTAGATCCAAGTAATTTAGTTTTTAGTTTTTGTTGATTTTTTTTGTCAACCTTCTCACCAATCATAGTTTCTATGAAAAGTTGCTTCCCTTTTTAAAGGGAGCCTCACATTTCTTATTTTATATTTTTCTTTGTGTGTATTATTCAACTTAGACTGCCACAGCAAAATACAGTAGACAGGCAAAATACCATTGCCTTCTTGTTGTCCCCACCTGGAGGGCAGGAAGAGAGAGGGAGAGAGCACAGGAGCCGAGCTCTTTCTCTTCTTATAAGGCTGCTGTTGGACAGACGAGGACCTCACCCTTATGATCTCCCTTTAACCTTAATTACCCTATCCTCCAGACACAGTCACTTTGGGAGTTAAGGCTTCAATACAGAGATTTTGGGGAGACGTGAGTCAGTACATAGCAAATAGGCATGTGTTCTTTTGTTCCCACAATACTGTTTTATACCTGGCTGCTTTCTCTCACTTAATATGTTGTGGCTGTCTTTTCATGTCAGATCATACAGGTCTTTATCTCATGTCGTTTAACGCTGCATGGAATTCCATTGTAAGGATATACTATCATTTGTTTTCCCATTTCCATATTGATAGACATCAGGGAAAATCAAAAGTAGGCTTTGGTATCACCTTTACAGATCCTAAAGACTAAATCTATTTCCTTTCATGATTTTTAAATATAATTTGAGTAAAAACCCAATGGAAATTAATTTTAAGCTTAAAAAATTTTAAGAAGTAGTAAGTTCACATAATTTGCATTACTCTTAATTAGGAAGCTTGAATTTAATTATATTTTTTTCTAGTTAAATACAAGTGGCTGAACTATTAGGGGCAGAATTTCTTGGACATTAATGACTGAAGAACCTTAAATATTCCATATAAGTTCATAAGGTAATATGTATTTGTTATTCATACATTAAGAGAAAGCCATGAGTAGTAATGTATCTGTGACGACTAAAATTCACATTGTGTTGCATAGATGTTAGGTTCCTTGCTTGAAGAATTGCTCATTACCGATTTGCTATAGGAAATAAATAAGGTGTTACTTTCGTAGAGCGTAATCATTCTTGCGGACTGCTACTTGAACTCATTCAAGTGGAACTCAAAAGTTTTTGGATCACTTCTTTACAGCAACATGTTTTTATCAGATCTCTTCCTGTATAACTTCATTCTAATTAGAAAAAGCAGCAAGAAATTCTTATTGGGCATATTGAAAGGGCTTTTCACCTGGAACATAGATTATTTTCTTTTATCTTTTAAAAAACTTTTAATTGAAATATGTAGATAGAATATGAAATCTACTTCCACTCCATCTAATATGAAATTCATTTGCATTACACTGAATCTAGAATAGTGTATATGCATTTTTATAGGGGAGATATTTTATAACTTTCAACAAAATTTTCAAATAATTTTCAAATTGGTGAGGTGCTGGAAGTGACACTGGCCATGGTGATAAGTGAATATAGTAAATCAGTGACTGCTGTAATAGGCACCAATTTATTTATTATTGTAGACTCTGACATCTTAAAGATTTTCTGGCATTTTTAATAAGAAAAAAATCAGTAACTAAAAAGGAGAGCTTGGGTAACCTGGGACCTGGCACAGTTCAGACTGGTACAATGAGATTCTCTGTTCTTTACATATAAAGAAACTAGGCTAGATTGCCTTATCCCAGGGCACAGGTCTGGACTGGACCCAACTTTTACTAAGATCTTACTTACTCTTTTAACAAAGGCCAGGAGTAATAGAAACAACACTTGTATTTCTGTGACTTACAGGGGAATACATAGATACGGTGTTTTTTAAAAAATAACGTTAAATTAATTACAACAGATAAAAATTAAACATTTGTGAAATATATTAACAATGGTATAAGCAAATGTATATTGACTTGGAAATGTGAAGCCAGTAAATCTCAAACACTTTATTTCTCTTATCCCCCTTAGGGTTATCACTGAAGGTGAATTTATATCCTTTGTCCCATGTGTCCTAACTTACTCCGCCTAAAAAATATATGGTCATGCAGTGGGGACTAAAAGAGCTACTATTACTGATTCCTTCTTTAACCATGATAAAGTTCTTTAAAATTAAAGTTTCTTGGCCAGGCACGATGACTCACACCTGTAATCCCAGCACTTTGAGAGGCTAAAGTGGGCAAATCACTTGAGGTCAGGAGTTCAAGACCAGCCTGGCCAACATGGTGAAACTTCATCTCTACTAACACAAAAATTAGCCAGGCGTGGTGGTGGGCATCTGTAATCCCAACTATTTGGGAGGCTGAGGCAGGAGAATTGATTGAGCTCGGGAGGCAGAGGTTGCAGTGAGCCAAGATTGTGCCACTACACTCTAGCCTGGGTGACAGAGCGGAGACTGTCTCAAAAAATATATATATAGTTTCTTGTTAATTTGTCTAGGTTTTAATAATTTTCATAGGATAAAAACTTGTATATAGTTTTTCTTTTAATTATATTTTTTAAGAAGTAGAGTATCAACTAATTTTTTTTTCTGTTTAGTGATGAGATCTTCAGTGCCAACATTTTTATTAATTTTTGGGTAAAAATGTATATAATAATAGTGATAACTTGCAAAAGTTCAATTCTGAACATTGTTGGAGTAATTAAATTGAAAAGCATAATGAATTTTTTTTCCTGCATTCATTTATTATGGCAAATATGTCTGACACACACACACACACACACACACACACACACACACACACACCCCTTAAATAATAGGCAATAAAATCAAATATCAAATTCCCGTTCTTTTTAAAAAAGTTTTATAGAATTTAAATAAAAACCACAATATGGCAATGGTAATAATTTAGGATGTGATTGAAATGAAAAGCCTTTGAGTCTTCTTTTTTACTTAAAAGATTTTTAGATTTATGTTAAAAGAATCATTGTCTTCTTACAGATAAATTTACGCCTCATTTTGGTAAGCGGAAAAACAAAAGAGTTCCTGTTTTCTCCTAATGATTCTGCTTCTGACATTGCAAAGCATGTATATGACAATTGGCCAATGGGTAAGTGATATTTTTTCCTTGAGTATGAATAATGTTGATTCTTTATGCCGTACCTTGTCTCACAAACATTTTGAAGCTGTTATAAACATATAACATTTAAAAGAACAACCAAAAATTGGGAGTATAAGTCTCAGATGTAGAAGATCATTGTATCCTTCCTTATCTTGCTCTTCAGCAGTCTCATTCCCAGATGGTAAAGGAGCCCAGGATGCAATGGCTCCTTTTGCCTTAGAACTGTTTTAATGTAAGTGAAAAAAAAAATTTTTTTTTTTTGAGATGGAGTCTCGCTCTGTCGCCAGGCTGGAGTGCAGTGGCGCGATCTCAGCTCACTGCAACCTCTGCCTCCCGGACTCAAGTGATTCCCCTACCTCAGCCTCCTGAGTAGCGGGGACTACAGGTGCGTCCCACCACACCCATCTAATTTTTGTATTTTTTGTAGAAACGGGGTTTCACCGTGTTGGTCAGGATGGTCTCGATATCTTGACCTTGTGGTCTGCCCACCTCGGCCTCCCAACGTGCTGGGATTACAGACGGGAGCCACTGTGCCTGGCCAAAAAATATTTTTAATAAAGAAAAATGCATCCAGGAATGGTGGTTTTTACCTGTAATCCCAGCACTTTTGGAGGCCAAGGCAGGAGGATTGCTCGAAGCTAGGAGTTTGAGACCGACCAGCCTGTGTAACATAGCAAGATGTCATCCCTACTAAAAATTTAAAGATTAGCCAGGCATGGTGGCACATGCCTGTAGTCCCAGCTACTTGGGAGGCTGAGGCAGGAGGATCACCTGTGGCCAGGAGTTTGAGGATGCCATGAGCAGTTACCACACCACTACATTCCATTCCTGCCTGAGCGACAGAGCAAGACCTTGTCTCAAAAAAAAAAAAAAAACACACACACACAAAATACTGAATATACACACACCTTCATATCAGTAAACCTATTTTTACCAAAACACAAAGTAAGAGGAAAGAGCAACATTTTTAACAGATAATACATTCTCTATGGTCTTCTCTAGATAGCCTATTTAAAATTAAGTTTGAAACAAGATTAACTTCTAATTCATGTCAGTTCTTGTGTTCTCTGAACTACTATAAGGTCAAGATGATTAATATCTGTCTGTGCTTTCCATTTTCAAGCCAGTAACCATAACAATCTTGGAAAATGTGTTTGGTATTTCTTCCTTTCTCTGATTTTTTTTTTTTTTTTTTTAAATATAATAAGACTGTGGGCTGGGTGTAGTGGCTCAGGTCTATAATCCCAGCACTTTGGGAGGCTGAGGCAGGCAGATCACTTGGGGTCAGGGAGTTCAAGACCAGCCTGGCCAACATGGTGAAACCTAGTCTCTACTAAAATTACAAAATTTAGCTGGGCGTGGTGGTGCACCCCTGTAATCCAAGCTACTCGGGAGGCTGAGCTTCTGAGATTCAGAAGAATCTCTTGCACCTGAGAGACAGAGCTTGCAGTGAGCTGAGATTATGCATCTGCACTCCCGCCTGGGTGACAGAGCGAGACTCCGTCTCAAAAAAAAAAAGAAAAAAATTACCTCCCTCAAGGGAATTGTTGGTTCATTTTCTTCCTTTGAACTTCCCCAGTGTCATCTGATCCTTATGTCATGGATCAGTTGTCACTAAAATCCTTATGTCATGGATCATTTATCACTAAAACAATTAGTGATACTAATTGTTTTCAGCTGATTTCACTTAATTTTTTTAGCAGAAGCAATTTGAACTTTTAAAGGACAAGACTTGTTTTGACAAAGAACATAGTATATGCACAAAATGAGTCAATTAGATCAGTGTTTCTCAGCCTTAAATAATATATGGAACTTTTCTAGAGGAAGATAATTCTTCTAGATCTCTAGTTGCTGACTTAAATTATTTTTATTATAATGAGTATTTTAAAATATAGAAACATAAACCCAGTTAAAACTCTTTATTCTTGTTAACTCATATGTATAATCATAAAACTAAAAAAGATTGATTCAGAAAATGCAAATATAACTCTCAAACCAATAATGTTCAAATTAACAACATTAATGTGCTAGATGATGTATTTTTGCCAAAGCCAACTCGCTGCTTACCCCGTGAATACTGTTGAATTTGCCATGCCTATGTTCCTACATAGTGTTTGATGATCAAGTTATCTGTAGAGTCACCATAAAACCTTTACTTATACAGTATAACAAATTGTTACTCAGTTTTCTCTTAGATAGAATGCATCATTTACCTGTTAAGTGAACCTCTGTTCTTATCTCATTAGCCTCTTTGGTGCCAGTACAATCATAAATTTAATGCACACGTGAGTACTGAAAACCCCAGGCTGCGCTTGGTTATAAAATGACTATTTAAATCATCTAGACAGTCTCCTCCAGATTTCATTAAAATGAAAATACAGATTTTCCAGATTTTCATTAAAATGAAAATACGATTTAAAACTTCTTGAAGAGGACTTTTAGACCCTAAGGACATGTCTTTGTGGATTCATAGGCCTACATTTAAGAAATACTGATTTAGACAAATACTTTCAACTACTGGATCTTTCTTCGCATTAGTAACCAAGCGGCTGATTTCTAAATCAGGGAGATACTGAAGCTATAAAGGTCTTAGCTAAGAAGGCATTTCGGAAAAGCTAAAGAAGACTAAATTTGGGCTCTAAGAATATTGGCTATTCTTTATAGCCAGGCAGAAATAGATGACTATCAGAATGAAAAGCATTTTTAAATACCCAACAATGATGTTATTCTAAGTGTGATACAAAAAGATTACCCTTACGAGATTTTTTTTGGGGGGGTGGTCATAGTAATAACTCTTGATATATGGATATTATAGATGAGATAACACAAGGCAGAAGAAGGGCAATCACTCTGAAATTTATTTGGTCAGTATCATAACTTAAGGTAAAACAAACACTTTTACTTTCATAATTACTTACTTAGATATTAAAATTAGTTTAAACTCAAGTATAGGTCTTTGCCATAAATAGTATCCCAAATGAACAAACCATCTACCAGTACTGAAAATTGATTGTATCAGTGGATGTTCCTTTATTTTCAAAAAAAAGATTTTGATTCCCAGTATTTCCTCAAGTTGCCAAATCTACTCAGCAGTTTTAGACACTGCAAAGAATAGAGAAGTACTTTAATTTTTATTTTACATAAAATATTTAGATTAAAATTGTAAGTCTGTATTGTATCATATAATGTACAAAAAATCAGCAAATTACCTATTGATGCTAATAATAAATGTGTGGCAAATATTAAATCAATAGAAGAAAATACTTAATGCACTGTACTTGTTGAAGGAATTAGTTTTCCTTAGCATACCCTTATGCTATTTAGTGGAAATATTACTAACAGGTGGAATAGTCAGACACATAGCTGTTATTGGGTCAAAGGTTCAAAAAAATCTATTAAACTTAGGATATGTTAGTAACACCTGAAATTCTTCATTTAAGCTATATTCTAAGGTTTCTCTAAATTTTAGATCCTTGGAGAGGGGAAGGGAGATAGCATGTTACACCAGTAAAGTATGTGGAAATCATGACACTCTGTATAAGATAATGAAACGTGGGACTTCAGGTTTCTGCACCTCAAAAAAAAAAAATTCAAGTATTTTTAGAATATTAGTCTTTGTTTCCTGTGAATTAAACAATTACTGTAATTTACCTTTGTATCTATGGAGCACTTCCATCTTGACCAGTAGTATTCTATTAAACAATAATTTTGGAAGCGATGAATTCAAAACAATTTGTACTATAGTGTTAGAGACTTATTTGATCTTTCTTCTGGAATAGGAGGGACCTGGGAATAACGGGATCAGAAGGCAACAAAACCTTGCAGGAGGGAGAAGAGGGAAGAGACTAAAGGCATGGGTTGGGGGCAGGAAATGACTGGGATTTATTTCTCCTCTGCTCATTTCAGCTGTGCCTAAGTCACTTATAGGCAGTGGTTTTATCAAATTCATATTC
This sequence comes from Colobus angolensis palliatus, assembly GCF_000951035.1. Classification (NCBI taxonomy): domain Eukaryota; kingdom Metazoa; phylum Chordata; class Mammalia; order Primates; family Cercopithecidae; genus Colobus; species Colobus angolensis. Next base: position 4,096,048 of record NW_012115766.1, read on the forward strand.
ATCATTTTGAATAGTCAAAGGGCAAAAGAAAAATCTGTAATTACTACCTTTCTCTTCTGTCACTCTTTCAGAATACTTTATTTTTTTTGTGTTGCTCATTATCTCTTTCTATAGGAAACAAACACGTGAGAATTGTTGACAAAAAAGACGAAGGAATTCTCAGATCATTAATAAACTCAAGGCTTAAATTGTTACATCTACAAGCTCATGAAAATTACTAACCCTTTACCCTATCATAACACTCGTGCCCTTAAACCTTTATTTTAATGGAGTAGCTTCCATCTTTTACTATTATATAAATTATAGCCTGAAGTTAAATAATCTTTTACCCATTCTACCTACCAGTTTCTCTTTTGATTTTCTTTCTGCGTACACTTTTCTAAGCTTTCATGTTTGTACAGTACCTCCTAATATATATTAGTTTTTCAGTTTCTTCCAAGTCTTCATTTTGGGTGAGGTGAACTAAAGTTGTATCTTCTCTAATGTTTACTAACTGACTTCAGATAGAAAATAAGATAATAAATCAACATTATCCAAAAGTAAACACAGTTTTTTTGTTATTCTTAATATCAATATATTAACTGTTTTTTAGATATTTGTTAAACCTGCTGTTTTCTAGCCTTAAATGTACATTGTAACAGGTACAAATATTGGAACATTATAATACTATCTTAATTACTGGTAGTTGAAATTAATTTTAAAATGGTATTTGTTTTTACTCGGTAGGTCTTTCCCAACTCATTTTTATTAATTTTAAACTTGGGGACTACGATTTGGTACATTTTAGTATTCTTTAAGAAGCAAAATGAGTCTTTTTGCAGCTCTTGCTACTTAAGAAGAATAAGCAAGAACCAGGGTTGCAGTGAATATGTGAATAGTGTCTGTTTCTAATAGTAGGAAGCTCCAAGGGCCTTCTTTGTACTGTAACTGATTTGAATCTGAATTTTTAAAACAGTATAGTAGTACGTTAATTACGTGTTAGAATATACCTAACCAGTTCACTGGATTCTTTTCAGACTGGGAAGAAGAGCAGGTCAGCAGTCCAAATATTCTACGACTTATTTATCAAGGACGATTTCTACATGGAAATGTCACATTAGGAGGTAACAGCCACCTTTGTAATGGGATTTCATGTCTGTCTCGTGGTAGCATGATTCGTTTGTTTTAAATGCTAATGTCTTTGAATTTACTAAAAAAAAAAGACAAATTCAAACTATGAATTCTGCCTACTTCTGGTATGCCTACTCCTTCACATTGTGTATTCTGTTAAATTTAATTTTAGGACTGTAATAAGTATCTACTACCTTGTGAAATAAACTCTATCCCAGTATAGATAGAATTCTATACCTACTATATTTTAAATGTAATGTTATTATATTTCCAAATAATGTAATTCAAATATAGTATTTTAAACTTAAGACTGGACACACAAACTAGGAAAAATTTATGATAGTTTTTAAATATATGAAGGGATGTTTTCAGGTGTTCCTACCTGATATAGTTGCTAATCATGTGAGAATAAAGTAAGTGACTGACATTAGAGCAGCATTTTAGTGTAATAGTTGAAAGAAAAAATTTTGGAACTAGACTAAGTTGTATTAGCTGCACTACTTACTGGCTATGTAAACCTTGGGCAAGTGACTTAACCAACATGTGTTCCAGTTTCCTCATCAGTAAAATGGAATTACGATAGTGCCTACCTCAGAGGTTAAAAAGGGTAAATTACTTTATATATTCAAAGTGCTTACATGCATGGCACATAGTAAACACCCTAATTGTTAGCTATTATTATTCTTTATATATGATTGGAGAAATGTAGCTCAATAGTGCCCCCTTATGGGGTACATTTTCTACCATCAACAGGATTTGTTCAGTTTTGAAAATAGGTATTTCAAATATATTCAGATAATTGGAAATGTATAGGCAAATTAAATGATCTATCTAAATATATATTTCATTAAATATAGTCTGACTTTTTCCTCTAAACCTAATATTTAATCTGCTTTTCCTTAAAGGTAGAATGTTTGCATTCATTCATTTAGCATGTATTTATTAAATTCTTATGTACCAGCACTGTGCTGAGCACTTGGGAATACAGGATTGAATAAGACAGAAGCTCTCCCTTCAGGTTGCTTTAGTATTACATAGGACAAACAGATAAAATGCACTGGTAAAAATCCTGGGCAATAAGGGCTAAAGTAGATGAATGCAAATGATTTTATGACAATGTCAAGTGAGTAAAACACTTCAGGCTATAATCTCACACGGAGTTTCACTAGTAGTTTTATAACTGGTCTAAAAAATGCTTCTATCTACTAAGATATCTGGCACTTTAAAATGGAGCTTTTTTGATTTGTAGTGTTATGCCCAGACCGTTTATTCCCCGAAGAAGACCACCAGAGTCCAGAGTCAAAGCCAAGCGGCAAGGATCTTTAATGCAAGTTCGAACTTGGTCCCTCCGTTCCACAACATACAAGAGGGCCTCAAACAATGCGTGCGCTCGCTTTTTATAGCCCGATGTAAACAGGACTTGTAAGGTTACAGAGGAACAAGGAACAAGGGAATTCTTTAGGTTACAGCATTAAAATTGGTTAACATATTAAGTTTATACATTTAGCAGTTATCTGTTGGTTCCCATGCTTTCAGTAAAACTACAAACGGCAGTGTCCTTATCGGGGATTTCCCAGGATTTCCCAAGCTGAGGTATATGGAGGAATATATTTGCACTGGGCCGTGTTTGTTCTGGGCCTGTTTGGGCCCAGGAAATTGAGAGATACTGGGCCTGTTTGTACTGGGCTTGTTTGTGCTGGGCCCAGGAAATTGAGAGATACTGGGCCTGTTTGTACTGGGCTTGTTTGTGCTGGGCCCAGGAAATTGAGAGATACTGGGCTGAGGAATGTGCCTGGTTTCTTTCAGTAGCTTTTTTTTATAGCTTTTGTATAAATAGGTGGACCAACTCTTAATGCTCTTTCTGTAAGAACTGACTATTAGTTCCCGGGCTATATTGTACATTCATTAAGCATGGGACCATGTTCTGGTCTTTTTAAAATTATGGCTCATACAAGATCTTACGTGAATTAAAAATTGGTAAATGATGGTTGAATTTAATCTGTTGATTATATGAGTGAACCTTGAAATACTCCATTTCCCTTTTGAGTATTGATCTATGTGAGCAATTTCCCACCAACTCCATTCCTTAATTATCTTTTCTGTTGTGACCTCAGAGTTTGAACTTCATATTAAAGCTCATAGAACTTGTGTTAAAAATCAAAATTATTGATTCATTCCCCCTAAAGTATAATTTTTTACCAGTATTTTTTTGAAATTGTTTTAGAATAATTAACAGATTGACTTATATAATTATTATTGTCATTCTGTATTGCTGTCCTTCTTTTCAAAAACAATAAACTATCTCCAGCGTAGAAGCATGGCCTGGACCTCCGCACTAATAATTATAACTAGATGTTTGAGCAAGTTTGGATAACGATAATCAACTATTTGTCTTTTGGGTCTCAGTTTTTCTTTTTAGCATCCCTGTGTTCTTCAATGTGAATAATAAAGAAGATAGTGCACAGGGGAATGCAACCATCTTTAAATATTTGAGTGGCCTGTGTGGTAGAAGGCTTTGTGTGGCCCTAGAACTTGCTCTGTGTAGCCCTGTGAATTAGACTTAGGGTCAATAACTGGAAATCAAAGACAGTTTTCCATTCAATATAGGAAAGAATATGTGAATACATTGAACTACCTAAAGAAAGACTAGACTACCAGGGAAAGTTAGTGAGATCTTTGTTACAGGTGGCGGTCAAGCAGTGGATGACCACGAAGTAGTGGGTATACAGCCATGAGTGGAATTCAGCCATTATGTGGACAGTGAAAGTAGGAAGCCAGGGCATGCTCTGCCATTCTTGAAATTTTCTGGTTCAGTTAAGTTTCAGGTTGAAATATTCAGTTATCAAATGTCTTAAAACATAGCCCTGAATCCCCCCTTTTGAACTAGAACCTTTATATAGTCATACAGAGTTTAATTTCATTAAAGGAAAAGTGTGACAGCAGCCTTGTTAATCAGAGGGTGACGAAGATGATCAGCTAAAGCTTTGGCATTCATTATGGCCCAGATTAGCATTTCCCAAAATGTGGTTCTGAAATAATGAGCATGAGGCTCATCTAGGATACTTATTTTAAAATACAGATTTCTGCATGCCCTCTCTCCCCAACCCGCGTCTCCTGATTTTACTAAAGAATTGAATTCCTGGGTGATTTTTATGTACCCTAAAGGTTGAAAACCTCTATTCTGGGTATTGTACTGTGTCTCAGGAGAAAGCAGAAGCGTCCACAGTGAAAGGAAGAGAACGCATTTTAGATTCTGGCATTCCTCTTCTTTCACATTTTTAAATGTTATTCACATCAATACCTACTTTTTCTAGTTAAAATTCAGATGAAGAAGAAAAAATAATAGCTGCCACACATTACATTTGTAACTTCAAATGGTAAGCCTCTCGGGAACTTTCCAGGCCTGTCTGACGTTTTTTCACATTTATATCTCAGTTCACCTACCTTTTTTCTCAGATTCATTTTCCTTGCTATCTCAAAATGATGATGGTAGTATATACTGAATGCTTTCTTTGTGCCAAGCTCTGGGCAAAGCACTTTGCTTGGATTGTTTGATTTAATGGACACAGCTACAAAGGGCATGTAATGGAATTAGTATCTCCGGTTTAGTTGAGGAAACAGAAGCTTAGAGGGTAAGTAACTTGCTGAGAGTTACACAGTTGGAAGCAGCAGAGATGAAAATTTTTAATCCAGGTCTGTCTTACTAGAGCCCGGAAGACGGGTATGAGAGTGATACACAGCCTGGTATGTGCGCATTTTAAGTTCAGTTCAAGGTTTGAAGGTATGAGAATGATATACAGCCTCGTACGTGTGCATTTTAAGTTCAGTTCAAGGTTTGAAATGTGATCAGGCTCACAAAGATTTAGTGAAATTTTTCATAACATAAAGTCGTATTTACATTTTAATTTAAGTCAGGCCTAGGAAGTTATTCTAAAAGCCTCCTTTTTTTCGTTATGTATTTATGGGCCATCGTGCTTCATTTGAACATCAGAGGTTAAAAGTGTAGACCAAATAATGGCTGGCCAACTTTAAATAAGATGGGAACTCACCTTAAACATATGAAATAGTACCAGTGTTGAAGATAATTAGGATTCTTTTTAAAATCTGCATGGTAACCATCATCCTATAGAGCAAGTTTTAAAACAGGGAGCTGGAGGGTCATTATTGCTAAGTAATGATCTTTGGCCTTACTTCAGTTTGTAGTTTTTGAAGACAGGGTAATTTGAGGTGTCAGAACTAAAACATGACAACTATAGAAACAGTCCTAGAAGCTAAATATACCAGCTGCTTCTAATTTTATACCCAGAGTAACAAAGGGATTTACCATGAAACTCGGTGTTTGTATTTGCCTTAGTGGACATGGGTGTGTATTCTATGCCTGAGATATTTCATGATAAAATTTATTAAATTTATGAGTGAAAACATGTACAAAGACTTGATTAGGACACAGTGATTAACGCCAAGACAGTGATTATTTTAACCTAATCTTTTTAAGAAAATTCTTTTCTAATGGACGAATACAGGGATGAGAATAAATGTTTAAAATCAAGTTTGTTTCTTGCATTTCTACATCATAGTAGCCTGTTCAGTGCAGTAATTTTATTAGACAATTGACAGGTAATTAGATTTAGATATGAATATCTCTTAATCTAAACTTTTACCTAATATAGAAAGTATTTTTTTAAAAAAATTTAATCCTTTCTCCTCTAAAGGTAGCCTCTGATATTAGCCAATTACATATTTTTTCTTTTATCATTTCTTAAATAATATGGATAAATGTGTCAAGCAAATGGCTATATAACTGAAAAAAATTTTTAAATTTTAAATGTTATTTCTGATAATATTAATCTAATTTTGTGAAGGTACTCTGAGTTAAGAAGTTCAATCTGTTAAAGAAGTCAAAAAAAGTAATCAATTTTTAAAATGGTTTTAAATCTGGATAGTGATTTTAATAGGTCGATATATGTGTAACTAATCTTCTTTTGCTTTTCACGTAGCGTTAAAACTTCCTTTTGGCAAAACAACAGTGATGCATTTGGTGGCCAGAGAGACATTGCCAGAGCCAAACTCTCAAGGTAAGCCATGCGCTGGAAAAGTGTCTCAGTTGAGGCACAAAGACAGGCATTCAGAAATGCTGGGTTTTTCTTGGAAATTCTGAGGGAAAAGAAGTTTGCATAGTTTATGAATAGAGATTGTCAAACAAATAACCAGACATTTTTGAAACATGCTAAAATTAAAAGAACATTTATTACAGCTTCTTAATTTTGAAAAATGCAAACATTTTTAAAAACCCAAAACTACTTCTTCCTATACTTGATTGCCTAGCCCCTTTTCCCCTCCAGTTCTAGAATTTTTATCAACGAGGCCCTTCTTCATCTTCCCTAGGTCAGAGGAATCGTGAGAAGACTGGAGAGAGTAATTGTTGTGTAATCCTGTAAACGCTGTCTGCCTAGTGTGATGTGATATAGTCTTTGTCTTTCATGCTGCTGGGACAGAAAAGACCCGACATTGCTTCAGAAACCATTCAGAACAGTCTGCCTGTAAACCCATGGAACTGAATTACCACACGAACACTGTCATCTTTTCTCATGAAAGTAAAAAGAACCAAGAACATTTTTCACTCTGATTTTTTATTTCTCGTATTTTTATGTTGAGCCGTTTTAAAACATAATGGTTTTTGAATGTCAATCTCCAGGGGAAAAGTTAACAAGTTATCTTTCGTAGCAGAAACCATTTTGCTGCCACAAAATTTTCATCATCAGAACTAATAAATCAAGTGTTCCAAATACAATTTGCACTAAAAAGATTGGCATTATTTTCCTCATCAGCAGAATTTACAACAGTTTATGGTACCTAGAAATACTTATATATACAATTCCACACTGGAAGACACTCAGCAATTAATGAAGTTAATTACTGGGCCAACTTGAGAGGAAAAAATGGAAAAGAAACAAAAATGTTGGGTGAATTCTACCAAAGTCAGCCGTGGTGGCTGCACTGGCACAGAATACTAAACTGAGTGTGACTATTTTCACTGCAACAAATGAAAAAACAAAATGTGCCTGTTTAAAGCACTCAGTAGAGGGCTGATGAAACTGATTTTTTTTCCTTTAAGACATGCACTCTTGAGTCCTACAGTAACTGAGTGCTTGTTTAGACAGCACAAGAAGGGGTGAGAGTGCGTCTCCTAGCCTTAATGTGGGAGGGTAATTCCAGTCACTCATCGGCTTTCATTATTGTGCAGAAATATTAGAAAACCTCATTGATCAATTTTATGTATTTGAATATCAGTGAATTGAAATTTTCCATAATTATCATTAATTTGTACCACATCCAGTGTCATTCTTACTCCTTAGAGAGTTCAGATGAATTCTTAAAATTTAAAAAAAAAACTCCATAGTACTAATTTTGTTTCTTTATATAGTTTGCATTTGATATTAGTGCTTGCAATTGTATTAAAGTCAAAAGCTGATTTTTATGGCATACACAATTAAGAATGCCACTTTTTCTTTTATTTCATAATTTAAAGATTGATATGCTAAAAACAATTTGCACAGCACTAAAGCATGAGCTAGTTTCATCTAAACCTGTAAAAATATGAAAGATTTTATATTTTTTCACTTGGAAGAAATTCTTCCTGGGTGAAATTACAAATATGTGTAGAATATATTTAATAAAAGACTTATAAAATACCTAACTATAGGACTTAAAATATAGATTGGCTTGTAGTATATAGAACAATATTCCATATAAATAAGTTTAGCCTTTATAAAAATGAAGTTGCAGGCTGACATTACATTCTGTACTTACTAAGTGTCAACAGCCCTTAAAAACATTAAATGTAAATGGTTTCAAATGGTCAGCGTTGTTTAAATGTAATCAGGTTATTGTATTCATTGTTAATGCTTTGATGAAAAGGCTTTATATGCAGTAGATCTACGAAAATACTGTTCATACTGATCAGAATTAAATTTGTATAGAGCAGAGTTTTAAAACGAATGTAAATAGCACTAAACATTTTCTTTCTGCAACCTGTACTTATAGATTCTTCCTGTAAACTAAATTTAAAAAAAAATCCTAGTGCATTTTGGTGGTAATTTTAAAGGTCTTGATTAGGTCAATAATTGTTTAAGCACTGTCTCATTCATGTTTTCTACTTTTATTTCTTAAGCTTTTAAAATTCATTTAATTAATATTCTGTTGTTGGTTTGGGGAGTATTCCCAATGTATCTTTGATATTTAACCTGGTTAATTTGTATACAGTCACAACAACGGATAGAAATATGTAGTCTCTGTTATCACTAAAATGTTATATTCCAGAGATGTTAAATATATGCTTTGTTGACTAGCTGAAATGTGAATTCTGTTAGTGTTGACTAAAGAATCTGGTAGTTGCTTAATTGGGCAATTAAAACAATTTATGGCTCTATTCTTTTGTAAAACAAACTACTGGTAATTATTTTTAATACCTATTTTCATTCTAATTACTCTTTTTTTAAGTTAAAGACTATCAGTTAATTAAGATTGAGTTTTTATGATGGTTAAAAATCTCTATTGGTTTTTCAGTATATTTTTCTGTGTGTTCTCAGATTATATATTTCAATCAATTTAGAGTTTGCTAAGTGAGATAAACTGGTTCACTAGTAGAGAAAGAATTATGTCGCTTAATACCTAATATCATAGTTGTACAACATGAAAAAAAATAAAAAGTAGCAGTAAAAGTATATACTGAAAACACCAAAAATTTAGATGCCTTAATAGTATATACGTGAAAATACTCAGCGGCCCCTTTAAAAATAATTCCTTGGACTGCCTGGTGGTTAAAATACGATTCCTCATATCCAAGCCTACTTTTGAAGATCCCTCTGCCAAAAATACAGCTTGCTTATCTAAAGATGAGAGCTGCATAGATCCAGTAATGTACATAAAGCCTGAATGATGAGCCTATGTCCCTGCCTAACGCTGGTGTCTCACTCATCTCTTTTATCTAAATTGTCCTGAACTTTGTTAAGTGTTCGGACGAGGCCAAGCTTTTCTTTATTAAAACCTTAGCATGTCTCCCTGATCTGAACTATTTGCTTTCTCTTCAAGATAAATTGTGTTTTGCCATGAAAAAATACAGTATCTAACATTACCATTCACATTAAATGAAGTTTCCTCATAACATCTATCTTTAGTTTTATGAAGTCTTCGTGACCAATGTTACAGTAATTTCTGTAGCTGATTGTGGTAAACAATGTTTAATGTGAAAAGAAATTAAAACTTCATCTATTGTAGAATAAGTCTCTAAAATGACTTCCAGTCATAATTCTGGTATATTTGCCTATTCTTTATTTCACTACTGTTTTTGTCTTCTTTTCTTTCTTCAGTTTATGATACTCTTCAGTAAAATTCAACATTGGGCCAGCCTTTACTCTGCTGTGGTTTAGCAAAATCAAAGAGAAGTATCAGCCAAAATTTAATATGCCTTCATATCGTTTTTATTTGTAACTTTTGCGAGCATTCCACTTTTTTTTCCATTTGTGTGTTGTAATATGGTCACTTGTTAGCCAAATGGAGTGATTGGGGTGGGGCACATTACCGTAATTACAAACACAGCTATAATTGAAACACAGCTGCAGGCTGTGCTGGAGTCTAGGCACAGTTTTTGTGGCCAGGGTAGGGTGGGGTTCTTGGGCGTGAGCAGTTGGTGGTTGGGTGTGACTCCTGGTTTACCCTGACCCCCGCCAGTTGGTGTGCTTTCTTCAGAAGGCAGCGGCTTCTATGAGCCTTTTTATACAGGAGACGGTTGACTTCTGAAAGAGATCATGGGTAAAACTAAGTGAGAAACACCTAATTCTTAAATATCAAGAGTTTAAGCCAGTACTAAAATGTGAAAACCAATTTCACTTACTACATTATTTGTAGTTTTCAACAGTGATGTCAGATGTTTGTCTTTTAATATTTTTCATATTCCTCTTTTTCAAAATAACAGCTTTCAAGAAATAGGGAGTAGGCATAGTAAATCCCATTTGGGGAAAGGAAATGCCCATCTCTTTCATGTGAGTCAACCAATAAAAAAGGAGTTGGGTAAACACATTTTCTAACTTGGCTCTGGAAGTGGTTTGTTGTTAGAAGTCTTAGGCCAAGAGTCTGGCTGGTTTTAGAATGTGGTGATTATACATTCAAACATTATTTGATATCTTTTATTTTCTACACATGTTCTTGAAGCTTATTGGATGTAAGGGAAGTCTTACAATGAAGTGGGAGAAACTTGGCTGTAGTTAAATAATAAAAGGAGGCAGCAGAACCTAGAGGGGAACTGGGACAAGCCGTAGCAGAGCGAGACCCTCAAAATTCTTGTTGGAACATACAAGAAGTTGGCCAATGCTCAGTTGTCTGTCAGATAAGATAGTTTTTCTTTTTCCCTGCATGCTGGAGCATGGTTCCCCTTATGTCCTTCTTCCTTATCACATGATTTTCTCTGGACATCACTCACCTGGGTTCCATTAGTTAGGGTGCCACTCTCCCCCAGTGTTTCTCAGTAACTTTTTTTTTAAGTCTGATAATTTTAACACATCTACATTTTGATTGATACTGTTCTTCAGTCCTCAGAGTTCAGAAAACCACAAGAACAGCTGGACTTTGGAGTCAAGCCTGGCTTTGTTCGGGGTGACTTTGAACAAGTTACTTAATATCTGAGCTTCAGTTTTTTCATATATAAAAATTAACACGTAGTTTAGAGGGTTGTTGTAAGGATTATTTTAAAATAAATATTTAGAGGACTGCTTTGTCTGAGAACTCCTGCAAGCTAGCAAACCTGTCAGAAGGCCTTATGTTGGAAATAAAGTGCTGGGCATCAACATACACTCTAAACTTTATGAAAGTAGCTTATGAAGAGGCCAGAGAAAATGTGGATGATGCTGTGTTCGTTTAAAAGGAAGATGAGTGGGGGGATCTGAAAAATAAGCTCTGGAGTAGAAGGAAAGTAGGGGACCCAGTAATGGCACAGCTTCAGATGTGTATATGCGAGGTACCAGGTCATACATAGAGCTTAGACATGTTAACATAAGGCCATAAATATGAGTGTCAAAATCTGAGATGCTACTTGTTGCTAGGGTACAAAAATTACACTGTTCAAAAGAAACAGGTCTAATAAAGGTGGGAAACTACTATACATCAAAAATACACAAAAGGAACTTAGACCTGAGAGGGAAAGTAAATGAGGAGTATGTGAATACTGATGAAAAAAGACAAAAATATGATGGTTGGGTTATGTTGTACTTTTCTTCATCAGATTAAGACTATGGATTTCTGTTCTGAATCTGCAACAGGAGAACACGGAGACAAGACACGGTAGGGATGCAGTAATTGGGCTATAAAAGACCTTCCTGGGTATCTTATTTGCTAAGAGTCCGATTAACTCTTGACTTGCTGATAATGCCATCCCATTAGGTTACCAGATGTAACAAAACTGCTGCTCTGGGATTCCTTTTGACCCAGTGGGAAAGAATCATTCCAGGGGAAATGTTAGGAGCCTGTAGTGAACACCGGTGTGCACTCAAATGCTAGTAATGATGAAACTAAGACAGACACTGGTGATTGCTTCTCCAGCATCCCTCCTTCTTCCTGGCTGGGATATTGAGGAGTCACTTTGCTTTCCCCCTCCTCGTGGCTTAGGGAAGTAGGACGTTTTCCCAGCTCTGTTACCTCGGGTGTAATTGCTTTAGAAGTGGCCGTGGGACTCCATCCTGGCAAAGGAGGCGTGAGGGAACTCTGCTGAGGGTGTTTCTGGGGAAAGTTCCTTCACTCCCAAGGAGACAGACCTTGCCAGAGACTTTTTGCCTGTGGACATTATTTTGCCTGAATGTGACGATTGAAACTGCTATAGCCACATTGGGACCCAGAAGGGAGCTAGCCTGAGGGCAAAGCCAGCACATTGAAGCTGTAGAAGAGAAAGGAAAACACCTGCTCTTGCAGAACTGCTGATTCTTTTTTAGCTTTTAAGTTCAGGCATACATGTGCAGGTTTGTTCTATAGGTAAACTCGTGTCACAGGGGTTTGTTATACAGATAATTTCGTCACCCAGGTATTCAGTCTAGTACCCATTAGTTATTTTTCCTGATCCTCTCCCTCCCACTTTCTACCCTCTGGTAGGCCCCAGTGTCTGTGGTTCCCCTCAATGTGTCCATGTGTTCTTGTCTTTTAGCTCCTGCTTATGAGTACGAACCTGCAGTATTTATTTTTCTGTTCCTGCACTGGGTTCCTAAGGATGATTACCTCCAGCTTCATTCCTGTCCCTGCAAAAGACATGATCTCATTTCTTTTTCATGGCTGCGTAGTATCCCATGGCGCCTATGTACATTTTCTTTATCCAGTCTACCACCGATGGGCATTTAGGTTGATTCCATGTCTTTTCTGTTGGGAAGAGCGCTGCAGTGAACACATGCATGCATGTATCTTTAGGATAGAACGATTTATATTCCTTTGGGTATATACCCAGTAATGGGATTGCTAGGTCGAATAGTATTTCTGTTTTTAGGTATTTGAGGAAACGCCACACTGTTTTCCACAATGGTTCAACTAACTTACACTCCCACCAACAGTGTATAAGTGTCCCCTTCTAGACATCCTCTCCAGAATGTGTTATTTTTTTACTTTTATTTAGTTACCTTTTATTGTTTTTGAGACAGGGTCTCACTCTGGCCCAAGCGGGAGTACAGTGGTGTGAGCTCGGCTCACTGCAACCTCTGCCTCCTGGGCTCAAGCGATCCTCCCACCTTAGCCTCATGAGTAGCTGGGGCTACAGGCTTGTGCCTGGCTGATTTTTTATATTTGTAGGGATGAGGTTTCTCCATGTTGCCCAGGCTGGTATCAAACTCTCATGCTCAAGCAATCCACCAGCCTCAGCCCTCCAAAGTGCTGGGATTACAGGCAAGAGCCACCGTACCCAGCTAATTTTTGACTTTTAATAATAGCCATTCTGACTGTTGTGAAATGGTATCTCATTGTGGTTTTGATTTGCATTTCTCTAATGATCAGTGATGAGCTTTTTTTATACGCTTCTTGGCCACATGTACTCTTGTGAAAAGTGTTTATGTTTTTTGCCCATTTTTTAATGGGGTTGTTTATTTTATACTTGTAAATTTGTTTAAGTTCCTGATAGATACTAGATATGAGACCTCTGTCAGATGCATAGTTTACAAAATTTTTCTCCCATTCTGTAGGTCATCTGTCACTCTGTTGATAGTTTCTTTTGCCTGCAGAGGCTCTTAAGTTTGATTAAATCCCATTTGTCAATTTTTGCTTTTGTTGTGATTGATTTTGGTGTCTTCCTTATGAAATCTTTGCCTATTCCTATGTCCAGGATGGCATTGCCAAGGTTGTCTTCCAGGATTTTTATAGTTTGGGGTTTTATATTTAAGTCTTTATTCCATCTTGAGTTGATTTTTTGTGGTGTAAGGAAGGGGTCCAGCTTCAGTTTTCTGCATATGGCTAGCCAGTTATCCCAGCACCATTTATTGAATAGGGAGTCCTTTCCCCATGCTTGTTTTTGCCAGGTTTGTTGGAAATCAGATGGCCATAGAGTGCAGCCTCATTTGTGGGCTCTCTATTCTGTTCCATCAGTCTGTGTGCCTGTTTTTGTGCCAGTACCGTGCTGTTTGGGTTACTGTTGCCTTGTAGTATAGTTCAAAGTCAGGTGGCGTGAGGCCTCTAATGTCTCCAGCATTGTTCTTTTTGCTTAGGATTGCCTTGGCTATTGGGGCTCTTTTTTTGGTTCCATATGGGTTTTAAAATAGTTTTTTTTCTGGTTCTGTGAAGAATGTCATTGGTAGTTTGATAGGAATACCATTGAATCTATACACTAGAAGAGCTGCTGACTTTGCTTGGTGTGGAGCCCGATGCTCTGGGCTTCTTGAGAAGTAATCTGTTGGAGCTTTTTCCTTCTTCCAGTTCAAAGCATCATATACATAGAAGAGAGTGTTAGGCATCAACATCTACTCCAAACCTTATGAAATTAGTTTACAAAAAGATGAGAGAAAATACGAAGATGCTTCTGTGTATGCAGATCTCTGAAAAATAAGTATATGCTGTGTAGTCACAGATTATTCTGATGAAGGGAAAAGAGGCATCTAAAGAGACCATTGTGGCTACAAGTCAGCTCTCCAATCTCATAATTTTAAAAAACATGAACAGAAAGTGGGAGTTTGGATATATAAATCAAGGATGAATATAATAAGTGCCAAACACTTCTGTGAATAATGTTGGAAAGGCCTGGGATGAGCTAGAGTTGACAGAAAAATAATAAAAGCTACATGTTTGTTATGGTCACACAAAAACCAGCAGGGATACACCCCATGGTTCTCAAGTGTGGCTGCACATTAGAATCACTCAGGGAGTTATCATTTTTTTACTTTTTAATATCGATGCCTGGGCCTCATACCAACCACGTTAACTCTGAATACCTATGGCTTGGAGAAGATCCCTGGAAGGGAGCACACGCTAAAGCTGGGAATGAGGACAGTTAATGTGGCACTGGAAACCAACCGAGGTGACAAAGACAGGAAGCAGGTGCCCCGCTCCCTTGGTTCAAGTCACCAGACCCAGATAAAGTTATATTTCAGTTATATTTCCAAGTTCTGAAAGAACTTGTGCACTCTGAGTAACCTGTTCCTCTCTCAGTTTCATTGTCAGAAGTGGAAGGCAAGCCCTAGGCACTCTCACAACCTCGCCATCATCATCTGCTCTGAGGAACCGCAGACAGCCACGTCCCCTCTCAGTGTCCTCACTGGAGTCTCTATGGACCCAGGACATCCCCTTTTCTATTCCCACTTTCTGTCACACACCCTCCCCCATTCCAGAAACCCTTTACTGGCCTCTGGAGGTCAGGCTCCACTGGAAACTTGTCATATGCCTTCGACCTCTCTGAAAGTTCCCTTCACTTTCTTGCTCTGACCCCTGACTCACCTGAGGGCACCGCCTCGTTTGCAGTCCTGGGAGTGTTCTGTATTTTAAGGCTGTCATTTATTGACTGTTTACTTAGTGACAAGCACTGTTCTGTGGTCATAACATAGGCCCATTTTACAGATGATAAAACAGGCCCAGAGAAGTCCCATTTATTCTTTCAACATTGAAGTTTCATTTTCTCAGGCAAAGACTATTCTTAAAAATACGGCTTATAATTATTTTCTGTTTTTAAAATTGATATTTTTCCATGTTAGGACTGTAATCCCATGATTACAGAAAAGTATGAGGGGAAAAAAATGAATCCCACTATCCAAAATCAGCTCTTAATACCTTGGCAAATTTCCACTAGTCCTCTTTATGAATATGTATACGTTAAAATAAAAGAGTAGTGTATACAGAGTTTGTATGTGATTTTCATCTTTACGTATCACAAGCATATTCCCAGAATATTAAATCTTTGAAAACGCATTTGCCTATAGCTCTACAATACTCCATTTTATAGGCATGCCATTTTCATCCAAGTGTCAAACGGATTGACATACCATTGTTAATAATCTTTACTTTTTATACTTTAAATGCCATAGCATCTGTAACAATATCATCTTTTTTCATTCCCGATACAGGTAATTTTTGTCTTTCCTTTTATTTCAGTGTAGCTAGTGGCTTATATATTTTATTGCTCTCAGAGAAACAGCATTTTATTTTCACTGTTTTTTGTTTTGGATTACTCATTTTCTATTTCATTGATCTCCACTGTTATTTTATTTTCTGTTTCTATTGTTAATGTGCTCTCACTTTTCCTAGCTTCTTGAGGTAGAAAGCTTAGATTAATTTTTTTCCTTCTGAGTGCTGCTTAGGCTGCATCCCACAAACTTTGCTATATTGTGTTCTCATTTTCAATCAGTTAAAAAAAATTCTAATTTCCCTTGTGATTTCTATTCATGGCTTATTTATCAATATGTGTTTTCTTTCCAAGTAGGAATTTTGTTTTGTTTTTCTTTTTTTTTTTTTGAGATGGAGTCTCACTCTGTTGCCCAGGCTGGAGGGCAGTGGTGCGATCTCGGCTCACTGCAAGCTCCGTCTCCCAGGTTCGTGCCATTCTCCTGCCTCAGCATCCCAAGTAGCTGGGACTACAGGTGCCCGCACCACGCCAGGCTAATTTTTTTTTTTTTTTTTTTTTGTATTTTTAGTACAGATGGAGTTTCACCACATTAGCCAGGATGGTCTCGATTTCCTGACCTCATGATCCACCCGCCTCGGGCTCCCAAAGTGCTGGGATTACAAGCGTGAGCCACCGTGCCTGGCCCCAAGTAGGAATTTTAAAGATATCTTTTAATTATCAATTTTCAAATTAATTCCACTACAGACTGAAAACATTCTCTGTATAATTTTAATTAAGTGTATTGAAATTTGCTTCATGGCCCAGCACAGAGTCTATTCCAGAAAAATTCTATGTGCCCTATAATAGGATATATATTTGGGATAAAAGTGAATTCTGCTATTATTGAATGTTGTTTTGTATATATCTCAATTAGGTCAAACTTGTTGATAATGTTGTTCAGGTCTTACTGATTTTCTGTCTGCTTTTTGTATCTATTACTGAGAGAACTGTTGAAATTTCCAGCTCTAAATCTGGATTTGTCTAACTCTATTTTGTCAGCTTTTGCTTCATGCATTTGAAGCTGTGTAATTAGGCGCATACACAATTAGGATTGCAGTATCTCTTTGTTCTTTTTTTTTTTTTTTTTTTTTTTGAGACGGAGTTTCACTCTTGTTGCGCAAGCTGGAGTGCAGTGGCGCGATCTTGGCTCACTGAAACCTCCACCTCCCGGGTTCAGGCGATTCTTCTGCCTCAGCCTCCCAAGTAGCTGGGGTTACAGGCATGCGCCACCACACCTGGCTAATTTTGTATTTTTAGAAGAGACGGGTTTCTCCACGTTTGTCAGGCTGGTCTCGAACTCCCGACCTCAGGTGACCCACCTGCCTCAGCCTCCCAAAGTGCTGGGATTACAGGCATGAGCCACTACGCCCAGCCTCTTTGTTCCTTTTATCATTACATTTATCTTCATTTCTGATGATGATGCAGGGTAGGCGAGCCTAAAACTGAGGCTTAGTCAGGGAGGGTTTTTGACTTTGTCCAGGAAAAAACTGAATGGTGAGCTGGTGGTATCAGACAGCAACTTTTATTGAAGCGGCGGTGCATGGTAGCAGCAAAGGGGCTGCTCCTTGCAGAGCAGGGCAGGGAGGGGTACCCCACAGTCATTGTGTCCAGGGTAGCAGTTTAGAGGCAGTTTTGTAGTCATATTTATATTTATTTTTAATTATATGCAAATGATGGGGCGGATTATGCAGACATGTTTAATAAAAGGGCTGTAACTTTCTGCTCGCTGAGTCATTGTCATGGAAAGGGGTGGTAAGTTCTGGGTGTTGCCATGGCAATGGTAAACTGACAGGCACACTGGTAGGCCTGATGGAAAGGTGCTTCTGCCCTGTCCCTGTTTTAGCTAGTCCTCAATTTGGTCCAGTCTCTGAGCCCCGTCTCTTATTTCAATATTACTTTTCCTAAATTCTATTTTTTTCTGATACTAACATTGAAACTGCCTTTGCAAAATTATAACTGTGGAAATTGTGACAGTGAAAGAGATCAGACCTAACCAACTCCATCTTGCTTCGAACCTCTAAAGTGTCCTTGCCCATTCCTGGGTATAGGCTGAACGAGCCTTGGGAAGGAACTTAGTTTAGGGTTTAGATAATAGCCTTTACCAAAAGTGAAACTGTTCTTGCAAAACAAATAAAAGGTCACCAGCCACGAAGTTAAGGATGAGAGGGGCTGGAATTCTCAATATTGCCAGCCATTATTCCAGAGGCCATAAGATTGCAACTTCCCCGGTTACTCTCGAAGGTAACATCACCATTGTGAACCTACGATTGGTCTGTTGAGATGTCTTTTCAGGTTTTGGCATTTCTGACAACTGAGTGTCCCCAGCCTGGAGGTGCCCACCAGTCCTGTGGCCCCCATCCAGGAACTGACTCAGGGCAAGAGGGCAGCTTGGACTCCCTATGATTTCATCCCCAAACCAACCAATCCACACTCCCGACCCACTGGCCCTACCCACCGAATTATCCTTAAAAACTCTGATCCCTGAGTTTTCAGGGAGACTGATTTGAATAATAATAAAACTCCAATCTCCCCCACAGCCTACTCTGCATAAATTACGCTTTCTTTACTGCAATTCCTTGTCTTGATAAATCGGCTGTCTAGGCAGCGGGCAACGTGAGCCCACTGGGCGGTTACAACATCCCCACTTCAGTTTCCTCATGACTAGAGCTTACGTAGTGTATCCTTTTCCGTTCTTTATTTTTAACCTATTTATGTGTTTAAATTGTATTTCTTATATACTGTGTATAGTAGATTATTACCTTTTTTTACAAAAACTATTCAATCTCTACCCTTTACTTGGAGTGCTTTTACCATTTCTCTCTTTTTTTCTTTCTTTTTTTGAGACAGTCTTGCTCTGTCAAGCTGGAGCACGGTGGTGCGATCTCGACTCGCTGCAACCTCCGCCTCCCAGGTTGAAGCGGTTCTCCGGCCTCAGCCTCCTGAGTAGCTGAGACTACAGACATGCACCACCACACCCAGCTAATTTTTGTATTTTTAGTAGAGATGGGTTTCACCAGGTTGTCCAGGCTGGTCTCGAACTCCTGGCCTCAAGCAATCCACCTGCCTCAGCCTCCCAAAGTTCTGGGATTCCAGGCGTGAGCCACCGCACCAGCCTTTTTACTATTTACATTTGATGTAATTATGGACGTATCAGTTTAATGTCTTGGCATTGGGAAAACCAGTTATGCCACACTAAAGATTGTCTCATCTGTTCTTTTTCTAGATCAAGTATTTTTCTTTTTTAAATTTATAAATGGGAAGCTTATATCAAGGTATTTTTAATTCTAACTCTACGATTGGCTTAATAGCTATACCATTTCCCTTCTTTTAGTGGCTGTTCTAGGGCTTACAATATATATTTGAAGTTTTCGCGGTCTACTTTCAATAACATTATACTACTTCACATGTAATTCAAGACCTGAAAGATTACTTCCACTTCTCCACCTCTGTCTTTTGTGCTCTCATGCTGTACATTTTGCCTTTATATGTTACAAATCTTGGAACATATAATCATTGTTTTAAACAGCCAGTTATCTTTTAAAGAAATAAGAAGACGACTTTTGAAAATGCTTTTATATTTGCCCACATATTTACCAGTTCCTAAACTCTGCATTAGATATGACTTTCCATTGGATATCATTTTCTTTCAATCTTTTGCCTTTTTAAAATATCCTTCCTTAGAACCTTTTTTTTTTTTTTTAAATATAATGCTATGTTGTTCTCAACATTTTTTAGTGTTGAAATAAAATCCAAAGAATCAGAGAGCTCCTGGAATCTATGATGTGATCAGAAGATAGAGCAGTAATTTAAAACTGATTTTAGCCTCCGTGTGACCCAACGTTGTTGAAGGGCTGCCAAAAAGCAAGTTCTATCTCAGACTTTATTAACAGGACAGTAAGTCTCAGGATATAAACAATAATGTTGTGCTCCAATTTCATCGCTGACGTGGAATGTTGTGTTCAGTTCTCGGTTCCACATTTCGAAGTTATTGACACATCTGAAGTGTGTTCACAGATGACCAAGCAGGATCATGTAGGGTCTAGAAATGGTGTCAGGGTGGGGCTGTCAGAGGAAGTGGGGATGTTTAACCCCCAGCCAGAGAGAAGAAACTTAAGTTACTTGAAGGGCCACTGTGTCAAAAGGCATCATACCTATTGAGAGTTGCTGCAGTGGTCAGAACAGAGCTAATGGGCAGAATTTGCAAGTAGACAAAATTTGATTCAGTTTGGCTCAGCACTGTGCAAAAAGGAAAGGAGTTATTTTTGATAGTGAGCTTCCATCGCCGGAGGTGTTCAAGTAGACGCGGACAGAAAGCAAAAATGCCCTGCCTAGTAGGTAGGAGACAGAAGAGTCATGTATTGGACGTAAGGATGAATTCGTTTACATCCAAGCACGTTTCCGAATCTGATTCCATCCCTCCTTAATTTCTCTGCTGGTTCCTGCCTTTCTTCCCTTTGTCAGTGTTATTTTCCTGCCTATACACATTCCTATTTTCATCTCTAGGCGGCCCATCCCTTCCCTGCCATCTCCTTTCTAGTATGCTTTTCCTTGACAAGTCAGGATGGTCTTGGGACTTGTACTTAATTATAAAGACCTCCTTACATCATCAGTTTCTCCAAAGAACCACTTTCCTGTTGTAACTAAAATGTAACCATCCCTTAGTATATTGTCTAAGCCAAGATTCCCTGCCGGATAGAGGCTTGGACAAAGCTTACATGCCAAGACTAGGGAAATATTGTGGAAAGAAAATGTATATAAACCAGGCTTCATACAGTAGGCTGGGTTTCTTGTATTTCATGGCCTTACTTTATTCTCGTTTTTCTCCAGTTTTGCTTACTCAACTTTAGAATATAGTTTTCTCAAAGTAAGATTTCAAAGCAGTAATCATGGCTTGGGGCACTTTGTTTCCTATTTTTATTTATTTTCTATTTTTTTTTTTTTTTTGAGATGAAGTCTTGCTCTGTCACCCGGGCTGGAGTGCAGTGGTGCGATCTCAGCTCACTGCAACCTCCACCTCCCGGGCTCAAGCAATTCTCCTGCCTCAGTCTCCCGAGTAGCTGGGACTATAGGCACCCGCCACCACACCTGGCTAATTTTTGTATTTTTAGTAGAGACAGGGTTTCACCATGTTGTCCAGGCTAGTCTCAAACTCCTGACCTCAGGTGATCCGCCCACCTCGGCCTCCCAAAGTGTTGGGATTACAGGCGTGAGCCACCGCACCTGGCCAGTTTCCTACTTTACATGTGTTTCCTAGTCAGCTGTGCTCATTTATCCTCAGCCCCTCAGTCTACTGGTGGCCTGTGCCCACAGCAATGAGTGTAGACTCACTGGACCCATGCTTTCAAAGGCAGCTCCCTCCACCTCCTGGGACATAGGCTAGTTTCCCTTGTGAAAGGAAAATATCTTGGGGTCCCTAAACCACTGAGCTAAAGGGAAGAGTCAAGCTGGAAACTGCTTAGGGCAAATTTGTTTCCCATTCTATTCAAAGTCACCCTCTGCTCACTGAGATAAACACATATCTAATTGCCTTTTTTGGCATGGCTAATCAGAAACTCAAAAGAATGCATCCATTTGTCTCTTATCTGCCTATGACCCGGCAGATAAGAGACAAATAGGCAGATAAGAGACAAATGGATGCCCTTTTCCTACTCGAGTTGTCCTGCCCTTCCAGACAGAACCAATGTTCATCTTACATATGCTGATTGATGTCTCATGTCTCCCTAAAACGTAGAAAACCAAAACGAGCTCTGACCACCTTGGGCGCCCATCATCAGGACCTCCTGAGACTGTGTCACAGGCGTGCGGCCTCAACCTCGGCAAAATAAACTTTCTACATTGACTGAGACCTGTCTCAGCTTTTCGGGGTTCACACCCTCTTAATGTGACTTTCTGCTTTATCCTCATGTTGGATCAGAAAAAGGCATGTGCGTGACTTGAGAAGCTATACGTGATGGTCAATTTTATGTTTGACTTGACTAGGCCACAGGGTGCCCAGAGGTTTGGCCAAACCTGTGGGTGTTTCTGTGAGGGTGTCGTGGATGCAGTTAGTGTTGAAATCAGCGGACTGAGCAGAACTGATGGTCCCTTCCATGCGGTGGGCCTCGTCCCATCAGTGGAAGGCTAGACTAGAACAAAAGGACTGATTCTCCACAGTTTCAGAGGGGATTCTTCCTGCCTGACGTTGGCTTTTTCCTGCCTTTGGGCTTGAACTGAAATGCTAGTCTGGGCCTCAAGCCTGCCAGCATTTGGAACTGCACTGCTGGCTCTCCCGGGGCTCCAGCTGGCCAATTCCCCCTGCACAGCTTGGTGCTTGCCAGCCTCCATAATTGTGGGAGCCAATGCCTTGTAATAAATCCCTGTTTCTCTATGTATACATCCTGTTGGTTTTACTTCTCTGGAGAACCTGACTAACACACTGTGCAACTGAAAACTCTCATGAAAGGTAAAACATTCAGCAACGTGGGTGGGGGCTCCTGCCATAGTAGCTCCCAAGAATAGGACATCTTTGGGGACCTTGCCTCGCTCTTCCTGTTTATTTGGTTTTCTGGCTTTGTCTGAGGTATTCTTATTTTTCTTTTGAGACAGGATCTTGCTCTGTCACCCAGGCTGCAGTGCAGTGATGCAATCCTGAATCACTGCAGTCTCAATCTCCCAGGCTCCAACAATCCTCCCACTTCAGCCTCCCAAGTAGCTGGGATCACAGGCACGCTCCACCACAGCTGGCTAATTTCTTAAAAAATTTTTTGTCCAGACAGAGTGTCTATGTTTCCCAGGCTGGTCTTGAACTCTGCCTTAACCTCCCAAAGTGCTGGGATTACAGGTGTGAGCCGCTATACCTGTCCTGTGGGATTCTTATCCTCTAACATCAGAGGTCCGGCTGTATTACTAGAATGTGTTGCAGACCTGGACAGTGAAACCCTTTCTGCTATAGTATTGACTGTCGCCTGTGTTCTAAGCATTAGGTGAGCTAGTAAGGATTCCGAGTCAAATGAAGTGATCTCTACTCTCAAGAAGCCCATAGTCTAGTGGGGAAGTTGGCAAGCAGAACTTACAAACCAGCAATTGCAGGATAACCTAACAAATAAGATGGTGTCTACACAAGACATCACAAGAACACAATGGGTAGGTACCCAACCCCAAAGAAGGAAACCAGGAATGGCTTTCAGAAGATGATATTCAACCTGGAATCCTTACAAATGATTAGGACTTGTGTGATTATAGCAGCATTGCTCACAACAGCCAAAGGGTGGAAATGACCCAGATGTTCATCAAAGGAGATACAAAATGCAGCATACACAAGATGCAGATGGATATACAAAATGTAGCAGTATATACAAAATGCAAATGGATATTTAAAACGTAGCATGTACAATGGAATATTAGTCAGGCTTAACAAGGAAGGACATTCTGACATGTGCTATAAAATGTGTGACCATAGAAAACACTACGCTAAATAAAATAAGCCAGTCATAGAGGGACAAATACTGCATGGTCCTGCTCATGTGCAGTCCCAAGAACAGGTACATTCATAGAGACAGAAAGTGGAATGGTGGCTGCCTGGGGCTAAGAATGGGGTGTTGTTGTTTGTTAAGAATAGAGCTTCAGTTTGGAATGGTGAGAAGGTTCTGGGAATTGAAAGTGGTGATGGATGCATAACATTGTGAATGTACTTAACACTTTTGAATTGCACACTTAAAACTGGTTAAAATGGGGCTGGGTGAGGTGGCTCATGCCTATAATTCCAGCACTTTGGGAAGCCAAGGCAGGAGGATTGTTTGAGCCCAGCAGTTTGGGACCAGCCTGGGCAACATAGAGAGACCCCATCTCTTCAAAGGAATTGAGAAAGGGGAGGCTGGAAAAGTAAGCAAAGAATGTGACTGAGGAACCGTGGAAGCCCTGCCAATGACTTCGAGGTTTGGGCTTTTTTCAAAGACAGTTGCACAGGTATCATCCACATTCACATCACGTGGAATGAACTCTGGTTGTCACCTTGGCATATTTCCCTTCAGTCTTTATATTGCAAGAAATTATAAATTTTTGTTTAAAAAATGCTTACTATAAGGAATTTAAACAGTCCTAAACATGAAGAGATGAAAATGTTTCACATTACCCCAAGCCCATCACTCTTTTTTTTTTTTTTTTTAGGAGACAGGATCTCCCTATGTTGCCCAGGTTGGTCTCCAACTTCTGACCTCAAGTAAGCCTCCCACCTCGGCCTCCCATAGTGCTGGGATTACAGGCATGAGCCACCGCACTCGGCCCATCACTCTTAAGTAAGAATATTAATTGAATATTTTTCTTACAGATAGTTGAAATGGTTAATAAACAAAATCACATTTAAAAACTTGGGATCATGTAATTGCAGCCATTTACAATTTTTAGGTATTTAATTTTAGTTAAATTTAACATAAGAAACTGAAGTGAAACCAAAGGACTCACTGACACATAAAAATATCTTCACCACTAGAGGATGATTTCTTAAAGATCTGTCTAGGATTAAGAAAAGAGTAATTACGAGGGACACAGAAGAGAAGACACTGGCATTATTGTTTGTATTACACCTTACATATCAATTTCAGAAAATACTGATTCCCTGCTATGAAAGGGGAAAATGTTAATACTTCTTCCACCTAACCCCCTCCATATTTTGTAGGTTACATGATTATCTCAAAACGTTCCATGCTGGGTACAGTGAGTGGCTCATACCTGTAATCTCAGCACTTTGGGAGGCCGAGGCAGGTGAATCACCTGAGGTCAGGAGTTTGAGACCAGCCTGGCCAACATGGTGAAACCTCATCTCTACTAAAAATACAAAAACTAGCCAGGCATGGTGGTGGATGCCTGTAATCCCAGCTACTCGGGAGGCTGAGGCGGGAGACTCTCTTGAGCTTGGGAGGTGAAGGTTGCAGTGAGCCGAGATCGCGCTACAGTACTCCAGCCTGGGTAACAAGAGTGAAACTCCATCTCAAAAAAAAAAAAAAAAAAAGAAAAAATTCCAGGTTTCCATCACTTGCACTGTGCCCTTTAATTAATGTTCTCCTAATTGTTCAATTTTAATTCAATATTTAAACGAGTTCCACTTACTTGTCAGTCTTTTATCAGGGCTTCCCTACTCCTTGTCATTTTTGTTTTTAAATCATGATTCACCTAAAGTTGGTAACTTTATTTTGCTTGTTTTTTTGTTTGTTTTTGAGACAGAGTCTCGCTCTGTCACCCAGGCTGGAGGACAGTGGCATGATCTTGGCTTCTGCAACCTCCACCTCCTGAGTTCAAACAATTCTCATGTCTCAGCCTCCCGAGTAGCCGGAATTACAGGTCCGTGCCACCACACCCAGCTAATTTTTGTATTTTTAGTAGAGACAGAGTTCTGCCATGTTGGCCAGGCTGGTCTCGAACTCCCAACGTTTTATGGTAAATGGTTTTTCGAGAAGATTCGTGACATTGTGTGGAGATGTCTGCCTGTTCCCTTTCCATTTGAAGGGCACCTTGACAGGTTAGATAGTCTCAGGTCACACTTCCTTCGGAACTTTGTTGACGTTACTCCATTGTCTTGTGGCTTTGATTGCTGTGAAGAATTCTCAGGCTGGTCTAATTTGTTTCTGTTGTAGTTGATTTCTGTTGCAGTTGACTTGTGTTTTTCTGGATGCCTGGAGATTTTTTGGCACAGAACCTCCTGGAGTATCAAAATCTCCAAGAACATGGAGTGTGCTTTTAATCTGCAGAGTCAGTCGTGCCTGGGAGAGCCCATGTAGATATCTTTGAGTAAACCTTCTCCACCCCTTTTCAATCCTCTGCTTCAGGAACACACGATTGTTCTTATGTTGGTTTCTCTTCTTTTCTGTACCATATGCATTCTCCTCTCTGTTTTAACATCTCTGTTGTCTTTGTTTGCATACACTGAGATTACTGGAAACCTTTCTTCTGTGCCAGTGTGCTTGAATTTTCAGCTATGTCTAGTCCTTTGATTTTTTAAAAATCTACACGTTAGTTGTCTAATTACCATGTTCTGGAGTTTGAGGAAATGGAGTGGGGGAATAGAAGGAAAAGGCAGAAAGCTTGACTGTGGCCATGTGCAGCCTGTTGGAGAAGCTGCACCCCGCTCTCTGCTGCTGTGTTGCTGTGTGGAACCTGGGATCACTCTGCCTGGCTGCAGGGGTGGTGTGGGAATGGCAGGTGTCAACATTCCCGCATGGGGCTTCCGATGGTTCTTCTGATTTGGGTGCAGTCCTGGAACCCTCCTTTCTGCGGGGGAGTCAGCTCTATGCTTCACTTTTCCCATTTCTCCCATTCCTCTGCCCCTCAATATCCCCAGTCTCCCCCTTGACTCTTTGACTCTTTGTAAAGTGCTCTATTTACTTCTCAGGCTGGTGGTCACAAAGAGGGGAAAATAGCAAAGTCTATTGACTCTCCGTGTTTTAAATAGTTATTTTAAAACGTTCCTTTCGGCGATCACTCGCCATCTTTGACTTTTCCCTTTCATTCATTTGCTAGTCATTCACTGGGCACGTATCACATGCCATGCACTGGGAGAGATACTCGCAGTTCAAGGACAAGTGGCATAGTCTCTGCTCATGGAGTTTATGGTTCATTTTATTTCTCATTTCGTTAATCACCAAATCTTCCCAATTTGCTATTAGTTATTATCCTCTTCCTCTCTACTCTTGTCAGCCTGTTCCCAAGCCTTCATTATCACTTATGCATGTGATGCAATCACCTCCTATACATTCCTCCTTATCCGAGAATTCCTGTTGACAAGTCAAGCCTGCATAATATTTTTAGAGAAATCACTTCAAAATCACTTTCTTCATGACTCTCTTCTAACCAAGAAATTATCAGCAACTCCTTACTTGTGACAACGCAAGCCCAGGCTCCCGATCACAGGTCCCTGTCCTGTGGCTCCAAGCTCTCCACGTGCAGTGAATTCTGTGGAGTGGCTTGTTCAGCATCCATCCCAAACCCTTCCAGCATTCCTTTCATAAGCCGCCCAAATTGAGAGCTAAAAATTACATTTTTCTGACTCTGCCGCAGTTAGAATCCCAGCTGTGAGGAGATTCCAACTGTCAGATGCACTTGGTGAGCTCTGATTCAAAGCTGAGGTATGTGGAAGAGAACTGGGGGTGAAGCATCCATTTTGCCGGCGTGGGTTGTGACAAGGGCAGAGGGGTCTGGTTTGGAGGCAGTGGCTTCCTGGCCTGGAGGCAGCTTCTTAATGTGGCAGCTGCCAGGTCATGGCAGAACCCTCCGCTGTCTTGGTGACCACGTCTCCAGTGTGGTTAAGAGTCATTCTTGGTTGGCCAGGTGCAGTGGCTCACACCTGTAATCCCAGCACTTAGGGCGGCCAAGGCTGGCAGATCGCCTGAGGTCAAGAATTGGAGACCAGCCTGGCCAACATGGTGAAACCCTGTCTCTACTAAAAATACAAAAAGTTAGCTGGACTGGTGGCACATGCCTGTAATCCTAGCTCCTTGGGAGACTGAGACAAGAGAATCACTTGAACCCGGGAGGCAGAAGTTGCAGTGAAGTGAGACCGCCCCATTGCACTCCAGCCTGGACAACAAGAGCAAAACTCCATCAACAAAGAAAGAAAGAAAAGAGAGAGGGAAGGAGGGAGGGAGGGAGGAAGGAAGGAAGGAAGGAAGGAAGGGAGGGAGGGAGGGAGGGAGGGAGGGAGGAAGGGAGGGAAAGAAAGAAAGGAAAAAACAGTCATTCTTGGAAGCTTAACCTAGAGACTAGAGACTTTGTTTCTTCTTTGCATTGTCCGAGTAGCATATACTGCTAAGTCCTTTCTGCTTTAACTGTCTAGCCTGCACCTGGTTCCTG
Organism: Colobus angolensis palliatus; assembly: GCF_000951035.1. Classification (NCBI taxonomy): domain Eukaryota; kingdom Metazoa; phylum Chordata; class Mammalia; order Primates; family Cercopithecidae; genus Colobus; species Colobus angolensis. The sequence goes on from NW_012115766.1 coordinate 4,123,586, forward strand.
TGATTATTGCCTCTGACTAATCAATGTATTCTGCTCTCCAACTTTAATCCTCACTTTCCCCCAAAACTTATCAGGCTAGTCTCCTCTCTGGTTCCAGGAATATATCCTGTTCACTCCTGCCCCTGGGCCTTCGTTCTCATTCTCGTTTGTCCCCTGCCCTGTAGTGATCTCCACTGGGCCCTCTAATTCCAGATCTACAGCCAGATCTGTCTCCTGGAGCCTTCTTTGACGGCTATTGTCCCTACTGATCATCTCCAAAAGACAGGAAGGCACAGCCCTGAGAGTTGGTTTATAGTCTTGGCTCTTCCACGGCCCAGTTGCAGTCCTGGAAAAACCAGCCCTCAGTTTCCTTCGCTGTCAAACATGGAGGCTGGACCACGTGGACACTCCATTCCCTTCCAGTTCTAAAGTCGTTCTTACAGCTCCAAGAAAAGCCAATTTTCCAATTCAAGAGAGCCAGGCTGCTCTTAAACACATTTTATTTCAAATTCTGTGACATCTTTATTTCCTGACACCTTTTTTCTGCAAGGTTGACTGTGCACATGTGGAATTGTTTATTTTAATTGCTAGACAGTCCCTGCAGCTGGCAGAGCCAGGCATCGAGTGATGAGGAACAGAATATTTTTTTTAACAGGGCAATTTCTCCTCCGAGTGTGGTCACTGCTTTATGGACAAAATAAACAACTTGCATATGTTCAATTACCCGGCTTGTCTACTGAGACCTCCTGGCCATAGCGAAGGCCTGATTGGTGAGGATCCAAAACAAGCTCTCAGTCCACGTTCCAAGAAAGGCAGACAAGGAGGCCCAGAGGACACAACGCTGGGCCATGCTGGGCCTCATTAGAGGCTCCACGAAAGTCAGCACCGAGGAGCAAACGCTTTGGAGCCTCGGGGGTGATTGACTTGGCAGAACAATGAGGTCTTGGGGTGAGATCACTCCCAGTCTTTTCCTTCAGAGTGAGAAAGAGAATGTGCTGATTTCCACACCACTGCAGAGGCTGTCACGGTCATCTGGTGGATGGAGCGGGAGGAAGGAGCACACCAGAAGCCTCTCGAGGCAGGTCTGCCGCTTCCCAGGCGTGGGAGACGCTCATCTAGTGTGTTATGCCCATTTGTCCCAACGATTCTTAGTCTACCCTTTATCCAAGAGCTACATCCCTACATCACATTACTTCAATCATACCATGGCAGGCCTTCATAGAACTTGATGGCAGTGTTGTCTTTATTTGTTTATTTATTTTTTGGAGACAGAGTTTCGCTCTCATTGCCCAGGCTGGAGTGCAGGGGCACAATCTTGGCTCACTGCGAACTCCGCCTCCTGGGCTCAAGTGATTCTCCTGCCTCAGACTCCCAAGTAGTTGGGATTACAGGCACCTGCCACCATGCCCAGCTAATTTTTTTGTATCTTTAGTAGAGACGGGGTTTCACCATGTTGGCCAGGCTGATCTCGAACTCCTGACCTCAGGTGATCCGCCAGCCTCAGCCTCCCAAAGTGCTGGGATTACAGATGTGAGGCACTGCATCTGGCCAATGTTATCCTTATTTTTTTAATTTTTATTATTATTATTTTTAAGACGGACTCTCCCTTGGTCGCCCAAGCTGGAGTGCAGTGGCGTGATCTCGGCTCACTGCAAGCTCCGTCTCCTGGGTTCACGCCATTCTCCTGCCTCAGCCTCTCAAGTAGCTGGGACTACAGGCGCCTACCACCACGCCTGGCTAATTTGTTTGTATTTTTCGTAGAGACTGGGTTTCACCGTGTTAGCCAGGATGGCCTTGATCTCCTGACCTCGTGATCCTCCCACCTCGGCCTCCCAAAGTGCTGGGATTACAGTCGTGAGCCACCATGCCCAGCCTATCCTTATTTTTAAATTATTATTTTTTATTTTTCAGAAATGGGGTCTCTGTTACCCAGGCTGGAGTAGAGTGGTCCAATCATGGCTCACTGCAGCCTTGAACTCCTGAGGTCAAGCGATTCTCCCACCTCAGCTTCCTGAGTAGCTGGGACTAAAGGTGTGTGCCACCACGCCCAGCTAATTTTTTTATTTTCAGTAGAGATGGAGTCTCACTGTGTAGCCCAGGCTGGTCTCAAACTCCTAGACTCAAGTGATCCTCCCGTCTCTGCCTCCCAAAGTGCTAGAATTGCCTTTGATCAAGCAATGATGTAAAAAATAACCAGTTGGAAAATGCCTCTCGTTTCTTCATGCATCTTACATATGCATCTCAGAAGCCATGGATGCTACTTTAACAAATAAACACAGCACTTAAGTGGCCTAATTTGGGGACAGGAATAACTCCAGACTTTTATCCTATTTCTATCAGTGTTCTCTTCAGTGCATTGGTGCCTTCTCTTACACACACACACACACACACACACACACACACACAACCTTGACCCAGATTCACGTGTCTGGGAGGCCTGGCCCTGCTGCTTGAGTCTGACCCTGGCCTGGGACAGCCTTGGGTTTTTTTTGTTTTGTTTTGTTTTGTTTTTCTAGTAATTGCCACTCACTCCACATATTGCCCCTACTCCTGGACACCTACCTCCTACAACCTGAACCCACATCATCTTGACCCCACTTCCCAAGGGATGGAGATTAAACAGTTCCTGAGTGGTAGAAAACATCAGACATAATTATACTGATCCCATAATTGCAAAAGATTTTCAGAGCCAATTTCTCAGAAAGTTTATCTTCATGAATTGCTTTGACCTATGACCCACCGTAGCTATTTTTGGCTTATGTGTTCGTGAGTGCATTGCAGAGACAGGGTATCCACACCAAACAGGAAAATAAACATTAAAATTGGGGCTTTGTGTTGTCTGACCCACAGCTGCAAGAATGCCCGGATTTTAAGCAACGGAACGGGTAGAACTTAGCCTTGCCAGATGGGGTAGGTGCATGAGCCACAAATGCAAATTTGGTCCCTGGTCTCAGTTCCCCAGAACTGCTATGGGGATCCCAAGATGAGCTCCCAAGTAAAAAGTAAGAACTGTAGCTGTAAATATTTGAGAATTGTCTCCAAGATCATAGACAAGAGTGAAAGCCAGAAACGAACGTTATTGCACAGCTTGTGCTTGACTCAGGAACAAATGCTGAGCCAGTTCGAACTATGCGCCCACCTACAGATAAGGTTGTGCTGATAAGCTTGAGTGCGTTGATGCAAAGCTCGCTGCTTCTGATCTGAAGTCTTCTCACTGTTCCTCATTACTTTAAGCAAATGACGATGTGAGCAGCACTCAAGAAAATATTTGATTCATTGGAGGTAGAATGCGACATTTTGCAGTGCAAGAAATAGACCTTATTCCTGTCACCCAAGGTCCTACACATTCTTATCAGGAGGAGAGACAGCAAAAAAGGACCAGAAACTAAAGAGAATCAAATTCAGCAATGATTTATAGGAAGGGGAGCCGTATGTCCCAGTGATGCCTATGGCCTGAGTGTAGCTGTTAACGGTGCCTCTTTTCACTCTTTGATTGACTGATTGATTGATTGATTAAGGCAGAGTCTTGCTCTGTTGCCCAGGTTGGAGTGCAGTGGTGTGATCTCAGCTCACTGCAACCTCTGCTTTCTGGGTTCAAGCAGTTCTTCTGTCCCAGCCTCCTCAGCAGCTGGGATCACAGGCGCCGGCCACCACACTTGGCTAACCTCTGTATTTTTAGTAGAGATGGGGTTTTACCATGTTGGCCGGGCTGGTCTCAAACCCTTGGCCTTAAATGATCCACCCGCCTTGGCCTCCCAGAGTACTGGGATTACAGGCTTGAGCCACCGCACCCGTCCTCACTCTTTATTGATACTTACTGTATTTGTTTGCTAGGACTGTCGTAACAAAGTACCTCCAACTGGGTGGCTGAAACACAGACATTTACTGTCTCCCAGTACTGGAGGCGAGAAGACTGAGCCCCAGGTGTCTGCAGGACTGGTTTCTCTGAGGGCGGAGAGGGACTCCAGGCCTCTCTCCAGTGCCTGGTGGCTGGCTGGCCATCTTGGCTTTCCTCGGCTTGCAGACACATCACCCCAGTCTCCGATTTCGTGTTCACGTGGCATTCTCCCTGTGTGTGTCTGAGTCCAGATCGCCTCTTTTTTATAAGGACATCAGTCGTCTTGGATTAGGGCTCATCCTATTCCAGCATCACCTCGTTTTAACCAACTACATCAGCAACAACCCTATTTCCAAATAAGGTCACATTTTGAGGTCCTTCATAGGATTTCTTCAACGTATGAATTTTGATAGGACATAATTCAACCCGTAATAACTACTCTGTGGCAAAGCCATGTGGATGTTGAGAGACAGAGGAGACACCCAGGACACGGCTGAGGCAGGGCAATGGAACTATGAATGAAGCTCCACGCGAGCGTGAAGGCGAGGCTTAGGGAAGCCGCGTTTACGTACTAGCTTGAGAGGCACCACCTTCACATTGTATCCTAGTGATGCTGAGGGGGATTTTTGTATCTAAGACTCAGTTTCTGAGAATACATTTTCAAAGTCACGTGGCCACCTAGAGCGCAAAACTGCGCAGTTGTTGTTAAAACCAATACACTGCGGAGCACAAACAGGTTAGAGCTGGAAACAGAAACACTGTCAGGGGCCGAATTGTGCTCCTGAGATTCCTATGCTGAAGTCCATCCTCTAGTCCCTCAAAATGTAACCATTTTTGGAGACAGGGTCTTTTAAGTTAAAATATAGGGTGTGTCCTAATGGAATATGATGGTGTCTTTTTTTTTTTTTTTTTTT
>NW_012115766.1:4131104-4193511 GCF_000951035.1 Colobus angolensis palliatus
AGAATGGCGTGAATCCGGGAGGCAGAGCTTGCAGTGGGCCGAGATCGTGCCACTGCACTCCAGCCTGGGTGACAGAGCGAGACTCCGTCTCAAAAATAAATAAATAAATAAAATAAAAGGAAAGAAAAGAAAAGAAAAGAAAATTAATGCAGCATGGAATTCTCTGAGTTCATCTTAAGACATAACATGATCCCAATTCCAGGTCATTTAAATATTTCAAAAAAAGTTTCACCCACAGAACATTTATAGTTCAGCACTCAAAATTCGAGCTCTGCCTGACATAATGGTAGTTATCTTGATGCTATTTGTACTCATCATTCAAAAGCCATTCCCTGAGTATACATTATCTGCCAGGTCTTGAGACCTTTAATGAGAGATGGGGAACATGACAGAGAACTAGAGAACATGACAGATGTTTTTATTCCTGTCCTTGGAATCTTTCTAATGTGAGACACAGTAAACAAGTAAACGAATAAATGATTGCAAATGATCATTTGTACTCGGAGAGAAATAGCTGAGTGCTAAAAAGCAAATGTCTTTCTGAGGAGGTGGTACTTAGGCTGAGTCATAAGTGATTAGAAAAAAGATAAGGACAACGAAGCAATTAGAGAAAAACATTTCCAAGTCTGGGAAAGAGTGAGTGCAAAGGCCCCAGGGCAGGGAAGAGCTGTGTGTAGTCCAGGAACACCGGGGCGTGGGACTGGTGCAGAGCAAAAGAGCAGGAGACAGTCATGGGATGAGGCTGTGAGGTTAAGAGGAGCCAGAATAGACAGAACCTTGTTGGCCTTTATCCTCAGGGCAATGGAACATCAGCAAAAGGATTTCAGTAGGGAGGTGACATAATCTGCCTTTCAAAGAACACTTTGTGGAAAATGGTGGGAGGTGGCAAAAGAGGAAACAGAGAGACCCGTAAGGGGGCTGCTGCCGTTGGCCACATGAGATGGGGCTGTGGCTTTGACCCAGATGGTTGTGGTGGAGATAAAGAGAGATGGGCTTGTACCAGGTATAGTTTGAAATATAGCTAACAGAACTTGCCACTGGGTTAGACAGAGGTTAGATAGAGGAGAAGAGACATGTGAGTCCGGGATGGGATGCAGTAATTAGGGGCGCTAGTACCCAAGTGAATGGCAGTGCCTCTTGCAGAGACGAGAAGGTATGGGGAGGATCAGACTTGGACTGAGTGAAGGGCTTCAAAGGTCCTGTTTTCGTGTCTGAATTGGAGATGTCTATGGGACATCTAGGTGGAAGTGCTGATCACTGAAACTACTTAAAGGGAGCACATAGACAGACACCAGAAGAGAACCCAGGACCAAACCTTGATGATGCCCACCAGCTAGGGAGCAAGGGGAGGAGAAGCCTGCAGAGGAGAATGAGAGAGGTCAGGTAGTAGGTGCAAAACCGAGAGAGTGCAGGACCTTAGAGGCCAAGAGCGATGCCCAGACTCTCAAGAAAGGATAAGGTTTCAAGAGGAGTGGACGAGTATGTCCAACAGAGCAACTTAAAGACCAAAACACCCCTTGAAGTTGGCGATATGGAGGTTCTTGGTGATCTAGTCCCGCACAGCTTCAGTGGGGAGGGAGGTGTCCCGGGTGGGTGGGTGCCACACAGGAGCATGCTGGGGAGAGTGCACACAACTTTTGCAGACAGCTCTTTGGAGAGGTTTTCCTTTTTGCCAAGCAAAGGGGTGCAGAACAGAGTCCCACACCGCTCTGGACAATCACTTTTCCCAATTAACCACTCTCAACCCCTCAGCCTAGACACCTTTCCCAAACGGCAGAAGCCTCTCCCTCCGCCTCCACCCCTGGCCTTTCTCCTAATGGTCTGGCTGGGAAGGAGAAGGAACCACTTGCTTTCGGCCTCCATATGGACACCTGTTCATCCTACTGCCCAGGATTCATCTCCTCTCCTTCTGCTAATAAGCCCCAGGCTCTGCCCTACTTGAGTTTTGACTTTGGCTGGCTCAAATTAAGTTTCTATCACTTTCATGCAAAAGGCTTAAGGCCAGCTTTTCTTGGCTTTCTCACTTAGCCAACAATGAGGCAGGACATGAAAAATGCTAAGAAATGCCAAAGAGTAGAAAATGAAGGAGAACTTGTAGGAACACAATCATTCTCACAAGGTTTTGTTTTCTCAAATTTTGTTTTGTTAAACTAACCGCATTATGGGAAATTGCCAGGGGGGAATATTGACCTTTCAAAGCAGAGTAGTGCTTTAGAAAGACATTATGTGGCGTTGACTGAAATCGCAGGACAGCTTTATTTTGTACATGCCCACTATCATGGCCTGGGGAGGGAGGAAGATATGTAACAAATGTGAGGAAAGGAATAAAGGGAATTTTATTAAGGGTGGGATGCTAGGACATGAAGATTCTAGCCCTTACATAACTGCAGAAGTGTAGAAATTGGGTATCAGGAACAAAAAGAAATAAATAACATAAGATGCAGCAAATTTAATGGATTTGAATATCACCAGCCAGTTAGACTCTCCTTTGCAGACCAACATATTTTCCCTATTTGCAGCAAAGCTTCAAAGCCTCAGGCTGGCCTTAGGCCATCGGAATATTCAAACAGGACATTTCCTGGAATCCAGCACCTAACTCACATCCCTCTTTCCCCTTATCTTCCCCTACCCTGTCATCAAAACCCAAACATCATGGGAAAGAAGAAGAGTGTTTCCTTTTCGCTCACATGCTTGCTATGCCTCCCAACAATACAATATATTCCTCAACTTGCCCCATGTCCCACGTCCCATCACATCCAGGCAGTTCCAAGCCATGGGAGTCTGGGCAGACACAGGAGAATACATGCTCTTTTCTCTCAAAGCCTTCATGGGAAATTCCCAGAATTCTACAGCATAAAACTGTCTATTTTGTTCCCTCTCTATTTCCGGTGGCTGCGCAGTGTCTGGTGCATGGTAGACCTCAATAGCATTTCTTGAAGGAATAAATGGAGGACTAAGCTAAGCTTTTCTAGAGGAGATGTTCACATGCCAAACATCCCATCTCCATGTCCAGATGCTTCCATTTACCTCTAAATACATTTATCCTGTTTGTTTTTGTATCTTTCTTCCTTGAAGTGGAAAAAAAGTCAAAATGGTGAAATGACCTTTTTGTCGAATCATGAGGCATGAAGGTAAAAGGACCAGAGTGTGGCAAATCTGTGAAGGTGATGACCTTTGATGCCCGACTCCCCTGCCAGGGTCTCATCCGCAGTGCCTGCCTCCAGATCACCTCTCCCTTTCTCTTTCCTCCCGCCTGCCTCTTGCTTCCTCATCCCACTCCCCTGATCTCCAGGGCTCAGCTGTCCATTTAACTGCCTAGAGTGTAGCTCATGAAGACTGAGCCTTCCTAGAATTATTTGGATTTAGTGGAAGATTCTTGAAGAGTAGCCCACACGAGGGTAACATTTCCAGAGGGGAGGAGCAGGTAACTTAGGAAGATTTGATTCTCCCACCTCAAATTATCCCAGAGGCAGCAATATATTCCAGCCATTCAGAAGGCTCTATCTGGCCACTGATCACATTGATGAATAAAATTGGGTTAGGATCCGATGGATTCTCATATCACCAGCCAGTTAAACTCTCCTTTGCAGATCAATATCTTTTCCCTATTTGTGGCAAAGCCTCAAAGACTTAGCCTGGCATCAAACCACCAGAATATTGCCAACTTCAATACTGCAAGATTGTCTTCAGTGACGAACTACCATCCATTCACCCATCTATTCCTTTCATTCATTTGCTAAAGACCAGTGGTGAAAAAGAACTACACGTCAGTTCTCCAGCAGCTTACACGATCACGGAGACAGAGAGATAGTAACCAACTAACCCAAGAAGTGAAAGAAACACCTGAGATAAAGGGAGGCAGGATATGGGGGTTCATTCCACAGGAACCACAGAAGCTGGGTGGGTTGAGAGGTGTCTTCCAGAGGAAGGAGGAGAAGGAGTTAAGGGTGGAGAAAGGGGAGACGAGATTCCATGGGGAGAGGGCATGGCTTATTTGAGGTACAGAAAGCAGGCTGCAGTGGCTGCAGTGCAAATATCCAGGTGGACAGAAAGGCAAAAACCAGACCATTTGGGCTCTTTGGGGCCATATTGAATATTTTTGTCTTAAGCGCAGTAGAAAGCCACGGGCCGTTTCGAGTGGGAGCGGTGCAGTGATGCTGGCGCACACTGAGGTGTTTTAAAGCTATTCACATATGACTGGGCTTTTCTTGTTTTGCACTCGTAAGTCGGAGCATCTCTTGCTGAGGTGAATTAAAATGGTGCTTTCTTGGAAAGCAAAGACAGAGCCAGGGTCAAGGTTCCACCATCGACATCCACTTCAGAGATCACAGAAATAACCAAAGCTCTGATTTTTAAAAGCAGAGCTTTTAGTGACTCAAAAAGCAGAGCCCTGAAAAGAGCAGGGCAACAAAGTTCAGTCAAAGGTGAGCAGACAGTGGTCAGCTGGAGTAAACGCAGGGGGAGAGGAGTGGACGAAGAGGAGAAGAGCAGAGGCCAGAGGGCCTTCTTGACCTGTGGGAACCACATCAAGAGCAGAGAAGAGCCTGCGTGGAGAGACTGCTCACCCTCTGCCCCCCAAAACATCAGGGTGCCTGTGGGGACCCAGCCAGGCTTCCCCAACCCAGCCACAGACTGCCCCTATCTGGGGGAAAGCGTGCGGCCTGTCAGTGGCCTGGGCTGACGGGCCATCTTCCCAGCTGCCTGCACTTTGCCCATCACTAACCCAGCAGAGGCAACACCCCTTTTTGTTCAGTCCATCCAAGTTATCTCCTCAATTAAATGTCTGATGACCTACGTACATTCCCTTTCCAGAGAGAAAATAGTAATGAGGACATACCCAAATGGGCTAGTGATGCTTCAGATGGAAGAGATCCTTCATTTCTGTATGTGGATGAGAATAACAGAACCCCCTGGGCCAAGATAGTGTTCAGACCCATTCCTGTTATTAATGTAATTCCTTTCCAAGGTCTTTGCTGCTGGGTGGAGAGCTAAGTGCCACGCGGCCAGAGCAAAGACTGTGAGAACAGGCAGGAGGTCATTGCAGTGGCCCAGACAAAAAGTGGCAGTAGCTTGGCTCAGATGGTGGTGGCACTGGAGATGAAGTGAAGAACGGGATTTTAAGATGTTATTGAGATCCACAGATAGGGTTTAATGAAGGAACAGAGGTGGAGAGTCAGATAATTGTATTACTTAGGTCTCCCCTATAATGCTGAATAACAACTCCAGATTCTCAGTGGCTTACAATAATCATTTATTTCTCTTGTTAATAGTTCTGTAGGTTGACTGGGGCATTTCTGCTTCAGGTCACAGGTGAGGTTCAGGGCATCCCTTTGTGTCTCTTGTTCTAGGACCTGCAGCAACACAGGGCAAGCCCTCCAAGGTTGATAGAAGAAGGGCAAGAGGCCACACCAACGCACACAGCCCATTCCAAGTCACCGGCAAGACAAAGCCTAAAAAGTGTCTTTGTGTATACATCAGCCACAGGACACCAAATGGCAAAGCCCAAAGACAGTGACAGAGGGAATTAAACTCCACCCCAGGGAAGCCACGCAGGGACGAATTGGGAGCAAATAATGCTTTCTGTCTTAAGAATCAAGGATGGCTCCTGAGTTTCTGGCTTGCACAGCTGGACAGTGGTGTCCTTCGCTGAGAAAGGGAGCCTTAGAAATGGAGCTGGTTTTGGAGAGATCATGAGCAGAGATCATGAGCTCAGCCTTAGACATTTGGGTTTAAAATGCCTTTTAATACCAAAGTGGCAGAAGCTATAGAGGAGTCTGGCCTGGAGGTATAGATCTGGGAGTTGTGGCGAAGGCTACCAGTTGTCCCCTACCATTCATTCACTTACCCTTCTTCTTTAGTATTAGAACATGGGATTTTTAACTGGCCACCGTATCTCCCTTGAGCTCAGGTGGTCATCTGACTAAATTTTAACCAGTGAAATATAAGGAGTGTCATACATGACTTCCAGAAAGGCATCCTTAAAGGAACAGTGTGCTCGTTCTCCTGCCTTATTCCTTCCTGCTAGCAGAAATGGGATTTTGATGACTGGAGCCCAAGAAGTCGTCTTGGATCATGAAGTAAAAGTCTTATGTTAACAACAGAAGAGCAACAAGACAGAAGACCAGTTCCCTGATCATCATATTGCTGCCATGCTAGCTCTGGCCTGCCTTTGCCTGTGTGTGTGAGAAATACACTTTTAGAGTATTTATATTACTGATATTTAGGGTTTTCTGTTACGTTCAGTCAAATTCTGTCCTAACTATAACAACAGTCACAGAAACAGAGAGGTCCTGGAAGCCATGGAATTTGAAATCAGATTTCCAGTGAGACAGGTTTCCAATGAGTGAGAAGTGAAACATGAAGAGGTCCTAGGACTGAGCTTTGAGGACCAAGCATGTAATGGCCAAATGGAGGAGATACCTCTCGGGACACAGGAACAGAAAACAAGTAGCCCAAGAGGAAGACAAACTAGAATGGGATGTCATGGACACGAAAGGAAGAGAGTGTCTCAAGGAGAAGAGAATGGCTAAAAAGTGGGAATCGTGCTGACAAGCTGCTAGGTGACTACAGCAGACAAGAGTTAAGCTCAGTGTATGGCATGGCTGTAAGAAAACTCTGTTATAGCCATGAAAACATACTTTTTAACAATTTTCCAAATATTCTTAAACTGTTGACTACTCTGATCACTGTTGAAGATGCTTTAGGAAGAACTATCTAGTTCTATCCTGACAGTAGAAGATAGCCAAAACTGATGAAGGAAGCAGATAAGCATCAACATCACTTTTTCCCTTAAACTTAGTTCACCTCTCCACCCTCACTGCCTTTGCCTTCCTCCAGACCTTCTAACAAGTCTCCGCCTCTCTGACCTCGCTTGTCCCTTCCCCACACTGCATCTCATCATTTTCCTGATAAGAGATCTGATAACTCTTGCTCAAAACTTACTTGCTCAGAATTCTTCCAGAAGTCTCTCTTGACTATGTTATAAATTTCAGATTCCTTAATCAGGTATACTAATCTTTCAAGACACAACCCCAAGCTTTATATCCAGGCTTATATTTCTACATTATATCTCAGCAACATTAACTTACAAGCCCAAGTCAACATCTAACTGCAATCAAATAAGATCTCAGTGGGTACCACTCAGTTGTGACTAGTCAACCCACAGACCAATGGGAGATAATAAAATGTTGTCTTAAGATACTAGTAAAACTTAAGGCACTAAGTTTTGAGACAGTATGTTTTGTTTGTCTTTTTTGAAACAGAATCTCACTTTGTTGCCCAGGCTGGAGTGCAATGGTGCAATCTCAGCTCACTGCAACCTCCAATCCCCAGGTTCAGGCAATTCTTGTGTCTCAGCCTCCCGAATAGCTGGGATTACAGGTGCATGCCATCATGCCTGGCTAATTTTTGTATTTTTTAGTAGAGACGGGTTTTACCATGTTGGCCAGGTTGGTTTCGAACTTCTGACCTCACGCAATCCACCCACCTCGGCCTCCCAAAGTGCTGGGATTACAGGTGTTGAGCCAGCACGCCTGGCCCAGATGGTATGTTAAGCAGCAATAGACAGCAGATCATTTATTACTAGGAGATAGGCTGGGAGGAATTAATCTCTACGAGGAAAGTAGAGCTCAGCGTGTGAAACCTGCCATCTCCAACACACTGAATTCACAATTTTCCTTCTCTCCTTCAAACGGAGAAGCCTGGTTCAGTGAGAGAACATGACTCAGAGAAGCATTATGAGAAAAACACTTTCCCCTAGGGACATTTATTGCCTGTTTTCCCCTGTCTATCCTGGTTATTGTCCTGAGAGGAGTCTTGGAACGCAGAAAAGATGGCTTTGGTGTTAAAAATTATTATTCACTTTTTTAAAGCAACATATTTTAAACCCCAGGTTTTCTCAAGTTTTTAAGTCAAATTTAACAAATCTTATTATTTTACTTATAAGTCTATTATTGTTTTTTGAGATGGAGTTTTGCTTTTGTTGTCCAAGTGGGAGTGCAGTGTCACGATCTTGACTCACTGCAACCTCCGCCTCCCAAATCCAAGTGATTCTCCAGCCTCAGCCTCCCAAGTAGCTGGGATTACAGGTGTGTGCCACCATGCCCAGTTAATTTTTTTTGTATTTTTAGTAGAAACGGGGTTTCTCCATGTTGGCCAGGCTGGTCTTGAACTCCTGACCTCAGGTGATTTGCCCACCTTGGCCTTCCAAGGTGCTGGGATTACAGGTGTGAGCCACCACACCTGGCCTAAATCTAGCAATATTATATTAATAGTTTACCAGAAGACTTTAGAACTTAATTAAATTCCTTTGAACATTTTATAGTAATTTTATAATTAAAATGTACTTAATTTTCCTTTTAGGCACTTTGGTTGTGTAATAAACAACAACGCTTTTCTAAATAAATAATGCTTGCAAAATGAACGTCAATCCTTATACATATATCATGGGAATGAAATTATCTATCTTAAATGGTCACCACTAGCTGCATCTAGTAACCCCGCAGAGCCAAGCAGCCTTGGGAGTGGCCGGCCCTCTGGTGCTTTGGGAAAGGGTGGGCATGGGAAGACAACTATTTCCTGTGAAAGCAGAAGAACCAAGGATGCAGTACAAACCTAACCATGAGAAAATTCCAAGTTGTCCGTAAAGCTGGTTCTTCCTCAGGCCGTACCTTCCAACAGGAAGACTAGCAGGGTGGCCTCCTATGTCTCTCCACACGTCAAACTTGGGGCATCTTCCTGTTGGCCTCATCTGCCTGTCCAGAGATTGTCCATTACCCAAGATGAATTCAAGACCTCTGCCCGTGTTTGCCCAGGTCTTCAGTCATGGCCCCATCTCCGAAGTTTGCTTTGTACACTCTCTCTTTCACTCTTCTGTTTCAGATGTATATAGCTTTTCAACGAATTCATACTTGACTTAAAGGCAAGTGATTCCTACTTTCCTTTTAAGTTCCGCCATGTTTGTCATGGAGCTAGCCACACAGTACGAACAGTACTCAGTATTTCTATAGAATCCATCGTTCATGATGGGATCCATCCTTTTGTTTTGGTATCTGTAATTAACAAGAAAACACTCCAGCATAAACTCATGCAGTTGCTGGTTAGTGAAAGCTTCAACTCTAGAGAAGTCAGTTGGTAGTTTTGAGAATCCACCCTCCAGAAATGACACTCTCCAGAAGCAGGTGCAGCAAATGATTCTGATACCCAATTCTCGAGCCATTCTTGAGGCTTTATTAATAAATATGGCAAATGTCTGAAAGAGTATTGATGAGTACAATTAGCTAACTCATTAATGTTATAAATATTAGAAATGGGCCTCATTGGTGCAAATAAAGGTATTCAGGAAGTGTGAGCTGGTGAAAATATTTTAAAGACACACCCCACCCTGCACAAAGAATAGCAATCTGTAGCCTGTACTCACACAGACGACACTCAGGCCCTGTGTCTAGCCGTGGCTTTGGGAGTGCCCCTCCCAAAAGTGTCTGATACTGACGATGAAAGTCAGAGCCTGTATCAGGGTGGTGGTGTGTGTGCTTTGGGGTTCTTTCACACAAAGTGGGTCCACCTGAACTACAGGGAGCTGAGACATCAGCAAACTTACAAAACAGATTGTATGAAATCTTTTATGCCTCCTTTTCGTAAATGTTTGGCTATCAGAAAACAAACACATGGCAGAATTTGATCTGAGATTTGCTTTAACTAAAACCCGATAGCAAGGCTGTGGGGATTTCTAATCCGCTCTCAACAACACCCACCAAAGAGACCCTCAGAGCTGGGCATGACCAACAGTTTGCCTTTTATCGGTTTACATGAGATTCAGACCAATTAAGGGGGTTCTGTGTTTAGAAAAAGCTTGGCAAGAAGGAATTTGTATGGTTCCTTTTGAGTTTCCATGAGTCTCCTGCTGAATCTCTCTGAGGGAGTTCATGCTCTGCCTTGCACAAGGATCTTCCCTAAAGACATCAGAACACAATCTCCTGTAAAGACATAAACACAATCTCCCTTTGGGTCAAACGGCCTTCAAATGATACCCACACGGAGCTCCAGGAAATCAGCCCTTGGGGACTGACTTCAAGATGGATCCTTCCTGATCCATGTTCTACACAGTGATAAACAGCCAGGTTCCGGATCCTGCAAACATTTGCCTAATGTGCAGGAGGCAATATCATTTACATTTTCTCGTTTATTCTTCAAAGAAGCCCCGTGAGATAGTTATTATTGCCTTCATTTTGCAGATGAGGAAACTGAAGGCTGAGTAAAAGATTAGTCCAGGGACTCACACTAGAAAAAGACAGAGAGTTAGTACTCAAGACAGGTCTTCCAGGCTCACTTTCCACAGCAGCAGTTTCTACACCTGACACTGATGGTTTTGTTGATAAGCCTCTTTCTTCCCTGTTGCTTCCTGACAATGACTTACACTATTCCAAGAGTGCTTACAGTCAAAAGAAACCCAGACTAAGCAAGATTGTATTCAGACTGAAGGACATTCCTTAAAGCCACAGGAAGGTGTTTAAAATCCAGAGCCCAGAATAGGGAAGTCCACGGGGTTCCTCACTCTTTGATAGGACAGCTGGGAAGGCCAGGAGAACGGCATTAGTGTGGACGGATGGTTGAGGCCCAATAGCTCCAGCTCCGAAGCTGATGTGAGGCCTGCCCCATGCCAGCTTATAGCTCACACTTCAACCAATCAATCACACTTAATGTGAGTGTTCTTCAGGGAGACAGTAAAATCTCAGATACGCTTTATTCTGGATGAAATGTTGGGCCACAAGTCTGGAAGACTGTCATCTTGTCACATTTCAGCTGGTGGCTCCATCCTGGGCACTCACCCCCTATCAGCCTTGAGCACTTTGGCAGGAGATCCACAGATATTTAGAGCAGTGTACAGGACTGGCTGTCCCCACAGAGGAGGCCCCCATCCATGGTGTCAGCGAATGCTGACAGTTCTATGGCTGGGCATGCTGGTGGCTGCAGTTTAATAAGGGGATAGACTTGGCCATTTATAAAATCTGTCTCTAGGATTATGTGCATCATTGACTCCTGCCCCGAGTGACCAAAGATGATCCCTGCTGCCCATGGGCTTACTGCCCAGCAGAGGACAGCAGGCAGGAACGGTTACTGCCTTCTCGCATTGCTCCTTGTAAATCTGGTAACTCTGGGTGCAAGGAGCTGAGGACAAAGAGCTTCAAGCACTCAGGAATAAGAGAGGTTGCTTCTGGCTAGGCAGGTCAGGGAGGTGGCCAGGGGGCCCCGGGATGGGTGTTGAAAATTATCCTGGGAAAGAGTCCCAGAGGATTCCCCTTGAGCTGCCTGAGCAGTCATCTTCACTTCAGCCAAGCCCAGGCAGTGGGGCAGAACCATTTTTCTTCTTTTGCATCCTCCCATAGTCAAAGCCTACAAATGCAGGTGTCATTCTCAAGTGGCTCTTGCTATGGAGCTGAGGACCCTCAGTAGCAGAAGCTAATGTACCAGAGACATGTGTACCCTCACAGGTGGCAGGGACCAGAGAGAGTCAAACGCGTGTGCCCAAAGACTGCAGTAAGAAACATTGACTGTGACTGTTTCTTCAGTCCAAAGTTAACACTGATCGGTCAGGTACCTGAGGTCTTAAATCCATTTCATTAACCCAGACACAGGTTAGATATGAGGCATGTGAGGTGTGAAAAGTGTGCTTACTATTTTTAAAGATTCCCTTGAGGAGTCCAGGAGCCTTGGCTAACAGGAATTTCTTCTGAATTGTATGGGAGTCAGCATTTACCTGCAATTCCAGGTCTTCCCCACCAGAGTGCAGCAGTGCACAGTCAGCTCTGGCTTCATAAATCACTTCAATTTGGAATTCATTTATTAATAGAAATCTGCACACTTGTCTTTACAAGAAAAAGAAAAGGCATGGGCTGAGGTACATCTACCGTAGAGACAAAATCCAGAAGTATACTACTTTAAGAACCAAAGTCATGTAACCCTTTTGCGCCTCCGTGAATCCGAGCTTGCAGCGGTTTGTGAGAAACAAAGCAGAACCTCTCGATTTTTCATGCGCATACAAGTCACCTGGACATCTTGTTAAGTGCATATTCTGATTTGGGAGGTGAGGGCTGAGAATCTGTGTTTCTAACATGCTCCAGGTGATGCTGCTAGTCTGTGAGCCCTACAGACTTTCAGGAGCGAGTGATCAGAGCACTGTCTTATCCAGGGTCTTCATACATGCTGTTGCCTCCCACAAGGAGGGTCCCCACCTTGTGGCACAGAGTAAACGTTTATTAAGCAATATCAGATGTATATTATGTCCCTTGAGGTGCAGACATGCACTGTCAAAGGAAAGCCCAAGCAGGAGGCAAATCCAAGATTGGCAGAGTCAGGCCAAAACCTTTCTATGTTCCCCTTGGGGAAAAAGAGGAGGAAATTGCACTTTTTATGAACGAGTTTAGCCTGGCTTCCTTTTGACTCCACACTCATCATGTACTACATGTAGTATTTAACATAGTTAATGTAATGTTGATCATCAGTAAAGCAGAGGGAGTTTTGGAAGGCTTGACCTTCAGGGTTAACCTATAGTGGTAGGACAATTGTTGGTGACATTGGATCCTTCTCTTCCTCAGACCTTCAAACCAATGACTCCTCTGGGGTGACTTTGGTCAAGGTGAGACTGGTTTTCGTCCTCTCTGTCTTCAGGTTTGACCAGGGGCTCTGCACGTTGCCCCCAGGCTGTATACAGAGTGCTCCATCTGGCCTCCAGGTTCTATGGCTCCTCCCTCTGCTGTATCCCCTGGACTTTTGTTGGACTCTTCATACCTGGGAACCAGGTGGAGCAGTCTGCATGCAAGCTATGGGGTAGCATCAAGAGCATTTGTCTTTGGAGCCAAGAAACCTGGAGATAAAGGGCAGCCATGCCACTAGGTGGCTAGTATTTTGCAGTTGGTGATGCCCTGTATCAACATCACCTGGGTGCTGGTTTAAAATGTGGCTTTATGGGGCCCATTGAATTAAGACCCCTGGAAGTGGATTAGTGAGCCCCCCACCCCACCCATTTTTTTTTGAGACAGAGTCTCGCTCTGTTGCCCAGGCTGGAGTACAACAGCGCAATCTCAGCTCACTGCAACTTCCCCCTCCCAGGTTCAAGCAATTCTCCTGCCTCAGCCTCCCAAGTAGCTGGGATTAAAGGCACCCACCACAATGCCTGGCTAACTTTTTGTATTTTTAGTAGAGACAGGGTTTTGCCATGTTGGCCAGGCTGGCCTCGAACTCCTGCCCTCAGGTGATCCACCCGCCTTGGCCTCCCAAAGTGCTGGGATTACAGACATGAGCCACTGCACCCAGCCTAGAGAGCCCTTTTGCACACTGAATTTTGAGACTTGCTTCTCAGCAGGAAGCCAGGGATGCCTTTGGGAGAGCATGAATGGTAAAGAGGTATCTGCCTAGGGCTCTGGAAGTGATGGGCAACTTTCCCATGAGCCAGGAACCCCGGAGCACTTGGATTTTTGCCCCGGTGGCAAGAACACCTGCTCTGTAAGGATCCACTGAGTCCCAGCTAACGGGCTAGTTTCTTTCCCTGGTGGGGTGAAGGGAGCAGCTTTTCCTTCTTAAAATGCCATATCTGTTTCATTGGCACTGCTGCCTTTCCTGGACCTTTAAGGTGAGGCAAGAGATAATGGTCTTAAACATGCTACATACCTTGAAATTATGGAGGACTCTGCACAAATAGCACCCAGTAAACCAAAAATAAAATTTAACGCTTCCGCCCACCCCCACCCCTACCCAACCGCCCGGCAACTGACTCAATGGACCTCACCTCTCAGCCAAGAGAATTCCAAAGTAAACCTGAAAAACTAGTTTGGGGCCATGATGGGAAGGGGGGCAGTGGTTAGATACACTTCATTATACTCTCCTGCCTTTGGAATTCAGGAACAACTGACCAGCATTAAATTAAAACAGAGATCTTAAGATTAGCAAAACAGACTCTTGGTAGCAATAAGATACCAAATTCCAACCTGACTCTAGCATAACTTCACATGACAGATAGCAGGCCCTGAAAGAAATCAAATTATTTTCACTCTCAATATATTTCTTTGACATATTTTGAAACGGCAGTGCAAAGCCGTCTCTTGGGGAAATTTACATTCTTCCCTTTCCAGGTCTTTTTCTGATCCTGGAGAGATTAGCTGAGAGTCTAGCACCTTTGAAAAGTCTGAGTAGGAAACATTTGCCATCTATTGCCTCTAAGGGCAGCTACCTATAGGACTTTACAGAATAAGAACTTTGGTCTCCACAACCCTTTATCTTAACCCAGACACTCCTTTCTATTGATTCCAGGTCTTTAGATAATAACTTAATTCTCTCGACCAATTGCCAATCAGGAAATCTTTGAATCTACCTATGACTTATAAGCCCATGGTCCAAGTTGTCCTGTCTTTCCAGACCGAACCAATGTATACCTTACATGTATTGATTGATATCTGCCTGTAACTTCTCTTTCCCTAGAATGCAGGAAATCAAGCTGGAACCCAATGACCCTGGGCACATGTTCTCAGGACCTCCTGGAGCTGTGTCATGGGTCATGGTCCTCACATTTGGCTCAGAATAATTCTCTTCAAATTATTTTACAGAGTTTGGCTTTTTCATCAACAACTTGAACCAGCAAGAAAGTGTGGAAAATAGTGCTGATGAGAAAAACCCAGTTTTCTAGGCTAGAAGCGTGGGTCTGCCCGACTGCTGAGAGGCTTCTCCAACATGGCTCACCATTCCTGGAAGTGGTGTGTGGCTGAGCTTGTGCAGAATATCCTATCAGGACATACCTGCACCAGTTAGTCTAGGCCAGATCTTTTGACTCTGGGAGAGACTCGGTCCGCTGACCCGCGTGTAAGATGTTTTCCATGCTGTTAGTAAATCAGTGGCTTTTTTCCCCCCGAGTGAATGAATTTGGGAATAGTACCCGAATCAGAAAAGTTTCTGAGGATTTCTCCTGGAATTCCAAGGGTCTGTAAACCCTGTGGCTGGCTGGGAGCCTACTTTGATGATCTTTAATGCAGAAGAGGATGTATTTGAGCATCTGGCCTGGAAATTGACTAAATCTATCTATAGCATAATTGGTTCAGAAAGAGCTGGAAGACAAATTGAGAATGGTGGGCGTAAATAGAAGAAAAGGTGGCAGAAGGGGAGCCAGATGGATGAGCTGAGACACAAAACACACACAAACAAAGGCTGCTTGGGATGCCAGCAGAGCACATTTGCATCTGGGGTCCAGAACAGGATGGTCACAAGGGAGCCTCCTTGGCTTGGGGATGTCTAGACCCAACATCCAGCTCCCAGGACAGAGCCTGTCCCTAAACAGCAAGAACCCAACCACCTTCCACATGGGGCAATCTCTGACCACACTGGGATAGGTGGTCCAAATTGGCTTTCTTAGTAAATTCAGAACACAAAAAATTCATTGAAAAATCAGTGGATTTCTTAGAGAATTTAGGCTCAAGTATGATGCAGAGGTCTGATCAGAGACAGATTAGGGAAAGATGATTTCTTCATTACTATATATAATTTTTCCTTTTGCACGGTGCCATTCCAAGGCAGCCGAAATATATTCTGTTTGCAGTTCTGACAGGGTGTTGTAGAGTAGTAGCTTGCATGTGGTGGGCCCTCAATACTATGTTTGGTGATAGAGAGATTTCCTTATTTGATCAAGCCTTGCTGCAGCCAGGAGGGAATCAATAGTTAAAAATGTCTGCTGCTGAATTTCTTCTGGTGCTCATTTGCCAGCAGTGAGAAAGGGTGTTGTCAAGCAGGCTTAACTTCTATCTGCACCCAACAGATACCTATAATTAAAAAATAATAAATTTTGCATTTACTTACAAACACTGAAGCAATTTTCAGAGTATCAAAAAGAGCATGGGAGAGACCATCGCAGTGAGAGGTGACATTGAGACAGGTGCATTGAACAGCACAACAATAAATAATTACATTGCCCTTTTCAGAACCGCGACGCGTGACCTACCCAATTAAGCCTCCCAGAGTCTCATTCTGATGGCCCATAGTTCACGACATCCTTCCCACATTTGTCATAACAGCTTTGTTTTCTGCATATGCTTTCTTTCACAGTTTGCACCCCGTGCAGTCAAATTTCATGCTTCCAAAATGAAAAATAAAACTGCCAGTCCTCGTCTCTTTGGGGGAAATTAGTCTTCTTTCTCCCATAAATCATAAGCGTACTTCAGCTGTAAACAGAGCCTTAGCAACTCTGGAAGTACATTAACTTCCGTTATTGGCAAGACCTGAGGTTACTGAGAGTGGTTTATTTGCTGATTTTGACTTAGGGAGGGGAAGGCGGGTAGCTGCAGAGTGGGTGGGAGGTGTGGATTATTTACCATTTCAGTAGAAGGAAGGACGTTCTCATCCGTGCAACCCCAGTTTATGCTGCTTGTCATAGCACAAATATGAAGAGCATCCCTTTCCCTCTAAAAGCGTCCCAGCTTGGATTACAAATTATATGGTCACTCTGATTAAAATGCAAATAAAGTATGGAGCAAAAGCTTGTTTTGTGAGTGAAGCCAGACACAAAAGGCCACATGTTGTGTGATCTCATTTATTTGAAATGTCCAGAATAAGCAAATCCATAGAGGAAGAAAGTGGATTAGTGGTTGCCAGGGGCTGGGGGTTCCTGGGGGAAATGGGAAAGGATTTCTAATGGGTATGAGATTTCTTTATGGGGTGAGAAAAATGTTCTAAAATTGATTGTGGTGATGGCTGCATGACTCTGTGAATATGCTAAAAACCATTGAATTTTACCTGTTAAATGGGTAAATTGGATGGCACATAGATTATAAGTCAATAAAGTTGTTCTATTAAAACAAAAGTTAAAAAAAAAAGTTAAACTACGTAAATCCCAGAAAGGGAAAACAAGCAAATGAAAAGCTTGCATTCTGTCTTTCTGCTCATGAGCATTCTGCCCTCTCAGGGCTGGTCCCTCTGAAAGAGCTGATTCATTTGAAGGATGTGGTGGCACATGCGGGGATCTGGAGGACCAGCCTCTTGCACACAACTGTATTTTGATGATCTTGTTGGAGCAAGAAAGGGAGCATGAGTTTCCCACAGTCATTGCTGAACATGAAGGTGTGTGCGTTGGCCTTTAAATGGCAGGGGAGCTGGTCGGGGGACCAGCAGGAGCATCAGGTATATAAAGGACCCAGCAATGACAGCTTGGCTGGAAGGAAGATGACAGAGGATTCTGATAGGGACTCACCCTTGCCCAGTCATGCCCAATGCCAGTGAGTTCCCATTTAGGGAGAAGAAGGGAGGAGTTATAGGATGAGGGTGAAGGTAGGCATGGGGGCAACAGGGGTTTCAGTCTCCCAAGAGGAATTGAGCCCATGATTCTGCAGGTAGCACAGGGGTGGGGCCAGATCTGTCCTCTGAGGTCAGGAACTCTAGGGAACAGAGGACAGCCATGGAGGGGCCTCTTGACGCTTAGACCTCTCAGCCTAGTGCTTTGAAAGGGATTATTCAAAGCCTAGTGTTTTGAAAGCCTAGTACTAGAATGAGCCCTGTTCCTGGTCCATCTTCCAGCATTGGGATCCTCCTTCAAAAGACGGGAGTTGAAACATGTGAGGAGACTAAACATTTACCCTGCACATTTGTATATCCTCACCCCCTAGAACAGTCTGGCATGCAGGAGTATGTGGTTGGACAGACGCACAACACACAGGGTTCTGTTGAGCTGATAAGGTTCCCTGGGGCAGCCCGTGTCCCAAGCCAAGGCCCAGGGTATTTGGTCTGGGTCACCAACAGAGGGTGCTAGACACCTTCAGAACAAGGCTGGGTCTGGGGCCAGGGCCTGTCTGGAGGTAATGGAGTTCTCTGCTCATTGCAGACAGAGGTGGAGCCGGGGCAGGACCTGAGCCCCAGTATCCACACATTCAGCGAAGGGAGGAGACAAACCTGTTCCCTGCTTGGGCATCTCCCCAGCATTACAAAAGGAAAACCAACCCCTGAGTGGATAGAGGACAGGATCTGTGTTGGGCTTGCTCACCAGTCTATCCCCAAGGGCCCGCACACAGTGCCTGGACAGAGAGGGCATGTGAGAGGAGAGTAGGAGGGAATGTGGGAAAACCAGACTGGAGCAGGTCCACAGTGTTCTGAGGCTTTATCCCTGGCCTTTGCCTAGTGAATCTCGGAAACAAGAGTTACACATGAACTCCTGTACACCACCTAGTGGGGTCTGTGCCTGGGCCGGTCTTTCAGCTGGATAGAGCTAGGTACAGACAAGGCGCAAGCAGGTCTCATTAGCTTTGCAGAGAGGACAATTCCTGGGACCGTGCGCCTCTTCACACCACCCTCCCCACTCCCCAGACCAAGTCCACAAAAACAGAGGAGACAAAGCAAAGAAGAAACAGAGCAAAAATGAGATCAAAACCCTCCTACAGAGGGCCAGCACATTGGGCCACCATGTCTTCAGGTGAGAGTGTCCATTTGATATTTGAGAGTCAGAGATGGGGCTGCTGGGGCCACAGGTGAATCCAGGAATGGAAGAAATGGAGCTGAATGCATCTACTGTTGAGCTGCTCATCATATAGTTTTCTGCGTTTCACATACTTGTCTATCTTTCCCTTTATTGCAAGGAAATCCTCATTGTGTGCAAGGAAATCAGCAGGAAAAGGGTGCAGTCAGGAGTCAAAGGCAGAGCCAGACAAATAAGGGAACACTGTTCTTCAGAAGATGAAGCCTGGCAACTGTCACCCAGGGCTGGCGGTGAAACACTATTGCATCTGCAGGCATCCACTCTGTGGGCAGCAGCTTGCCACCTGCAAGGTTGCTCAAGGACAAATGTTGTAAGAACAAACCAAAAGAGCTTATGATGTTACCCAGTGCGAGTCCCTCACAGCAGCACATTCTGCTGAGAGGGTCGGGTGTTATAACAGTGAATCAATGAGGAGGAGTTGAAAAGTTTCTTCTTCCTGTGGGTTTAGAGTTCCCGCATAAGCTTGAACAGTTGAAAGTGTTTGTGAACTCCTTATTTTTTGTTTTAAATTCTCCTGGTACATGTTTCATAGGATCTTAGGATTTTAGAATGGAAAGGAAAAAACAATAAGACCTTCAAAGTCTCTTCCTTATATTTACAGTTGGAGAAAGCCAAACACTGTGGTGGCTAGTGTCTGGCCCACACCTCAATACACATACCACACATACATACTCACTTACACACTCACACAGAGAAAAAAGAGTAGTAAGGATGAATCTTCCTAATATTAAGCACCAACTAAAGGCCATTCCTTTGCATCTTGTTTATGGCTCTGTAGCTCACGTCAGGGGCCCAACTCTCTCCTTGGCTGTGGACTTCCCTGAGCACCACCAGCCCTCTTGCCAGAAAGTGTGAGTTTTGGCCATGGGGTGCCTCCCTTGCTTCTCAAGGACTTGGATTCTTAGAGTGAAACTAGAAAAATTTACCGATAAAGGATTAGCCATCTGTGAGAATTAACTAAGAAAAATTATTGGTAAACATGTCACCAAAGACATTGGAAACATCCAAAACTCAAGCTGGCTAAAGGAGGAAACATGAAATGTGGCCTGTGGTGATAATAGAGTATGTGGGGTTCTAGCCATGCCCTATTTAGAGAAGGGAAGTGAGAATCCACAGGATGGCTCACTCTGTAGGCCAAAGGCATGGAAAGAAGAGAGGAAGTCAGGGAAGTCAGGTTCACCTCCCTTTCTCCCCACACACAGGGAGCTGGGGTGCTGGTTAAACCTCCAGAAGCCACCCAGCAGGGCTGTCCCCAGAGTCAGGAGGGAGATTCCCTCCCAGCACCTGGGCCAGGAGAACATTCCGAACGTTGACCAGCACCAGCATCTGATTTTCTGCCCTCCAACTGTCTACAGAGGCAGAAAGCCCTGAGCAGGTGCTGGCCTCCCCTTCTCAGTGTGTTTCTCATTGTAAGTGCATAACTTGTTACTCTGGGATAGGGGAAGTGTAAATAGTAAAACAGGCCCAAGACAAGAGCAGGGCTCTCTTTATTAGTTTTCTGGGGCTACTGTAACAAATGACTACAAATGGAGTGACTTAAAACAACAGAAATTCATTCTCTCACAGTTCTGGAAGTCAAGAGTTGGAAATCAAGGTATCAGAGAGGCCACACTTCCTCTGAAGGTTTTAGGGAATAACCTCTGTTTGCCTCTGTCAGCTCCTGGTGGCTCCAGGCTCACTGGCTTGTGGCTGCATCACTCCAATCTCTGCTTCCTTCTTCATGCAGCCTTCTCCCCTGTGCATCAAAGCTCTCCCACTTTTCTCTTAATAAGGATACCTGCCAGTGGACTTAGGGCCCACCCTAAATCCAGGATGATTTCCTGTCAAGATCCTTAACTTAATTACATCTGTAAAGACACTTTTTCTAAATAAGGTCACAGTCACAGGTTCCACAGGTTAGGACTTGGCCATATCTTTTTGGGGGCCATGATTCAACTCGCTACACTGACCCATATCAGGGTCCCAGGCCTGCCATGCTGGGCCAGCCTCTGGGGGATGCACACTTTCACAGGGATAGCCAACCCGTGGAACTGTCCGGGGGCAAACTGCCTTCATCAAGGTTGCCCCTTGTGGTAGCATTGTGCTCTTATTTTAAGCTAATTTTGCTGACCACTTCAACTCTGACATTGCATGCGAAAAGGCACCTGTGAAGGTGTCCCTAGCTGGTCCCCACTGCCTGCAAACCAAATGCTCAGCCTTGAGGAGCACAGCACATGACAGACAGAGCCGACTTTCAGAAAACATCTGGGAAATCTCCCCCTCTGCAGTCAAGAAGCATCTAGAGAAGGTTGGGTATTCTCGGATATGGAGTATAAAAAGAGGCTTGCCTAAACTCATTTATTAAAAAATGCAATTTCCTCATGTTTTTTCCCAAGGGGAATATACAAAGGGCTTGTCCTGGCTCTGCCAATCCTGGATTTGCCTTCCACTCTGGCTTTCCTTCTGACGGTGCGGGTCAGCACCTCAAGGGACAGCAGCTCTGCACCGACAGGCTCAGCCTCAGAACAGTTGCCAGGCATGGAAGAAGCTCAAAGTGCTTCAGCCGATGCTGGCAACCAGGAACAGATAAGGAATGGGAACAGCCACTCAGAGGCAGGACGCACAGTGGGTCAGGCCTTAGAATCTAGACTCAGACTGGGTTTGAATGTTGGAACTGCCACTGGCCAAGGATATGACAGTGGCCAGAATCCTTAATCTCTCTGAGCTTCATCTGAAAAGTGAGCAGTTGTGAAGACTGAACAAGTTTACCAGGTAAACTGCTGAACATTCTGTGTTTGGCTGTCAGTGTGTGTTCAGTATGCATTCGTCATTAAGGCTGTTCTAATTATTAAGAGGAAGGAAATGGGACTTTTCTACTCCTTTATTGGATCCCTCAAAGCCCAGGGCTTAAGGATTGGAAACAGAACTGTGAAAGAATCACCTCCACCCTGTGAACTCCTCTACTTTCTCACCTCTCTTGTCATTGCAAATGTGTTTTCAGTCACTCAGAGACACTGAGACTTTGTCTTGATCATCTAATTTGTGTAAAATAAAGCAAGGTTGGTTTTCTAAATCTAAGGAGCCAGGAGGAAAGAAGTTACGATGACGGGCTCTGCCATTGTCTCCTACCAGTAGTCCTGGAGGTCTGGAAGAGCTTCAAGCTACACGTTGCCTCCACAATCTGCCACTCTTTTGCAGAGTACTCTGAACAGGAACTATTAATAATTGTTTCCCAACTAAAGAGCCCAGTGCAGCCCACAGAATACTTGACAGAAGGCCCAGCCAGTAGAGCTTAACTGGGGACTGGGGAAGGAAGGACCAAATGCCTCTCTCAAGTGACATCCTCACTACTGCAGTGTAACAGGACCCAGCACACGAGGCATTTGTCTGATCCTCACTCCGCCAACAGAAAGCAATTGGGGTGGAACCTTCCTGCCATCAGCTCCCACACAGTCCTGAATGAACTCTCTCGCCCTGACCCACTCACCCCTCACGTACCTCCTCCCCCATCAGATGACATTTTTCTCCTTTTCCTCCAATGCCAAGTTATTTCTACCCCAGGGCCTTTGAACAACCTCTGCCTCCCATCAGATACACTTTTCCTCAGACCTTTTCAAGACTGGCTCCATCTCCTCACTCAAGTCTCAACTCAAACATCACTTCCTCCAAGGCTGTGTGGTCTAAATAAATACTCCCACTCCTTCCCTGGTCAATGAGCCTGTTTTGTTTTCTTCGTAGCACTTATCTGTATTTTATATAGTCTTATTCTATGTTTACAATTTGTTGCCTGTTTTCCTTTACTAGGCGGGCAAAGGGCTCTGTTAAGCTATGCACATTGTCAAGTTCCTGAGCACTAATAAAGAGGGTCTGGAGGAGGCGGAGGAGAGGGAGGATCTGGATGCAGAGGCTAGTAAATGACGTTACTGGCGGAGCTGAGAAGGACTGGGAAGAGTATTCCAGGTGAGGGTATGAGCAGAAACGAAGCTTAGAGGCCCGAATGTTGGTGAGACTGTCAATGCTGAGTGATTGCACCGGTCCTTGGCAATCAGACTTGACTGCTATGCTCTGGCAACTTCAAGTCCTGCCCAGGGCGGGTGGGAACCGGTGAGGAACGCACCCAGGAGGGTTTTGGTGGAGTCCTGGCAGCCTGTGGGAGGCCAGGAAACAGCAGTGGCAAAGGAGTAGAGACCCCGGGGTCATCGCTGCGAGCCACAGCACAAGCCCAGGAGCAGGAAATGAGTCACTGGAGGCTCCCAGAGGCAGTCGGCAGGGCGAAACTTTTAAGCCAGATCCCGCAGTAAAGCAAGCCCCTACTCTCCCTGAGAGGCAGGTATTATTTAATAACTGTCCGCAGAGGGAGAGGCTGGGTGCATGCATCAAGAAGGGTGGAAAGACAGCTCTTACTTAATCACAGTTACTGATCTGTTGCTCAACTCATCGAATGCATCTTGTCCATTTGCCAGGAGTCAAGAGTCGGGTTCTTGGCTCTGCCTCCAGCTGCATCTCAGCGACCGGCATTTCCTTGGTTTTCTCTTTTTGTGGGATTAGGCTGTTGACTCCCTCATCTACCTCTTAAGGAAACAGGGAAGATTATCTGATTAATAACTGTAAAGTTCTTTGGAGACCCATTCGGAAAGAACCAAAGATTACTGGAATAGCGATACTGTACTTTGAGTTTACATGGCTGTTTTTTGAAAAACCTTAAATAGCCAGTGCCCAGAAGTTTTCCTTAGGCTTCCTTCTAGAATTTTTATGGTTTCAGGTCTTAGACTTAAGTCTTTGATCCAGCTTGAGTTGATTGATTGTTGTATAAAGTGAAAGACAGAGATCTAGTTTCATTCTTCTGCATGTGGCTATCCAGTTTTCTCAGCACCGCTTATTGAATAGGATAGTTCCCTGATTTATGTTGTTGTATGCTTTGTTGAAGATCAGTTCAACAAAGTATTTGGTTGTATTTCTGAGTTCTCTATTCTGTTCCATTTGTCTATGTATCTATTTTTATACCAATACCATGCTGTTAACTACAGCCTTGTGCTATAATTTGAAGCCAAGTAATGTGATGGTTCCAGATTTGTTCTTTTTCTTAGGATCACTCTGGCTATTAGGATTGTTTTTTCTAATTCCATGAAAAATGATATTGGAATTTTGATAGGAATTGCATTGAATCTGTAGATTGCGTTGGGCAGTATGGTCATTTTTACAATATTGATTCTCCCAATCCATGACCGTGAGATATATTTCCATTTGTTTGTGTCATTTAGGATTTCTTTCAGAAGTGTTTTGTAGTTCTCTTTGTAGAGATATTTCACCTCCTTGGTAAAGTATATTCCAGGCATTTTTTTTACAGCTGTTGTAAAAGGGATTGAGTTCTTGATTTTATTGTCAACTTGATTGTTGTTGGTGTATAGCAGTGCTATGCTTTGTGTACGTTGATCTTGTAACCTGAGACTTTATCAAATTCACTTATTAAATCTAGGAATTTTTTGGAGGAGTCCTTAGAGTTTTCTAGGTATAAGATCATATTATTAAGCAAACAGGGATAGTTTGACTTTCTCTTTTCCAATCTGGATGCCTTTATTTATTTCTTTTGCCTAATTGCTCTGGCTAAGACTTCCAGTACTATGTCGAATAGAAGTGGTGAAAGTGGGCATCCTTGTCTTGTTTCAGTTCTTATGGGGAATGCTTTCAACTTTTCCTCATTTAGTATGATGTTGGCTGTGGGTCTGTCATATGCAGCTTTCATTATTTTGAGGTATATTCCTTCTATGCCTAGTTTGTTGAGGGTTTTTAATCATAAAGTGATGCTGGTTTTTCTGCATCTATTGAGATGATCATATGGTTTTGGTTTTTAATTCTGCTTGTGTGATGTATCTCATTTATTAACTAATGTGTGTTAAACCATCCTGCATCTCTGGGCTGAATCCACTTGATGATGGTGTATTGTCTTTTTGATGTGCTATTGGATGCAGTTTGCTGGTATTTTTTTGAGGAATTTTGCATCTATGTTCATCAGGGATGTTGGTCTGTAGTTTTCTTTTTTGTTATGTCCTTTCCTTGTTTTGGTATTGGGGTAATACTGGCTTCATAGAATGAGTTAGTGAGGAGTTCCTCTTTCTCAATCTTTTGGAATAGTTTCAGTAGGATTGTTACCAATTCTAAAGGTCTGGTAGAATTTGGCTGTGAATTCATCTGAACCTGGGCTTTTCTTTTGTTTGCAATTTTAAAAAAATTACTGATTCAGCCTCACTGCCTGACTGCCAAGATAAAATCACAGACTTTTCCCACTAAGCCTCGCACTGCACCTGTGCCTCTACTAAAATAAACTTTCCCCAAGCGGAAAGTTCTGGGACTGAAGCCTTGCTCTCTGAATTCTTTTGTCCGATAGGTTGTTCCCTTGATGTGGTGCATTCCTCCTTCTCCTAGAAGTAGGAGTCCCTGAGAGCCAGACTACTGTGAACGTTGCTGCTCCTATGGGTCTAGCTGCCCAGTGGGACTGTTACACTCTAAGCTGGTATTGGGGAATGCCTGCAAGGGATCCAGAGACGTGATCTGTCCTCAAGTCGTCCAACAGTGAGTACCAGCACCAGTTCTGATAGGGGTGGCAGGAGAGTGATGTAGACTCTGTGAGATTCCTTGGGTATAGTCTTAGTGCATTGACTTTCTCAAATGCTGATTGTGGTAGGAATGAACTGGTCATGTGTACAGACTCAGGACTCCTGGTTAGCCAGGGTGATGCAGGCAATGGAGATAGTTGAGGTCACACACAAGTGGTATAAATACATATATGTGGCATAAATATATATAGTAGTGTATATATATCACATTTTATATATATTTACACATATAATTTTCCCTTTATATATAATTTTTATAATATATGCAATTTATATATACATAGTTCTATAATATATGGAAAAGATATATATAATGGAATATTATTCAGCCTTTTAAAAATGACATTATACTAAGTGAAATTAGCTAGATCAAAAAGGACAAATAGTATACTCAAAGTAGTCATATTCATAAAGACAGAAAGTAAAACAGTGGTTACCAGGGCTGGGTAGAGGAGAGAATGAGGAATTACCATTTAATGGGTACAGAGTTTCAGTTTGGGATGATGAAAGAGTTTTTATATGGATGGTGGTGATGGTTATATAACAATGAAAATGTACTTAATGTCACGAAATTGTACACTTAAAAAGGGTTAAAATGGTAAATATTGTGTAAATTTTACCACAAAAAATAATAATAAATGCCAGGAAGGGTACTGCATTCCTTATTTTATAGGAGAGGAAAACAAGGCACAGATACCAAGGAACTTGCTCGATGCTGTAGAGCTAGGGAGGGGCAGAATTAGAGCATGCCTACACAAAACGAGCTTCCAACCTATGCTCCCAGCAGTTTCCTGTATTTCTCTTTCAAAGGTATTTTTTTGTGGTAATATTTATAATAGCACAAATATGGAAATAATTTAAATGTCCAAAGATTTGACTCAATTGTGGACTATCCATTCAGTATATTATAGAACCATTAAACTTATGTTTCTGAAGAATTTTCTAATAACATGGATAAGTTATCTACAATGTATTTACACACTAAGTGGGGAAAATGTCAGTATATAAAAGTGAACTTACATGATGATCCCAGTTTTATTTTTTAAAATTATACAAAGACATAGTTTAAGTATGGTTAAGCATCAAAAAAAGGGATTATATTCAAGTTATAATGAATTTATTTTGGAATTGTAAAATTTGAAGTTTTTTTTTCAGATACTTTTCTGAGTGTTTCTGTATTCATTATCTAATTGCTTTGTAACAAATTATCCCCAAATTTAGTAACTTACATAAATAATAAGCATTTCTTTTCTGTCACAGTTTCTGTGGGCCAGGACTTTGGAAACAGGTGGACTGATAGCTCTAGCTTGAGATTTCTCATGAGGATCAGTCAGATGTGTCAGGGCTGTTCTCACTTGAAGGCTCAACTGGGACTGGAAGATCTGCTTCCAGGGGATGCCATTCATGTGGCTGGCAGGGTGGGTCCCCTCCACAGCTGTCTTGGAGTGTCTTCACAACACCGCAGCTGACTTGCCCCAGAGCGAATCCTATCCACAAAACCGAGGAGGACGCTGCAATGCCTTCTTTTTTTTTTTTTTTTTTTGAGACGGAGTCTCGCTCTGTCGCCCAGGCTGGAGTGCAGTGGCTGGATCTCAGCTCACTGCAAGCTCCGCCTCCTGGGTTTACGCCATTCTCCTGCCTCAGACTCCTGAGTAGCTGGGACTATAGGCACCTGCCGCCTCGCCCAGCTAGTTTTTTTTTTTGTATTTTTTAGTAGAGACGGGGTTTCACCATGTTAGGCAGGATGGTCTCGATCTCTTGACCTCGTGATCCGCCCATCTCGGCCTCCCAAAGTGCTGGGATTACAGGCTTGAGCCCGGCCCAATGCCTTCTATGACCTGGCCTCAGCTGTCACACGTTATCACTTCCACAGTATTCTATGAGATCCACAAACTAATCCTAATTCATGGTTGAGGGGGGATTGTACATGGGAATGAGTTCCAGGAGGTGTTCACCATCTTGGAGGCTGCTTCCGCAGTATCAACTTTTGTAAACTAATGTGAGCCAATGTAGAATCAGGATTATGCTTCTGGGTATTCCTCCTCAAAACCCATAATCTTATTCTAACGATGAGAAAACATCAAGCAAACCCAAATTGAGAGATATTGTACAATATACCTGGCCAGCACTCAAAACTGTCTGGGTGCTGATAAACAAGAAAAGACCGAGAAGGTCGGAGGAAACTAAGGAGATGTGATGATTAAATGTAATGTGGGATTCTGGATGAAATCCTGTAACAGAAAAAGGACGCTAGTAGAAATACTGGTGAAATACGAATAATGCCTGGAGTTTCGTTGATGATACTGTACCAATGTTAATTTCTTGTTTTTGACAAATGTACCATGGTAATGAAAGGGGTTAACATTAGTGGAAACTGCATGGGAGATGTATGAGAACTGTGTGTACTCTATTTGCAACTTTTCTGTAAAATTAACACTATTCCAAAAAAAAGTTATTGAAAAAAGAAATATAGTTTAAGATAAAGGTTAATATTTGAGTGATTGGATTTTAGAAGTAAAGGGAAATCTTGTTCTTGATAAGAAAGCAGAAAATTCAAAAAGGAGTCATGCAGAGCAGAGAACCACTGCCATTGGGAAGCTCAGCTCCCCATAAGTTTAACGGTTCTATAATATACTAAATGGATGATCCACAAATGAGCCAAATCTTTGGGCATTTAAATTGTTTCCCTATTTGTGCTATTATAAATATTACAACAAAAAATACCTCAATGCCTTTAAATGCGAATGTGATGATATGCATTATGAATTCTCAAGAGGGAAAGCTATTTCTTATAGAATACATTTCAATGAAAAGATATCAAAAGGAACTTTTCTCACGTATCCTTTCTTATCTTATATGTTTTCAGCCTGATCATTGATGGTTCTAATGAGATGTCTGAGCTTGTCCTCAGTGTTTCAAAGCTTGACTCA
Organism: Colobus angolensis palliatus; assembly: GCF_000951035.1. Taxonomy (NCBI): domain Eukaryota; kingdom Metazoa; phylum Chordata; class Mammalia; order Primates; family Cercopithecidae; genus Colobus; species Colobus angolensis. The sequence continues at coordinate 4,159,127 of NW_012115766.1, forward strand.
GCAATAACGGGTCTTTGGCCTTCTTTCTCTCAAGGGTGCCCTTGTTCTGTCAACAAGCACTTGCCGAGCACCTCTAGTGGGGCCCCAGGCAGTGTCAGGGGTTAGTCACAAAGGTGATTAATACAAGTCCCTACTCTCTGGCTCACCTTTACTTAAAGAGATAAAAGAAACTGATCTAAACCAATTTGGTTTATGAGTGTCAGGTCCTTTTTGGTGGATGATGATGGCTGCCAATGATTAGAGGAATCTCACAGATGCCTCGGTCCAACCGCCTCCCCACAAAGTAATGCGTTAAAATGAAAGCAAATCATAGGCCCCATTCCACAACATGAATCAACTTTCATTAGCAAGCAGGTAAAGAGCCAAGCATTCAACTTGTTCTGTCATTTTGGTGATGTCCTCAGTCTCTGTTCTTTCAGGCCATCCAACAAACACCCTGCAGGAAAGTTTCACTAGAGGCAAATGCGACTGTATCCTGACAATAGGTCAACTAAATCAAATCAATGGCAGAAGCCTCTGGTAGGTCGAAGGCCCAGGGACGAGCCGAGTTTAGACCTTGAGTGCTCTCTATTCTGCCCATGAAAGGGCAGACATGCCTGTATTAGTCTTTCTGGCCCGCCAAGTAGCTTGAACTCCATCCATTCTGTAAGTGGAAAATTACGTTCCACATCCCTTACCCAAAGAACAGGTCCTCTGGTGTAGATTCAGATAAGGATATTTGAAGTTGCTGCAGCCCGTCTGGGCTGTTGACTCCTGTTAGGACTTTTCCAATGTTCGCTAACCACCCTTCACGTATGGGTTCCTGACTAAGATACTTCAGATTACTAACTAAAAGCTCCAGGTTGTGGATAAAAATTAATTTACACACACACGTTATACTGTTAGAGAAACATAACACAAAAACTAAAATACTTCTAATATGATGATAGGAGCAAATGTCTGTAAAAAGCACTCTAAGAAGCTAGATGTGGAGCGGGTGAGGAATTAGTGGGGCTCTCAAGTGGTGGTGTTAGGGAATTTTCTAGAGGAGCCAATCTTAAGCAAAACTCCAAAGGATGGACAGATGTTTATCAGGGACCAAGGGGAAAAAGGGACTCCAGGAACAGGGAGCCACTAAGGAAGGCCAGAGAGCAGGAGAGAGTTGGATATAGACAGACATGGTGTGGGATCTGAGCAGGAGAGGTGGTGGGCATGGAGATTAGAATGGGAGCCAGGTTCCTGGAGTCCCAGCTATTAGGGAGGCTGAGGCAGGAGGATCCCTTAAGCCCAGGAGTTCTAGGCTGCAGTGAGCTGTGATTACCCCATTGCATTCCAGCTTGGGTGACAGAATGAGACCCCATCTCTAAAAAAAAATTAAAAGAGAGGGATTGAAAAGGGGAGGGAAGCCAAGTCTTAAAGACCGCCCCAGACTGAGAAGCGTGGATTTGATCCTGTGGGTAAGGGCCATTCGAAGATTTTGAGTAGCATTTAAAGTGCACGACTAGATTGATATTTTCTTTTTTGTTTTTTGTTGTTTTTTGTTTTGGTTTGGTTTGGTTTTTTTTTGAGGCAGTCTCACTGTTGCCTAGGCTGGAGTGCAGTGGTGCGATCTCAGCTCACTGCAACCTCTGCCCCCCGGGTTCAAGCAATTCTCCTGCCTCAGTCTCCCGAGTAGTTGGGATTACAGGCACCTGCCACCACACTGGGATAATTTTTTGTATTTTTAGTAGAGATGGGGTTTCACCGTGTTGTTCAGGCTGATCTTGAACTCCCGACCTCAGATGATCCACCCTCCTCGGCCTCCCAAAGTGCTGGGATTACAGGCTTGAGCCACCGCGCCTGGCCCAGATTGATCTTTTCAAACGTTATCTCTAGCAGTCATGCGGAGAAGAAGTGAAAGGCAGGAGAATTGGAATTAGGGTGACAGTTAGAACTTGTACTGACGATTCTGGCAACGGATGTTGATCGTGAAGTGAGGAAGTGGTGGGAAAGTTACCTTTCTGAGCATTTCCTTGGAGTCACGCTCTATGGTGAGCGCTTTACATCTATAGAATCATTTCATCCTGACAACCTTAGGAGGTAGGTACTATATTATGTCTATTTTATTTTATTTTATTTTATTTTATTTTATTTTATTTTATTTTTTGAGACGGAGTCTCGCTCTGTCGCCTGGGTTGGAGTGCAGTGGCCGGATCTCAGCTCACTGCAAGCTCCGCCTCCCGGGTTCACGCCATTCTCCTGCCTCAGCCTCCCGAGTAGCTGGGACTACAGGCGCCAGCCACATCGCCCGGCTAGCTTTTTTGTAACTTTTAGTAGAGACGGGGTTTCACCGTGTTAGCCAGGATGGTCTCGAACTCCTGACCTCGTGATCCGCCCATCTCAGCCTCCCAAAGTGCTGGGATTACAGGCTTGAGCCACCGCGCCCGGCCTATGTCTATTTTAGACATGAAGAGACTGAGGTCCAGATAAGCTTGCCAGATAAAATACAAGATAACTGGTTATATTTGAATTTCAGGCAAATCAGTAATACTTTTCTGGTATACATACGTCTCATGCAATATTTCATTTTCTAAATCTGGCACCCGAAGGCCCAGAAGGGTGAAGCAGGTTGCCCAAGATGTCCTAGCCGCCAAGTGGCAGCGCCAGAATTGGACTCGTGGGCAGGTGAGAGCCTGCACTTGGCTCCACCCTGCCTGGCTGTGCCGCCTCTCGCAGGTGGAGCTGGCTGGGCTCTCAGCCAACAGAGAGGGCTTGCAGGAGCAGAACCTTGGCCAGGTCACTCGAATTCATCTTCAGGCAGCTTCATTTACCCTTTCTCTCTGCCTGCTTTATTAATTAATTAATTACTATACTTAGAGCAGGTCTGCAAACCTCCTATAAGCTATCTTAGTGCTGACAGCAAAATCCTGGCTTGTGACTAAGTCACGAACTCCAAAGGCTTCTCTGCCCTAGGGTTCAGAACGTTTTTCCAGTTCTCCCCTCCCACTGAGCACTGTAATTAGGAACTTATTCAGACCTGATCTGCAGACAATATGCATTGACAGTTTTGTATACCTGTTCCCACTGGCCTGGGATATAAAGCTCAACTTAAAACAGAACTGTTTTAAGAGATTTAATAAGGTTTCACCTGAGGCACAGAATACAATTGTACTTTCAACATTGGAATGTTTCAAACGTTTGACAAATGGATACTGGTAACACTGTGAAGTGCAGGGCAGGAATGTTACCCTTTGCAGTTACTATCCTTACCAGTTTCATTAAAAAGACAGAGCCCAAAAAGCAGACCCAGAACAACATAAAGAATGTTGCAAGGAGGGAATAGAGAGAAGGGGGTGGGAGTCCAGGAAGAAGGTGGGGTCATGAGGATCTTGCTGCTCACAGACCACCCCATCGGCACCACCGGAGAGCTCATTAGGAACGCAGAATCAGGGACCCCAACTAGACCTACCGAATCAGACCCTGCAGTTTCCTTTCTGTTCGTTTGTTTTTTGTTTTGCTGAGACGGGGTCTCAATCTGTCACCCTGGCTGCTGTGCAGTGGGGCAATCATAGCTCACTGCAGCCTCGAATTTCTGGGCTCAAACGATCTTCCTGCTTGTAGGCGTATGCCATCATACTTGGCTAGTTTTATTATTTTTATTTTTGCAGAGACAGGCTCTTGCTCTGTTGGCAAAGCTGGTCTTGAACTTGTGGGTTCAAATGATCCTCTCACCCTGGCCTCCCAAAGCGCTGGGATTACAGGTGTGAGCCGCCACAACCAGCCTTAATAAGATCTCCAGATGAGCCTTGTGCACATTCAAGAGACATGACATTGAAGAATAAGCACCCTTCACTCCAGAGGTGATACATGAAATGAATCTAGGAGGAATAGCTTTCCAGGTGGGGTTCAGAGGGAAGGCATTACAGGGAGAGGAAGCAGTAAGCAACGGCATAAAGAAAAGAGACACATTCAGGAAATGACCCAAAACTTTGGTACATCCAGAGCCCAGTGGTACATGGGGAGCAGTAGGCAGGAGCCTGCAAAGGTTGGCAAAGATGCCTTAGAGAGGGGAAGATGGTGAGTGGCTTTGTTGCTACATTGGAGGGTTGGAGTTTTTAAAATAAAACTGTTCAAGCATACAAAAAAGTATCAATAACAAGCATAAAATACAACAATGAGTATCAAGTATAAATAAAACCTTCCAGATCAGCCTCCTGTGTATTCCCACCCACCTGCATTCCATTCTCCTCCCTTCCTCCTGAACCTGACTTCTGTTCTGAGTTTGGCCTTAGCGTTCTTAGGGATGTTTTTCATAATCTCCACACATGTGTTTGTATAGCTAAACAATACAGGATTGTTTTGCACGTTATTTTACTAATACGTATTTTACTACATAAACAATATGTATTTTACTACGATGTTATTTTCTGTTCGACATTATGTTTTTTAAGACTTATTGTTGAGACTGGGCACAGTGGCTCACGCCAGTAATCCTAGCACTTTGGGAGGTTGAGGCAGTGGATCATTTGAGGTCAGGAGTTTGAGACCAGCCTGGCCAACATGGTGAAACCCGTCTCCACTAAAAATACAAAAAATTAGCTGGGCGTCGTGGCGTGTGCCTGTAATTCCAGCTACTTGGGAGGCTGAGGCAGAAGAATTGCTTGAACCTGGGAGGCAGAGGTTGTGGTGAGCAGAAAGGGGCTGGTTCCCCCCCAGCCGGGGCAACAGAGCTAAACCCCACCCCAAAAAAAAAAAAAGACTTAACATGCATGAGGCCCTAGGTAATTCATTTTTGTACTTCTTTGGATGAATATGTCACTATTGATTCTCCTAATAATGGATATTTTGTTGTTTCCAGTATAGACAATGCTGAAATGAGGGTCGTATGAGTCTCCTTGTACACATGCTTGAGTTTCTGTCGGGAACATTTCTAGGAGCAGAGTTGCTGGGTTATAGAATATGCACCTCTTCAACTTCTCTAGATGCCATCATATTGTTTGCCAAAATGTTTGTGCCAATGTACACGCCTACTAGGATAGCATGAAAGTTTCTGTTTCCCACATTCTCTCCAACACTTGATATTGCCACATTTAAACATTTTTGCACGAGAGTGGGATGCACTCTCATACACATGAGATACACATGAGAAGTAGGATACAAAGTGGAAGCACTTTGATGAGAGTGGGATAGCCTCTCTTATTTGCTTTTGTTTGTTCAGTTACTAGTGAAGTTGAGCATGTCATTGTATATTTACCATCTATAGGTTTCCTCTGCTGTGAATCGCCAGTATATACCCATTGCCCACCTACCTCTTAGGTTGGTTGGCTGGAATTGATATGTAGGGTGATTAATATATTCTGGGCTCTACTCCATGATCAGTTATCTGTATTTACAATTTTCTCCCAGGCTTGGTGGGCCTTCTTGTGGTGTTTGTGGTGTTTTTTATTATACTTCAGCTTTAAATTTTAGTATAATCAATGAATCTATGTTTTCCTTTTCGTTTTGTGTGTATGTTTTGGACGTTATTCCCTTCCTTGATATTATAACAATATCCTCCCATAGTCTTCTTCTAAAAGTTTTAAAATTTTGCTTTTCACATTTAGGTCTATTTGTATGCTTTTTCATATTGACAGTCAATTGTCCCATTGCTATATATTGAATAGTCCACTCTTTGCTTCTGGGCTATAACGTCACCTCTGTCATGGATCAAGTTTACACAGGTGCATGGTCCATTGCTGTCTGTCCTGTGAGTCTGTGTACCTTTTCCTGCCTCTATGCCGTAGTCCTATTGACAGAGTCTTAGGATAAGGGAGACATCTGAAAAGGTCAGTGCTTCCAATACTGCTGTAAATTCTTCGCCTTTGCTCTTCCGCGTGGACTCTGGGATCATCTTGTTAAAGTACACACACACTCAACACTCACACTCATTGAATTCTACTGCACTGAACATATAGAATAATCTGGAAGGAGACTGGCATCTTTGAAATAGTCATCCCATCCACAAACGTGAACTTACTTTTCATATGTTAGATCTTGCTATGTCTTTCTATAAAGTTCTCTTTATTTTAATTTTAGAGACAAGATTTCTCTCTGTCACCGACTGGAAGGCAGTGACACAAACATGGCTCACTGCAGTTTGTACCTCCTGGCCTCAAGCGATCCTCTCACCTCCACCTTCAGAGTAGCTGGGACTACACGTGTGCGCCACCAAGCCTGGCTAACTTTTAAAAATTTTTCTGTAGAAAGAGGGTCTTTCCGTGTTGCCCAGACTGGTCTGAAACTCCTGGCCTCAAGCATTCTTCCCACCTCAGCCTCCCAAAGTGCTGGGATTAAGATGTGAGCCATTGCATGTGGCCTCTATAAAGTTTTATAATTTTCTTTTTTTTTTTTTTGAGATGGAGTCTTGCTCTGCCGCCCAGGCTGGAGTGCAGTGGCCAGATCTCAGCTCACTGCAAGCTCCGCCTCCCGGGTTTATGCCATTCTCCTGCCTCAGCCTCCCGAGTAGCTGGGACTACAGGCGCCCGCCACCTCGCCCGGCTAGTTTTTTGTATTTTTTAGTAGAGACGGGCTTTCACCGGGTTAGCCAGGATGGTCTCGATCTCCTGACCTCGTGATCCACCAGTCTCGGCCTCCCAAAGTGCTGGGATTACAGGCTTGAGCCACCGCGCCCGGCCCAAAGTTTTATAATTTTCTAGGTAAAGGTCTTGAATATCTTTGAATTTTTTTCCTTAAGTACTTTGTTTTTTCTTGCTATTGTAAATGATTTCTTATTTTAAATTATACTTTCTGGTTTTGTTTTGTTTTTCAGATGACTTGTGCTTTCAGAACAAGTATACTTATAAATATGAATTGATCATGACACTTATAAATAAGAGAAACCTTCCTAGAAGCACATCATTACCAGATCCGATTGCTGATTTGCTGGTCCCGCGTTCAACAATAGATAAACCGGTTTTGTGCTAACTCATTTGCTCGTCTGCCCCTTTTACTAATCACTCATCTCCTAGTTTCACTGTGGGTCTGATGACCCCTTCTACATGGTAGCAGTTTCTTCTTTCATTTCTGGAAAAATCAATAATGTTTGCTTTGCTTTGCCTTGTGAGTTCTAGATAGAACCACCGGTGAGAGCTTTGCTGATTCACTTCATTTCCTCAAGCAGCTAAAATTAAGTAAAAAAAAAAAACACCACGTAGGTGGCTCCTTCCGTTTTCGAGTTTAGCTCATAGGTACTGCACATTCATCTAATTGCCCTGAGTCAATACATTCATGTCACTAAAACAGTTTTAAAACAGACTTTTGTCCCCCTCTAAGTCTTTGACACTCATTTTAACTTCCCCAGGAATATAAAACTGGAAGGGAAGAAACGCCATGGTTTGTCTTGGGGCTGTGGTCCTTGACCTTAAGAGAAAAAAAAGAAAAGAGTCCTGCTGGAATAGTAGGCCCCTTCTTCTCCACCCCTCCCACACTGACACTGCCTTCACCCCGCTGTCTTCATCTCTTTCTATGTATTAGTTTCATATTGCTACGGTAACATATCACTGCAAACTTGAGTGCTTAAAGCAACACCTGTTTACCATCTCACAGTTGTGGAGGTCAGGAGTCTTGTGGATCTCACTGGGCTAAAACCAAGGTGTCAGCAGGGCTGAATTCCTTTGGGGGCTTCCAGAGGAGAATCTGTTCCCTTACATTGTCTGCCGTCTAGAGGTTGCCGACCTTCTTCGGCTCCCGATCCCCTTCCACTTCATCCAAGCCATCTATCGCCTGCTGTGTCACTCGGACCCTGCTTGCTTCATCACATCTTCTCTGGCTCTGACTTTCCGGGCTCCCTCTGTCACCTGTAAGAAACTTCAAGATTACATTGGCCCTGCCTGGATGATCTAGGGTAACCTCCATGGCAAGGTCCTTAACATCATCAAATCTGCTGAATCCCTTTGCCAAATGAAGTCACATTTTCACTTATTAGGTTTTGTTATGTATATAACAGTCAACCATGTACTGTTCAAATATTCCGAGGTTCCAAGGATCAGGTCATGAACATCTTGTAGGAAGGGCATTATTCTGCTTACCGCACTACTTAGACCAAATTTTTTTAAAAAATCAAAAGCTCTGATTCATAGAATCAATTTTGTGGTTTGAAGCCAGCGTTTTTTAAAAATGAAACCAGAGCACTTTGCTTCTAATAAGGTTAAGTATTATTATATCAAGTAAGGATTTATGTTGTTTCACAGACTTTGGGTTTCCTTGATATGTATATATCTGTCACTGGTTACCGATATAAATATAAAATGTATTTCTTACTGTGAGTTGTGATAAAAAAAAAAAAAAAACAACTATAGAACTATCATAACAGCCTCTTAATTGGCCTTTCTGCCTCCGGGCTCTGCAGTCTCTCCTCCACACTGCTGCCGAAAAGCTCTTTCTAAAAATAAGTTGGATATGCCATTCTGCTTAAAAATTTCTAGTGGCCCCCCATAGAGGAGCTAGATCTCCCCAGCTCCTCCAGATGCGCTGTTCATCCCCGCCGACGCCTGACCATCATGGAGGGCTTCAGTCAGGCTCCCAGAGTTTGACGACTACTCGGGTATGGGCAAAGGGATCCGTCGGCAAGAGTCAGAGGACTGGAAGATAGAGTCGTTTCGGGTGTTCTTCCTCCAGCATCTTCCCTGGCAGGCAAGCCAGCTTCATGGGCACTCAGTCTGTACAGTTGCACAGGGCCCTATGCTCAGAAAGGCTCCACACTTGGTTTAACAGCCTGCTGTTGCCACCTTGGAATTCGGACTAATTTTTTAACAAGCGGCCTTCGTTTTCGTATTGTACTGGGCCCTGCAAATTGTATCACCAGTTCTGCTTTTAGGGTAAATGTTGCAGTAACCATGTTCCTCTCCCAAAGGCACCGCTCTTGTCTGAGACCCGTTTCCTACAACCACACCTGTTGGGTTCCAGCAACTGCTTGTCCACGTGCCTTGGCAGTCCTGGCAGTTCCTGCTGTTGCTGGCCCTGGAGCACTTCACATCCCTTGTTCATTTTTCTCAGTCCTACCCACTTTTTAAATAATCCCTTCATTAAAACATTTCACCCCTTTCAAGAGTGCCATTTATTTCTCTCAAGACCTTGACTGATAAAAATAGTCCACAGGATAATATCCAAAGTCTGTCTTACTGTCTAAGTGTAGCCCCTCCCTATCCTGTTAGTGAGTCTACCACGTTGCCTCATTCATGCTATGATCCCGCTCCATCACACTTCATGTTGTTTTCACAAATATGCTGTGCCTTTTCAGGTCTTTAGTCTTCTCCAGTTGCTAAGGATTCCCCAGGAAATCATTTCCCCGTCTTCTCTAGTAATACAATTTAAGCTGGGCACATTGCTATCCAGACTAAGACAACACATTTCAACTTCTCTCGTAGAAAGTGTGGCCACGTGACTAAATTCTGGCTAATGATACCTAAGTCAAAGTGCTGTGTGTGTGACAGATTCCAGGAACCTTCCCTAACAGACTCCGGGAACATGACCTCTGCTGGTTCTTCACTCCTTCTTCCATCCTGTGGCCTCAGATGTGGGCCATCTTAGACTATGAGGATGAGAAGCATGTATACTCTAGGGCTGGCAGAATAATAGTTTAGAAGGAGCCTATGTCTCTGAGGATTTATTGAACCAAACTCTGGACAAAATGCCTAGAGGCCTAAAGACTCTTATATAAGGAACGGATAAATCACCTTTTTAAGCCACTGATATTTGGGTTTTCTTTTTTAAACCAATAAACCTGATACTAATTAAGGCCATACCTATAACCAGTCATTAAATAAATCTTTATTAAGACCCACCTGTGGGCCGGGCCCTGTTATGGGCTCTGAGATTAATTTTGAATAAGCTAGTAACAGTGAGGCCATGTGCAGGCGGAGGCAATGGTAATTTGAGGCTGTCAGCGATAGACAGGAAAAGACCACCAACCGGGAATGCATATTTGGAAGAAATAACAAGGCTGGGAAGAACACAGATGAGACTTCAAGACAGAACTCAGACAATGATAGAGAAGCCAAAGTTCCAGAGAACAGAAGAAGTTGTAACCTGCAAAAAATAAAATTCAACCATATTCTGCCCAAAATGTATATTATCAGACCAAGTGATTGGGAAAGGTTAAAAGGAAAATGATGGACAAAATTTATCGTGCAAATCAATATAAGCAAAAATGGAACAGGGGCTGAGTCCTTAATACCAAATGAAGACTACAAAGAGAAAGCATTTGAAGGACAAGGCCCTTCTACAAAAGCCACCCCAGCCCGAGGTGACTTCCCTGATGAATTCTACCAAATATGTAAGGAGGAGATAATACCAATTCTACACAAGTTCTTCTATGAAAATAGAGGAGGAAGGAGCCACTACCCAATTCATATTATGAGACAAATTCTTTGTTCCAAAACATGACAAGGACATTACAAGAAAACTACAGATCAGCTTCTGTCATGAACACCAATACAAAAGTCCTGAACAAAAGATTAGCAAATTAAATCCAGCAACAGAGGGCATCTCACATTGCCGAAAGGCAGAAAGTGTTTAAAGACTGAAGGGAACATGTGGAAAGGACCCAAAAGCTGACTTGAAGGAGCTCCCACTGGCCAAACTTGACACAATTTGAGCATCAAAAAGAATAATAATGGATTAATAACAATGGATTATAGGAATGGATTATAATGTATTGAATAAAAGAGAACCCACAAGCTTTTACTTGTACTACAATAAAAAGTGGGCAAGGAAATGCTCTTTACAAAAGCACTCTTAGCTGATTAATATAGAAGGAATCATAGAAAAATCAGCAGTTTGCAATTCTCAGTTTAATACTTAATTCAGATAAAGATCATGAATAGCTGCTGAAATAATGGAATAAAATGCGAATGAATATACACAGTTTAGAATTATCATCCTACATATTGCTTATAAATTACAAAATGTGAAAAGAACTTTTCAAATGGAGAGATCTGGCAGATGACAAGAGAAAGCAAGTGACACAAGTGTAATGTATTTGCCATTGCCACAAAAATAAGCATCATGAGCCTCCCCAAAGTTAATGACTTAGAAATGGTGACCATTTATTTTTATAACTTACATATCTGTGAGTTGTCTGGAATTTGGTGGATCGAGGTTGGGCTGGGCTAAGCTAGGTGGCTCTGCTGATCTTGGCTTGGTTCACTCAATGATCTGCAGATCAGCTGGGGAGCTCTGCCTTAGTCTTGCGCTGAGGAAGCTTTGCTGACAATACTGCTCATAAGTCTCATTTATCCCCCCTGAAATCAATGGGCTAGCCCAGTCACATTCTGTTTGCACTAGCGGAAGTACCAGAGAGCAGCCCAAATACATAAGCATTTTCCAAGATTCTCCTCACACTGTGTCTGTTAACATTCCATTGTCCAAAGCAAGTCATATGACTGAACCCAGGAGCAGCAGATTGCACCCTGCTTCACAGCAGGGGGGTGGGGGGTGCTGGCAAATGATGTGGTTTGACTTTGGTTTAATTAAAAGTTGAGGGAAAGAGGGGAGATTGGGTTCAGAGATGCTAAGAGCTCTTTGGGCTCTGACATTCTAGGATTTAACCATATAACCCCTTCCCCAAGTATGGGGCAAACAAGAAAAGAGAGGAGCAAAGAGTATGGGTATTTCAACCGCTGCAGGCCACTAGAGTGGTTAGAACTGTCTGGATGATAATGCATCTGAAATGCTCCTAACTTAGGCAGAGATTAGGCCTTAATTAATGCCATACCTTAGGCCTTAATCTCTGCCTAAGTTATCACAGAAAAATATACATTACTATAAATAAGTAACTTTTCCCAGCCTTCTCCATTCAATTTGTCATTTACAATTCAGAGTAATCATAGTAGCACATTTTAAATCAAGCAGAGAAATATGAATATATATATATGATAAATGCATATATTTCTGGAAGGCTGCTTCAGTTTCGTGTGAAAAAACAAAGAGCCAAGGAAGGTGAGAAATTAGAAAAGCAGTAAAATTCATAGTCTGAGCCAGAAAACTTAATTCATTATAATATGAATAAGAGAACAATGCAGCGGTTGTGATTCATAGACTGAATCACTTCAGGGTGCTGCCAGTTATATAAAGGATGGATTCTGAGACAGTAAGGTGCTGCCATGTAGCATCAGAATGAACAAAATCCACATCACAAATTCTATTCTGAGGCTGCCAGCCTTTGTGGAACTTTGTATGCAACCATGAAGGAGACATTTGGGGACAGGGAAGGGAGAGACGCTATGCCTGGGATAGAGACTCACATGTCTGAAACAGAATATTATAGCCTCTAAAAATAGGTGCTCAGTAACCACTCTGTCAAGAAATAATATGCCGCAAAGTTATGCTTTCCACTTAGGAAATGTGAAAGGACTTTTCTTTTACTCTGCTGTGATGTACCATAAGAGAGTAAAACAAACCAACCTTCAAAATCTGGAAATGCAAGGACTCAGAATTTGGACAGAGGAGAATTGTGTGCCTTCTCCATCTCTATTTTCTTTTAGTTCAAAAGAAACGTTTGCCAGTTCAAAAGAAATTGAACTAGTAAGAGTAATCACATCCTTTCGGTAAGAGTTGAGTCTCTTGGAGGGCTTGGGGGTCTGACTTTCCACAAAGCCTATGCCTTGAGCAAAATGCCCCCACCCCCTCCTCACCCTTACCTTCAATCAGAGCTCTTATCAAATAATTATTATCAAAGATTCTTTTGAGCTAAAGACAGTTCATTCATAAACTACTGCAGATGCTAGTAGGAATGGGAAGGAGAACAGGAAAAAGGATTGGGCGAAGGAAAATGTTGTGGACTAAGTTGTGGCCCGCACAATTCATAGGTTGAAGCTCTAACCCCCATGTGACTGTATTTGGAAACATGGCCTTTAAGGAGATGATGAAGTTTAAATGAGGTCATAGAATGGGGCCCTAATCCAATAAGACTGGTGCCCTTATAAGAAGAGAAAGAGACATGGGGCGTGGGCACAGAGAAAAGGCCGGTGAGGACACAGTGAAAAGGTGGCCATTGGCAAACCAAGGAGAGGGGCGTCAGGAGAAACCAGCCCTGCCAACATCTTGACCCTGGACCCCCAGCCTCAAGAGCCATGAGAAAATAAATGGTGGTTGTTTGAGGCACCTGCTCGTGGTACTTTGTCAGAGCAGTTAGTCCAAGCAGACTAATACAGGAGCTATGTTTATTAATCATCCACGAGGTGTCAAGCGCTGAGATAAACACTCAGTGCATCCATTAAATGAATCCTCACAATAGCCCTGCAAGGTAGGTAGTGTAGAGACAACCGAAGCTCAGAGAGAAGCAACTTGCTCAAGGTCACCCAATGCATGACTCCAAAATTGAACTCATGCCTACTTAATTTCAAATGTAAACTGTTCTCATTGTATTTGAGGTTCTGAAATATTGGTGTGCTGTGCAGAATCATTGGGGAGTTTGTGGAAACTTCAGAGGCTTCTATCCAACTCAGGACCTGCTGAATGAGCTTAGGATGGGACCTGCCCTCTCTGCTTTTCCTAAGCTCCCAGGGGAAGGCGATTCACAACACTGCCATCATTTACGAGGCTGTGTGAGCTAAAGTCTCCTGCCTGGTGGTTTTTCAGGGTTCTGTGGGTAGAGAAGCAGCTGTCTGAACTAGTCAAGCTAATTTACCATCTCTCTTCACCTCTCCACTTTACTAGAATTGCAGGAGATATGGTTTTCATTAGCTTTTATGGAGGAAGTCTCCAGCAACATCAATTAAAAACACAAAAATCTACTCTGATCTGGCCCATAATTGTGGGTAATCACATAGCCATATGGTCCTGAGTTTCTGAGGGTTCATCCTACTCTACATTCTGAGGGATCCATATTCGAGTGTAAAAGTTATCAGTATGGAAATCTCTGCAGTCTCTGACCCATTTGCTGTCAGCCGCATCCAATACAACAAAATTTCAGCAACACAAAAATGCATCATTGTTTTTGGAAAATGAATACTCCTTAATTCTTAATATTTTCTGAGTTTGGAATTCTCTTCATTGTATTTTCATAAAGTTGTATGCATCCATAGTTATTTCTGGCCATTGGATGGTCATTTTGTGCAGTGAAATCAGACAAATACCAGATATTCCCTGGCTATGTCTCCTGAACTCTCTATTCTCATGGAGAAAGATACTCACTTGTTTGAGCCATCCCTTATTTTCTTAACATCAAAGAACATCCTTTCTTAGCACATGTCATATCCCTGAAGGTGTGGATTTGCCAGACCGCTTCACTATTGATAGAGACAGGAGACAGTCAACGTCTCCGGCAAAAGTCCACCTTCAAGCCTAAAACAGCCTGAAGGCTGAAAAACCGAACGGCTGGTCCTGGATGAAGCCTGCCCTTTCCCGACTGATGCTCTCTATATAATGCCCACCTGCGCACTGGGGTAAGGGGATGGAGCCAGGGAAAGTTCACCCTGTTTGTCGTAGGGGAGGAGCCTGGCCTCTTGGGGTCCTGTGTGGTGGCCTGGGATTCAGTCTGTAAGGTGGGGGCCTGCCAGCAGGACTCTCACTTTGCTGACAGTTCCTCTTTCCTTTTTTCCCTTTCACCCAATAAACCCTGCCCCACTCACCCTACAAGGTGTCTGCGTGCCTAAATTTTCCTGGTGGTGTGACAAGAACCTGGTTTTTCCTACAACACAATCAGATAGGAACACAATTTGCTAGTATGTGATTTTCTTGAGGCCCAATTCTTGATTTTTTTCCCCACTATTTTAGGAATGCAGTAAATTCAGAAACTCCGTTTGGCTTCAAGGACTGTTAGCTAGTTTCCTAACTGCATCTCTAGGGAAAAAGAGGGAGTAAGAGGAACCGAGAAGATGGCAAAAATCAATGGAGTCTATGTGAATTATTAGCGCTCTCCCTCCACCAAATATCATGAGGCAGGTTGGAGTGTGCTCTTAGCATATGGGGAGCCAGTGGGCCGTCAGATGCCAATCAATCGTAGGACTGCAGGCAGAGAACTCTGCAGCACCGAAAAGCAAAGCAGGCTCTGCTGAAGGAACGAGTTTACAACAAGGTCACTGAAAGATATATCTTTTTTTTTTTTTTTTTGAGGTAGAGTTTCACTCTTGTTGCCCGGGCTGGAGTGTAGCGCATCCTCCACCTCCCGGGTTCAAGCGATTCCCCTGCCTTAGCCTCCCAAGTAGCTGGGATTACAGGTGCCCACCACCATGCCCAGCTCATTTTGTATTTTTAGTAGAGACGGGGTTTCACTATGTTGGTCAGGCTGCTCTCGAACTCCTGACCTCAGGTGATCCACTCGCCTCAGCCTCCCAAGGTGCTGGCATTACAGGCGTGAGCCACCGCGCCTGGCCGAATTATATACTTTAAAGTGGTGAATTTTATAGCATGTGAATTATTATCCACAATTTTAAAAGATTGTAAGAGAAAAAAATCTCCACAAAAGAATTTCATGTTAGACACCCGAAGAAGGAAAAGAAAGGTGTGGAGGAAGAGTAAGGAAGCACCAAGTGATGGGAGGTGCTCACAGCCTGACGAGGGGCAGCCTGGCTCTCAGCGCCCTGTGTCTGCACACAGCAAGTGTCCACGCGTGCACCGGGGCAGCTGATGAGTCCCACTTTATGCTGGAGATTCTCATTCCGAGGAGTTGTAGAAAGAAGAGCTTTTGTCTCAAAGCAGCCATAAAGTGGCAGGCTTGCCAAGACTTGATACTTGTATCTTCCATGACTACCCAAGGGATAAAAAGGGACCCCTCTTTAGGTTGGGACCGTAGGACCACAGCTCTGTTCCTCACATGTGACCTTGCTTCTGCTCAGCCAGGAATTACCCAGCTCCTGACGCTCTGAGATGAATGGCCCTTAGAAAAATCTACTTCATCTCAGTTATAAACGAACCACGTGTGCAGCCTCTTTGGAGTCAGTTTAAATCATAAAACCGGCTCCATTGCTCAGCTTTGACCTGTTTGTGGCTGGCCCATTTAGGCTCCTTGTCTCAGCATTCAGCCCTTGAGCCAAGAGACCTGCTGGTTCTAACCAAAAGGTCTCAAGGACCCCAGCTGGTGACTGTCGCCCTTCTGTTCCCGCACTTGGAATGTCTTGCACAAGTCTCTGGGCACATGATTCTAGGGCAAGTTTAACATGTCGCGATTCCCATGAAAATTTTTCCATTAAGATCATAGCTGTCCCTCTAATCATGGAAGTTTTCCTTCCAAACATTCCAGTCCCTTCCAGCCCAGGACATTAGTCCTTGCTTCTTGCCCACCTTAAGTGATCAATGCCCAGAAAAGATGAACAAGATGCATGAGTAAAACCTCACATTACATTCGGAAGTGCAACGTGGAAATATATGTACCTATAGGAGTAGAAAATGTTCTGGAAGAAGATACACTCAGCCAGAGAGATTGGCTATCTTTGATGAGGAGCGTGAAGCTAGAACAGGGAGGGATCACCCCCCCACACACACATACAAAATAGTGCTTTGTTCTTACTATTTCTTTTTTATGTATATCTTTATCATTTAAATGATAGCAAGAAATTCTTCTGAGTGGAGAAAATTTTAATTGCATGAAATAATTCTTATCTGGAGCAAAAAAGGGCATACGGACATAAATAATTTATGAGAATTGAATTAGTTCCCAAAGCCCTCATATTTGAGTCTACTTTTCTTAGAAAGAATATGCTATGCTATATTTAAGATATGTAAGAAAAGGGCTAGGGAATAACATGACGCTCGTGTTCTCATCACCCAGCTCAAGCTATGAAACATGACCAGTATAGTGAAGGTGCCCTGTGAGCCCCTCCCTTGTGGAGTCTACTCCACAATTCCAAGAGAAGTGAGAACTACTCTTAGTCATTCTGTGGCCAACCCGGTAACTAATGTAGCAGTTGTCCTGTGTGATGCAGATGGAAATTCCAGAAATTGCCTCTCAGGAAGTAGAGAGAGGGAATTTGAGGAAAGCCTCGGGCTGATTGATTACCATTTTGTGTTATCTGCAGTAATGCTTTCTTCCTTTGGCAAGAGGGTATCGGTTGAGAGGACGTCTGAAATGAAATCAGCCAAGGGCTCTGTGTGCAGCAGACCCACACCAGCCGGGCACTGATTGGCCCTACTTCCTGTGAACACGTTCACCGTGATCACCAGGTCCGCTGTGTCTGGGTGATGAGGAGTTGGCTGTCATCCACTCATTTACTGAATGTACGTCAGGGAAGGCCGTCTAATCAGCGTTCCACCGGGAGGCGGCTCTGTGACCCTGTAGTTCAATGACACTGTTGCTTTCTGAAAACTATAAATCAAAGGAAGCAGAGATTGCTGATGAATGAAACCTTTTGTATTCTTTTTATTAGCACTCGAAATTACGTTTTCTCTGGTGCATATTTATGTTTGGTGAGCTCAAGAACAATGGCTGTGTCTTTGGAAATGAATGATGTAATTAAAAAATCTGTCCTCCCCTAGATCCCTTGCTGGTGGTCACAGGGTGTGTTTCATCTTCTTTTTCCAGCAGAGCTGATGAAACCCAAGTTGATTTTATGTAGATTAGCTAAAGAATGCTCCCAAATGGGTACATATAAGAAATGCACTAAGATTTTTCCAAATAACAAGGACTCATCCCTCCCCCCACACACACACTTTTTGTTTTTGCTAATTACTGCTTCAGGTTTTTGTTGTTATTGTTTATTTTCTTGGAAAATTGCAATGTAAATAATGCACAGTATGTTCATGTACCTGTACGTTGGTGCCGGTGTGAAAGCATGAACTTCCGCTCAGTTTATGGTCGCACCTAGAATAGCATAGAAATTATCTTTACAGGCCGGGCGCGGTGGCTCACGCCTGTAATCCCAGCACTTTGGGAGGCTGAAGCGAGCGGATCACAAGGTCAAGAGATGGAGGCCATCCTGGCCAACATGGTGAAACTTCATCTCTACTAAAAATACAAAAATTAGCTGGGCATGCTGGCGGGTGCCTGTAGTCCTAGCTACTCAGGAAGCTGAGGCAGGAGAACCACTTGAACCTGGGAGGTGGAGGTTGCAGTGAGCTGAGATTGGGCCACTGCACTCCAGCCTGGGTGACAGAGCGAGACTCTGTCTCAAAAAACAGAAATTCTCTTTACAAGGATGCAGCGTTCTGCTAACTGCTAGCATCAGCTTTATGTGTCAATTTGAAAAGGTTCAGATGCAAAAGGACGGCTAACCCATGCCAGAATGATGTCTGTTATCTCCCCATGTTTAAAGAGAGACCTGATTATTGGCTCTGCTCCCCACATTGAGGCACCAGGATGGAAATTGAAAAGGATTCATTAATGAAAATATCAGAAGCAGACCCATATAGTTTTGGGTTTTTCTCCTTAATACCATCCACAGGATTCCTCTAACTTGAAAATTTTTAAACATAATAAAAGCATCAAGTGAAAACAACTGAAACATATTCTTTATCTATCTATCTAAAATCATAATATATGGCATCTAGAATCATACGTATGTTATGCAATTTACTAAAAAGGCAACATAGATATAGCAAATATACCATACATTTCATTCACACTAATGTTTTCAAACTGGCTCCAGCACCAATCTCTGCTCGCTGCCCTTGCTCCCCACCGGCTGGCCGGGAGAGCGGGGGATGAGGTGTTTCTGCCCTGATTCCAATCATTTTCTTCTTTCACCATCCTGATTAAGCGTCTCTGATGTACTTCTCAGTCTCATCCACATTTCATGCCGATGTGGTCATGACATTTGTCCTAACAAATCAGATAATAGAATATATGGGCCATAATTATCTTGCCCTCATTTTATAGACAGAAGAAATGAGGCCAGAGATGCTATGACTTGCCCAAGATTCCTTAATGCTGAAGTCAGAGGGCAGAATTCTGAATTCCTTGTACCCGGGCACCATTCTCCTCCCTAGAGCACCCTTGTCTTCAAAGGGAGACTGGACAATGCTCATTAAGGAAGGGCTAATTGACTAGGGCACGTAGGGGAACTCCCACCACTGCCTATGGGCATAGAGTGTCAGGAGAAAACACCCACCTCACAGGCCTCAGCTTCGACATCCTACATTTCAATAGAGACGGTAAAACCATATACTTAGAATGTTTTTACCAAGACTTGAGAATTGACATTTGCCTCAACCAATGTCTGTTTCACAGAATCTCAGAAAACCTGAAGTCCTATGGATTTCCACCATGTTTTTATTTGTCATTGTTTCTCAGCAATTGTGTCAACATTTCAGGCCAGCTGGAGATAGGCCAGAAAAATGAGAACATTAGCCAGGAGAGGCTGATGCCCTTGATTTCATACCTGCTTTCATGGAGTTAACGTCAGGCTTTTTCTTTCTTTCTTTTTTTTTTTTGGCCAGTGATGATTAATGCTTGTAATGAGTCAGTTTTCTTTTGCCACAGCTTGTCTAAAATACTTTTCTCGCATAGTCTTCTGGTTAAAAAAAATACTGGCCAGGCGCGGTGGCTCAAGCCTGTAATCCCAGCACTTTGGGAGGCCGAGAAGGGCGGATCACGAGGTCAGGAGATCGAGACCATCCTGGCTAACATGGTGAAACCCCGTCTCTACTAAAAAATACAAAAAGCTAGCCGGGCGAGGTGGCGGGCGTCTGTAGTCCCAGCTACTCGGGAGGCTGAGGCAGGAGAATGGCATAAACCCGGGAGGCGGAGCTTGCAGTGAGCTGAGATCCGGCCACTGCACTCCAGCCCGGGCGACAGAGCGAGACTCCATCTCAAAAAAAAAAAAAAAAAAAAATACTAAGACAACAAACGAATAGAAAGGGAAATTTTTAGCCATTTCCACGGAATGAGGCTAAACTCAGGACCCAGTTTTACCTTCCCTTTTAATGAGACTGGTGCCAACCAGGTAAAACTCTGCAAGCAAAGCTGAGAGATGTCACTCTACCAGAGTGAAGCTGATTGTCCTTCTTCTCCTGACAGAGGGCACTCTGGAAGCAGCTGCCACATGCTGTGCCTGCCATTGCTCCAGAGATGATGGGCTGGTTGACCTTTCTAGCCTCACACGTTGGTCAATTCTCTCAACACTGCATTTAGGAAGACAGTTCATGAGACGGAGCTACTACTCCTCTGCGTTCATGTGAGAAGGTTTTTGATGGGAGAGAACGGGGTGTAGCCTCCTCTGGAATAGTCCTTGTATTCCTCCTACGTCTGAAGCTTGTTCTGATGATCATACAAGGGAGTGTTTAACATACCATGGAGTGTTCAGGGCAATGCTCTTTGTCTCTTTCAGGCTGGCAGGGCTCTGGCTAATTTCTGAGAGGCCAAGTTGTGAGCAGTGAGGCCCCATCCCTGGAATGCCACGTGGACACATTATGGTGTTGGGAATTTTTCCTGGCCTGGGGGCAATGTGTACCCACCTTCAGAAGACTGAGAGCTCCTGGAGTGGAGGAGGCCTCTGGTTTACAGATCCCTTTCCCCACCTCGAGTTCACAGTCCTCATGTAGGTAAGAAGTTCTGAGTAGACAGCTTGCATGAGGCAGACCAGAGTGTCCTGTGGTATCAAAAATAAGTCTAGCTTTTTTTTTTTTTTTTTTTGAGACACTTTGTCACCCAGGCTGGAATGCAGGGGCATGATTTTGGCTCACTGCAGCCTCGACCTCCCAGGTTCAAGCAATCCCCCTGCCTCAGCCCCCCAAATAGTTGGTACTATAGGCTCTCACCACCAGAGCTGGCTAATATTTTTTTTTTTTTTTGAGATAGAGTCTTGCTCTGTTGCCTAGGCTGGAGTGCAGTGGCCCAATGTCAGCTCACTGCAAACTCCACCTCCCGTGCTCAGGTGATTCTCCTGTCTCAGCCTCCCGAGTAGCTGGGATTACAGACGTGTACCACCATGCCTGGCTAATTTTATACTTTTAATAGAGACAGGGTTTCTCCATGTTGGTCAGGCTGGTCTCGAACTCCCGACCTCAGGTGATCTGCCCGTCTCAGCTTTCCAAAGTGCTAGAATTACAGGCGTGAGACACCATGCCCGGCCAATTTTTGTAGTTTTTTTAGAGATGAGGTTTCACAATGTTGCCTAGGCTGGTCTTGAACTCCTGAGCTGAAGGGATCCACTCACCTCGGCCTCCCAACACGCTGGGATTACAGGCATGAGCCACCGCCCCCAGCCAGTCCAGCCATTTTCAACTACCAAATTTGATTTCTCATTCACACTTCCTGTGCCTCAAAGTTTGGCTGCAGCTCTGTTGAACGCACCTTCCCTTTGGGTCCCAGACTGCCATCACAGCCTGTGTGTGGGACATGGCTGGTTAACTCAGCAGACAGGAAGGAGGATATGAAAATCATGGCCCTACTCCTAAAACATCTCCCTGGAATGGGCACAAGGCACTCCTGCTCATGGTTCATTGGCCAAAGCAACTCATATGGCCACTGTTAGGTGGGGACTTTATAAGCCTACCATCGGCAAGGATAGTGGATACTTGTGAATAACAAAACAATTAGTAATGCTAATTAAATGCTTGGTCTTTAGTATTCAGCACTTCCAGTTCACTGGCCATTTGGTAGACCACTGACCACCAAACATGCCCATTCCTAGCTGTTGCCAAAACCACTATTTAGTTGGTTCTTGGTCCCCTTTGAACTACGTCTGTCTAGACTAATTTTTTCCTTTACCCGTAATTACATGAATAATGCATAAATATATTTTTTGTTGTAAAATATTCAAACAATAAAAATAAAATAACACTATGGTGGTTTCCATAAAATTAAAAATAGAACTGTCATATGATCCAGCAATCTCAGTACCGATTATACTGTAGTTTCCCCTTATCTGTGGTTTCAGCTACCCATGGTCAACCTTAGTCTGAAAATGTTAAATGGGAAATTCCAGAAATAGACAATTCATGAGTTTTAAATCACTTGTCATTCTGAATAGTGTGATGAAATCCCACTAGGTCAGTTCTATCCCACCCAGGACATAAATCCTCTCCTTGTCCAGTGTCTACACTCCCTATTCATGAGTCACTTAGTAGCTATCTCGGTGGTGCTGTGTTTAAGTAATCCTTATTGCACTTAATAATGGCACCAAAGTGCCATAGTAGTAACACTGACATATTGGTTATAACTGTTTTATTATCAGTTATTGCTGTTAATCACTTACTGTGCCTAATTTATAAATTAAACTTGATCGTAAGTATGTTATGTATAGGGAAAGAAACCACAGTAGGGTTGGGTACTATCTGCAGTTTCAGGCAGCCCCTGGGGGTCTTGCAATGTATCCTAAAGAACAAGTAAGCAGGGATTAGTTGTTCTAAAAGAAGTGAAAGCAGGATCTCAAACTTGTATTTGCACACCCATGTTCAAAGGGTGGCTATTGTATCCATTGAAAGATGAATGAATAAATGAAATGTGGTGTATCCATACAATGAAATACTATTCAGCCTTAAAAAAGGAGGAAATCCTGACACATGCTACAATGTGAAGACATTATGCTAAGTAAAGTATGCCAGTCAGAAAAAGACAAATACTATGTGTTAGGAAGATTTGGGATGGGGTCTGGGTTTCACTATGTGATTCTATTTATATGAGATGTCTAAAATAGTCAAATTGATAGAATCGGAAAGTAGAATGGTGATCACCAGGAGCTGGAGAGAGGGGGAAATTGGAGTCTGTTGTTTCGTATTATTTATTTATTTATGTATTTATGCATGTATGTATGTATGTACATATTTATTTATTTATTGTGAGACAGAATCTTGCTCTGTGGCCCAGGCTGGAGAGCAGCGGCGCCATCTTAGCTCACTGCAACCTCCACCTCCAAGGTTCAAGTGATTCTCCTGCTTCAGCCTTCTGAGTAGCTGGGATTACAGGCACCCTCTACCATGCCCAGCTAATTTTTGTATTTTTAACAGAGATGAAGTTTCAGCATGTTGACCAGGCTGGTCTTGAACTCCTGACCTCAGGAGATTCATCTGCCTCGGCCTCCCAAAGTGCTGGGATTACAGGTGTGAGCCACTGTGCCCAGCCTGGGTTTGTTGTTCAGTAGGCACAGCGTTTCAGTTTTGCGAAATGAAAAAAGTCTGGAGATCTGTTGCACAATAAAGTGAATACACTAAACACTGCTGAACTATACACTTGAAAATGATTAAGATGGTAAATTTCATGTGCTTTTTACCACAATTAAAATTTTTTTAAATTTTAAAATAAAAAATAAGGTAAGGGTTTCATGACCACCTTCCTCAAGCATTTACCTCACCACAGGTAACATCAGCTTACCAATTTGTAGTGAATGTTTTTTTAATACTTTAAGTTCTGTGATACATGTGCAGAACGTGCAGGTTTGTATATTTCTTTTTATCAGTTTCAAACAACTTATTTATTTCTGCCTTAATTTCCTTATTTACCCAGTAGTCATTGAGGAGCAGGTTGTACAGTTCCCATGAAGTTGTGCGTTTTTGAGTGAGTTTCTTAATCCTGAGTTCTAATTTGATTGCACTGTGGTCTGAGAGACTGTCATGATTTCTGTTCTTTTGCATTTCCTGAGGAGTGTTTTACTTCCAATTATGTGGTCCATTTTAGAATATGTGCTATGTGGTGCTAACAATGTATATTCTGTTGATTTGGGGTGGAGAGTTCTGTAGATGTCTATTAGGTCCACTTGGTGCAGAGCTGAGTTCAAGTTCTGAATATTCTTGTTAATTTTCTGTCTTGTTGATCTGTCTAATATTGAGAGTGGGGTGCTAAAGACTCCCACTATTATTGTGTGGGAGTCTAAGTCTCTTTGTAGGTCTCTAAGAACTTACTTTATGAATCTGGGTATTGGATGCATGTATATTTAAGATAGTTAGCTCTTCCTGTTGCATTGATCCCTTTACCATTATGTAATGCCCTTCTTTGTATTTTTTAATCTTTATTGGTTTAAAGTCTGTTTTATCAGTGGCTAGGATTGCAACCCCTGTTTTTTTTTTTTTTTTGCTTTACATTTGCTTGGAAAATCTTCCTCCATCCCTTTATTTTGAGTCTGTGTGTGTCTTTGCACACAAGATGGGTCTCCTGGATACGGCACACTGATGTCTCTTGGGTCTTTATCCAATTTGCCAGTGTGTCTTTTAATTGGGGCATTTAGCCCATTTACATTTAAGGTTAATATTGTTATGTGTGAACTTGATCCTGTCATTATGATGCTAGCTAGCTGGTTATTTTGCCCTTTAGTTGATGCAGCTGCTTCATGGTGTCAATGGTCTTTACAATTTGGTATGTTTTTGCAGTGACTGGTACCGGCTGTTCCTTTCCTTATTTAGTGCTTCTTTGGGAGTTTTGTAAGGCAAGCCCGGTGGTGACAAAATCTCTTAACATTTGCTTATCTGTCAAGGATTTTATTTCTCCTTCACTTATGAGGCTTCATTTGGCTGGATATGAAATTCTGGGTTGAAAATTCTTTTCTCTAAGAATGTTGAATGTTGGCTCTCACTCTCTTGTGGCTTGTAGGGTTTCTGCTGAGAGATCCTCTGTTAGTCTGATGGGCTTCCCTTTGTGGGTAACCCGACCTTTCTCTCTGGCAGCCCTTAACATTTTTTTCCTTCATTTCAACCTTGGTGAATCTGACAATTATGTGTCTTGGGTTGCTCTTCTTGAGGAGTATCTTTGTGGTTTTCTCTGTATTTCCTGAATTTGAACGTTGGCATGTCTTGCTATGTTGGGGAAGTTCTCCTGGATAATATCCCGAAGTACTTTCCAACTTGGTTCTCCCTGTCACTTTCAGGTATACCAATCAAACGTAGGTTCGGTCTTTTCACATAGTCCCATATTTCTTGGAGGCTTTGCTCTTTCCTTTTCATTCTTTTTTCTCTAATCTTGCCTTCATACTTTATTTCATTAAGTTGATATTCAATCTCTGATATCCTTTCTTCTGCTTGATCAATTTGGCTATTGATACTTGTGTATTCTTCAAGAAGTTCTTGTGCAGTGTTTTTCAGTTCTATCAGGTCATTTATGTTCTTCTCTAGACTGGTTATTCCAGTTAGCAATTCCTCCAACCTTTTATCAAAGTTCTTAGTGTCCTTGCATTGGGTTAGAACATGCTCCTTTAACTCAGAGGCATTTGCTATTACCCACATTTTGAAACCTACTTCTGTTAATTCATCAAACTCATTCTCCATCCAGTTTTGTTCCATTGCTGGCAAGGAGTTGTGATCCTTTGGAGGAGAAAGGCATTGTGGTTTTTGGCATTTTCAGTCTTTTTTTGCTGGTATTTCCCTCATCTTCGAGGATTTATTTACCTTTGGTCTTTGCTGTTGGTGACCTTTGGATGGAATTTTTGCGTGGTTGTCCTTTTTGTTGATATTGATGCTATTGCTTTCTGTTTGTTAATTTTCCTTCTCACAGTCAGGCCCTTCTTCTGCAGGTCTGCTGGAGTTTTCTGGGGGTCCACTCAGACCCTGTTTGCCTGGGTATCACCAGTGGAGGCTGCAGAACTGCAAAGTTTTCTGCCTGCTCCTTCCTCTGGAAGCTTTGTCCCAGAGGAGCACCCTCCAGACACCAGCAGGAGCTCTCCTGTGTGAGGTGCCTGTCGACCCCTGTTGGGAGGTGTCTCCCCATCAGGAGGCACGGGGGTCAGGGACCCACTTGAGGAAGTAGTCTGTCCCTTAGCAGAGCTCAAGTGCTGTGCTGGGAGATCTGCTGCTCTCTTCAGAGCTGGCAGGCAGAAATGTTTACGTCTGCTGAAGCTGTACCCACAGCTGCCCCTTCCCCCAGGTGCTCTGTCCTAGGGAGATGAGAGTTTTATCTATAAGCCCCTGACTGGGCCTGCTGCCTTTCTTTCAGAGATGCCCTGCCCAGAGAGGAGGAATCTAGAGAGGTAGTCTGGCTACAGAGGTTTTGAGGTGCTGTGGTGGGCCCCACCCAGTCTGAACTTCCTGGCAGCTTTGCTTACACTGTGAGGGGAAAACCACCTACTCAAGCCTCAGTAATGGCAGACACCCCTTTTCCCACCAAGCTCCAGTGTTCCCAGGTCAACTTCAGACTGCTGTGCTGGCAGCAAGAATTTCAAGGCAGTGGATCATAGTTTGCTGGGTTCTGCGGGGGTGGGTTCCAATGAGCAAGACCAATTAGCTCCCTGGCTTCAGCCCCCTTTACAGGATAGTGAATGGTTCTGTCTTGCTGGCATTCCAGATACCACTGGGGTATGAAAAAAAAGTCCTGCAGCTAGCTCCGTGTCTGCCCAAACAGCTGCCCAGATTTGTGCTTGAAACCCAGGGCCCTTGTGGCTTAGGCACCTGAGGGAATCTCCTAGTCTGTGGGTTGGGAAGACCTTGGGAAAAACGTAGTATCTGGGCCAGATAACACAGTCTCTCATGGCACAGTCCCTCACGGCTTCCCTTGGCTAAGGGAGGGAGTTCCCCCACCTCTTGTGCTTCCCAGGTCAGGCAATGTCCCACCCTGCTTCTGCTCACCCTCCATGGGCTGCACCCACTGTCTAACCAGTCCCAACGGGATCAACCGGGTACCTCAGTTGCAAACGTAGAAATCACCCACCTTCTGCGTTGGTATCCCTGGGAGCTGCTCTTATTCGGCCATCTTGCCTGGGAGTCTGGAGTGTATTCTTACAGGTATTTTAAAATGTGTTTACATACATACCAACATTGGCAAAAATAGAAGTAAACAGTTTTGTGTAGATTTTTAAATTTAACATAGTATATTACATAACATGGTATTTCCCAACAATATGCTTTTAAAATTTAACAGTATATGTCTTAGATATATTTCAGTGCTCATATATACTGTTCAAGCTTTTTAAAAATTGCCACAATGAGCCATAGTATAAAAGTATAACAGATTATTTAACCATTCTTAATGAACATTTAAGTTGGTTTCCAATTTTTTCACTGCTACAATCAGTATTTCGAGTTTATGTGCAAGTACTTCTCTACATTAGATAACTAGAAGTGGATTTTTGGATCATCTGTTATGTGTATTTGATATTTTAATTTCTACTGCCATGTTGTACTCCAAAAGAACTGTACCACTTATAATGCAGGAAAACACCATTTCCCCACCTCCTCATTAATGCTTGCTAAGATCGGTCTCTTCCATTTTTGCCAAACTGATGGTTGGAAGTGATATCTCATTGCTCCTCTAATTTGCATTTCCTTGATTGCTGTTGAAATTGAGGATCTTTTCCTTTAGTTGCTGGTCATTTGCATGTTTTCCTCTAAATTGTCTTTTCAGATTCTTTGTCCACTTTTCTTTTGCATTTTCTGTTACTGATTTGTAAGAATTGCTTATATATTCTATATATTCATCCATTGTCTCTTATTATATATGTTGCAAATACCTTCTTGCACCATTTATTTTCCAGCATCATTTATTGAATTTTTTACTTATTGGTCCCAAGTGCACCTTTGTCATTTACTAAATTTCTATATATACATAGGTCTGTTTCTAGACTCTATATTATGTTCCATTGATTTATTTCCTTCCTTATGTCACACTTTTTAAATTATTATAACTTATAGTGTATTTTGGTAGCCTCCTTAGTCTCCTACTTCAAAATAGACTTTGCTGGTCTGGCACATATTCTCTTCCAAATAAAAACATAAAAACGTTTGACATATGTTGTAAGATATGAGATGGGGAGGAGGTTTTGAGTGGTATTGCGAAGAATTTATAGATCAATCTGGGGACAACTGACATTTTTAAAATATTGGGTCATCCAAATTAGGAACATGGTATAACTCTCCATTTATTCAGATTTTTTTGTCTTTAATAAGTTTTATTTTTTTATCCTTATGAGTGTTATATTTTGCTTATTATTCCTAGGAATTTTAGAGGTTTTATTGGTGGTGTAAATGCAATTATTTTTTCAATTTCTAATTAGTTTTGGTAAGCAAATTGAGAAGCTATTACTTTTCATAAGTTGATTTTATATGCATTCACATTGTTGAACTCTGGCTAAATAGGTTTTTAATTTATTTTCTTGGACTTCATGGGTGGATACTTATGTCATTCTAAATCAAAGACATTTTTGTTTTTTCTTGTCAATATTCATGTTTTTGTTTATTCCTTATCACACTGGCTAAGGATATCCAGCACAGTGAATGATGCAACAGCCTTTCCTTGTTCCGCTAATAGTAATGCTTCTAATTTTTCATCATTTATTATGGTATTTGCGATAGATTTCTGTCATATATACCTATTAAATCAGACTCCCAATAAGAAATTGATAACATTTTGAAATAGCATAATCTGAGAAGAGTTTGTTTATAAAGAGTTGATCCTTATTATTCACGATTCTATATTTGCAAGTTTACCTACTTGTTAAAATTTATTTTTAACCCTATAACCAGTAACCACCTTACTTTCTCAGTAAATCATGAACATTTATACACAGAATGGTGAAAAACAAATGGAGTCACCAATGTGCATCTTCCCAGCTGATGTCAAACAAGGTGTCGTTTGCCTTCTTGTTTAAGCTCTCATAAGTAAACATGCATTTTTTCGGGGTTTATTTATTGCCACATTTTGTTGAATTTCTGTGCTTTTTCTTGTGATTTTTCTGTTTAAAATGGCCCTGAAACACATTGCTGAGGTGCTGTCTATTTAGAGAAAGAAGGTGTTGTTCTCATAAAGAGCATGCAGCCTAGATCCCTCTCATGCATAGTTCACAATAGGGCTCACGCTCCTATGAGAATCTAATGATGCTGCTGATGTAACAGGAAGTGGAGCTCAAGCGGTAATATGAGCAATGAGGAGTGGCTATAAATACAGACAAAGCTTCACTCACTCACCCACCACTCACTTCCTGCTGTGTGGCCTGGTTCCTAACAGACCGCAGACCCGTCCGTGGCCTGGAGACTGGGGACCCCTAATTTAAAGAACATACTGCTAACTGAAGAAAAATTTTGGTTTTCACAGAAATACCATCACCAATAAAGATTAGGAGTACACATCTAAAAATGAGAATGTCTTCAATTTCTCATGGTATTTAATCAATACCTTCTGCCCTTAGTAGCTGCCAACCAACTCTTGTCTGCTTTCTCACAGATAGCGAGTGTCAAAATCATTATTTCTTCTCACACTCTCTTCCATACATCTCTCCTCCACTGTGCATTTGAGTGCATTCTCCCCCACCCCCTTGTAGGATATGGCAGCATTGATTCCCTGCATTCTCCACCGCCTTGCAGCCACTCTTCTTCTGTCTACTCATACTATCCCAGACTTGAAAACACACCTCCTTTTCTCCCTTCTGAGTTTGAAAGCTACTGCCTTTCTCTCTCAATCCCTTTACTGGCAAGTGCCTACTCATTTACTCATTTTATAAATTGCTAAATGTACTCCAAGTGCGTAGCAACATCAAACAGAACTGTAGTAGGTAAGTTAAAAATCCCTCTGTCTCCTCTCCCACCACTTCCAGGTGGCAGCCACTGTTCACAGTTCAGTGTGTGTTTTTATTAGATGTTTCTAATATGTAACAAATACATACCTGTTTGTGTTGTAGACTTCTTTTACACAGATGAGTCCATATCACACAATTCTGCAGCCTGCTTTTTTTACTGTTGTCTTAAATGACTTGAAAACTGTAAACAGTATAGAAGCATATGTTACAAAACATAAAAGCCCTCTTGTGGTATATTTACCCACAAAGCCAAGCTGTCCTGTCACCAAAAAAAAAAAAAAGTAAAAGAAAAAAAGGTCACTTTGGGAGGCCGAGGCGGGCGGATCATGAGGTCAAGAGATCAAGACCATCCTGGCTAACACCATGAAACCCTGTCTCTACTAAAAATACAAAAAAATTAGCCGGGCGTGGTGGTGGGCGCCGGTAGTCCCAGCTACTCGGGAGGCGCCACTGCACTCCCACCTCTTGTCTCAAAAAAAAAAGTGAAAAGGTCATTGCCCTAGTAATTGCAAAGCAATTTGAATGTCCAATTATTACAGTCTCCTCTTTTTTCTCTCCATCATTCTTTACATTCTCTCTCTCTCTCTCTCCTGATGGACGTAGAGGTCCCTAGATTTTGACCCTCACAAGCAGTACTGCAATAAGCAGCATATACACTTTTATGCATGTACTTTTGTGTACGTGAAAATATTCTGCAGCATGCATTTCTGAAAGCAAAAATGCTGCATTAGAATGGCGTGCATTTGAAATTGTGTGAGATCCTAACGCTTGCCTTCCAGACAGCTCTACCAATTTGTACTCTCATTAGCAGTGAATGAGAGGGACTATGTCTTCACATCCACATTAATATTGTGTAGTATCAGCCCAGGCATGGTGGCTCACAACTGTAATCCCAGCACTTTGGGAGGCTGAGACAGGTGGATCACCTGAGGTCAGGAGTTTGAGACCAGACTGGCCAGCATGGTGAAACCCCTTCTCTACTAAAAATACAAAAAAATTAGCCAGGCGTTGGGGTGTACACCTGTAATCCCAGCTACTAGGGAAGCTGAGACAGGAGACTCTCCTGAACCCGGGAGGCGGAGGTTGTAGTAAGCCAAGATTGCACCAATGCACTGTGGCCTGGGCGACATAGTGAGACTCTGTCTGAAAAGAAAAAAAAAAAAAGAAAGGTGGCATAGACATTGGGAAGACAATGGCAGTGTTTGATTTTGATTTCTGGTGATTATCTTGTGAACTAATACATTTTTGAAAAGCCTATATAGTTTGAGTTAGTTTGATACAAAGATTTATACGAATCAGTTAAAACAAGCTTGCTAACAATATTTTCATTTTGCAATCATCACTGTCAAAAGAGCTTTGTTAAAGTCTCTTACCATGATTATGTGTTTGTGTATTTTACCTGGCAACATAAGGACTTCAGAATGCTTTAATAAGAATCATAGCTAGCATTTTAAAGCAGTTTTTATATTTGAGCACTGATCCAAGCCCTTGACACATATTAACTAATTTAACCATCACAATAACTTATGAGATAAATGTTATTACTGTTCCCATATCAAGAGAAGTAAAGACATGGAGAGATGGTAATTAACATCTTGCCCAAAATCACACATATAGTAAGGACCAGAGTTAAGATCAAGGCAATCTGGTTCCAGCATTCATTCTCTTAACCACTAAGTACTATTTAACTCTGATCTCCTGACCAATTTTTGTTCAGGATATGGATTCTAGCCTATTACCCTCACCCCTAAATTAGACATTACTTTCATTATTTTATATCATGTATATTTATTTATATTTACCAATATGTTTGCTCACAATTTCCCCTTGTCTCTCAGGCATTACATCTGAAGTATATGTACATAATTTTTTTTGAGACGGAGTCTCACTCTGTCGCCCAGGCTGGAGTGCAGTGGCATGATCTCAGCTCACTGCAATCTTCACCTCCTGGGTTCAAGCGATTCTCCTGCCTCAGCCTCCTGAGTAGTTGGGATTACAGGCATGCACCCCCACGCCTGGCTGATTTTTGTATTTTTAGTAGAGACAGGGTTTCACCATGTTGGCCAGGCTGGTCTCGAACTCCTGACCTCAAGTGATCTGCCCACCTTGGCCTCCCAAAGTGCTGGGATTACAGGTGTGAGCCACCATGCCAGGCTTTTGTTTTTTGTTTTTTTTTAAACTTCCTTAGTGCTGAAAGAAAAACACTGTTAACTAGCGATTTTATATCCAGCAAATTTGTCCTTCAAAAATGAAGGCGATAAACAAACAATGAGAAAATTCATCACTAGCAGATCTGACCTACAAGAAACACTAAAGGGAGTTCTTCAGGATGAAATGATGGGACAGTAACTAACGTCTAAGTTAACGAATGAAGGACGCCAAAGAAGGTCACTACATGGATAATACAAAGACAGTATAAACATGTTGTGGTTTGAGCTTTTTATCTCCTATCTGATTTAAAAATAAGTGCACAAAGCAATAATTATAAAGCTATCTTGTTAGGCCTATAATTTACAAAGATGTAATTTGTATAACAACCAAAGTACAAAAGGAAGGAGGAAATGTAGTATCATGGAGCAAAATTTTTCTAGACTACTGAAATTAGGTTGATATTAATCCAAATTAGATTGTCCTAAATTAAGATTTTATTATAATCTTCAGGGTAACTACTAAGAAAATAACAAAAACACATGGGAAAAATAATAATTAAAATGGCATACTAGAAAATGTCTATTTAACACAAAAGAAGTTCGTGATGGAGAAATAGAAAAAAATGATGTAAGACACAAAGAAAATAAATTTTTAAATGGCAGTCAAAGACTCTCTTACCTGTAATTACATTAAATGTAAATGGACCAAACAGTCCAATCAAAATGTAAAAATTAGAAGAATAGATTTTTTAAAAAACCAAATATGATATAAGTATATGCTATTGACAAGAAGCAAACTTCAGATTTAAAGGCACAATAGGTTAAAAGAAAAAGGATGGAAGAAAATATGCTGAGTTAATGATAACCAAAAAAGAATTGGAGTGGCTGTATCAATATGAGACAAAACAGACCTTTGAAACAAAATTTGGCATTAGAGACAACAGAGAACATTTTATAATGTCAAAAGGGTCAATCCAGTTGGGTGTGGTGGTTCATGTCTGTAATCCCAACACCAGTACTTTGGGAGGTCAAGACAGGAGGATTCCTTGAGCCCAGGAGTCTGAGATCAGCCTAGGCAACATAGCAAGACCCCATCTCTATGAAAAAATTTAAAAATTAGCTGGGCATGGTATTGTTTGCCTGTAGTCCTAGCTACTCAGAAGAATGAGGTTGGAGGATCATTTAAACCCAAGAGGTCAAGGCTGCAGTGAGCCATGACTGTGCCACTGCCATCAAGCTTCGACAACAGAGCAAGACCCAAGACCCTGTCCCTCTAAAAAAGGAGAGGTCAGTCCATCAAGAAGATACACCAATTAAAATGTATGTGTACCTGCTAAGGTTTGAATGGTGGTGTCCCCTTCAAAATTCATGGTGAAACTTAACCTCCAATGCAACAGTATTAACAGCTGTAACCTTTGGGAGGTGATTAAGTCACCTCAACCCTCACAAGTGGGATTAGCACTATTATAAAAGGTATCCAAGATAAAGAGAGCAATGTAAGGACGCAGCATTCATTTCCTCCAGAGGGTGCAGCAATACGGCGCTATCATGGAAGCAGAAAGCATCCCTCACCAGACATGCAGGCTTTCAGCACTTTGATCTTAGATTTCCCAGCTTCCGGGACTATAAGAAATAAATTTCTATTGTTTATAAATTATCCAGCGTGTGGTACTTTGTTACAGCAGCACAAAGATAGCACCTAACAACAAAGCCCGAAAATGCGTGAAGTAAAAACTGATTGATAGAATTGAATAGAGAAACAGGCAATTCAACAATCACAGTTGGAGATTAAAATAACCCACTTTTCAATAATGGATAAAGCAACTAGACTGAATATCAACAAGGAAACAGAAGACTTGAACAATATTACTGTGAGGTAAAAACGCACACTGCATTTCCTCTGTTCTCATAATACAATGTATGAAGTTTTTTCCCCCTACACAGTAAGAAAGCAATCAGTTCTGCAGCAAACACCAGCTGCGTGTCCTTCGGTTCAATACTGACATTATCTACCTGGAGATAGCATCAGATCCCACAGTTTGAGGCCTCAGTTTTACAAGACAGCCCCCTACTTCTGATGCCAATCCCAAGTCCGAGGTTGTTGTTGACCTGTGCTTCTGACAGGGTAAATCAGGGTTATCACAATTTCCTCCTTGGGTTTCATTAGTTTGCTAAAGTGTTCACAGAACTCGTGGAAACACTTCCTTTCATTCACCAATTGGTTATAAAGGATATTATAAAGGATACAGATGAAGAGATGCATAGGGTGAGGTATAAGAAAGGGTGTAGCGTTTCCATGCTCTCTCCGGTATGGCACTCTGCAGCAACCTCCATAGGTTCAGCTGTCTGGAATCTCCTCGTATTCTGTCCTCCTGGATCTTTTATGGAGACTTCATTAGAAAGGCATAATTGAAGCACAGACAACCAGGTAGAAATGTGATTGAACAAAAATGTATGATCTAATACTAACAGACTAAGTGGGGAAACCCAGCCAGGTCTATCCATTCAGATTCTTCCCGGCCTCTCTGTGCATCATTCCTTCCCCCAGGGTATAGGGCAGAACCTTTTCTGAAATCAGGGTCTTATGACCTGCAATCAACCAAGGTAGATCAGATAATTTCTTTATGGTCAGCCAGAAGACAGAAAGGTGGGGAAAGATTACTCCCTTGGAGAGAAGAAAGGATAGGCGAAAGGAAGACAGAAGGACAGAGAGAGATTCTGCTTTCCGAGGTCTTCCTCTGAGGCATAAAGCACCCCAACATTATCACAAAAGACTCTTTCACCTTTATTACTCTGAGGCACTCCAAAGCTGCTTAAAGAACGAAGGACAAGAGGCCAAATACCTTAACAAATGGTACAGATACTGCTTTAGTCACTTAGGAAGTAACAAGCGCTATGGGAATTATATATATATATAACACTATATATATAAAAC
>NW_012115766.1:4193726-4227424 GCF_000951035.1 Colobus angolensis palliatus
AGTTTCACCATGTTGGCTAAGCTGGTCTTGAACTCCTCACCTCAAGTGATTTGCCCACCTTGGCCTCCCAAAGTGCTGGGATTGTAAGCATGAGCCACCACACCTGGCCATATATATACGTATATATATATATCTATATATATATTTATAGTGTGTGTGTGTGTGTGTATGTGTACAAAATAAATGAGCTAAACATAATAAACATTGGTGGAATACTCCACACAACCACAACACAATATATATTTTCTCAAGTGGCAGTGGAACATTCTCCTGGACAAACTATGTTAAACCATAAAACAAGACTCAATAAATTTAAAATAATTTAATTCAAACAATGTTCTCTGACTACAGTGGAACCAAACTATAAGTCAATAATAAAAGGAAATTTGGGAAATTAGGGATATTGGCCTGAAGTTTTGGATTTTTGTTGTATGTCTGCTATCCGGTTGTGGTATCAAGATGATGCTGGCCTCATAAAATGAATTAGGGAGGAGTCCCTCCTTTTCAATTGTTTGGAATAGTTTCAGTAGAAATGATACCAGCTCTTATTTGTGCCTCTGGTAGAATTCAGCTGTGAATCCATCTGGTCCTGGGCTTTTTTTGGTTGGTAGGCAATTTATTACTGCCTCAATTTGAGAATTTATGATTGGTCTATTCAGGGATTCAGTTTCTTCCTGGTTCAGTCTTGGGGAGGGTGTATGTGTCCAGGTATTTATCCATTTCTTCTAGATTTTCTAGTGTATGTGCATAGAGGTGTTTACAGTATTCTCTAATGGTTGTTTGCATTTCTGTGGGGTCAGTGGTGATATCCCCCTTACTGTTTCTGATTGTGTCTGCTTGATTCTTCTCTCTTTTCTTCTTTATTAGTCTAGCTAGCAGTCTATTTTATTAATTTTTTTTTAAAAAAGCTGGTGGATTTGTTGAATGTTTGAAGAGTTTTTCGTGTCTCTATCTGCTTCAGTTCTGCTCTGATCTTAGTTCTTTTTTGTCTTCTGCTAGTTTGGGGTTTGTTTGCTCTTGGTTCTCTAGTTCTTTTAGTTGTGAAGTTAAGTTGTTGATTTGAGATCTTTCTGGCTGTTTCACATGGGCATTTAGTGCTATAAAGTACCTTCTTAACACTGCTTTAGCTGGGTCCCAGAGATCCTGGAATGTTGTCCCTTTGTTCTCACTAGTTTCAAAGAACTTCTTGATTTCTGTGTTCATTTCATTATTTACCCAAGAGCCATTAAGGAGCCGGTTGTTCAATTTCCATGTAGTTGTGTGATTTTGAGTGAGTGTTAATCCTGAGCTCTAATTTGATTGCACTGTGGTCTGAGAGACTGTTTGTTATGATTTCAGTTGTTTTGCATTTGCTGAGGAGTGTTTCACTTTTGATTATCTGATCAATTTTAGAGTAAGTGCTATGTGGTGATGAGAAGAATGTATAGTCTATTGTTTTTGGGTGGAGAGTTCTGCAGATATCTATCAGGTCCACTTCATTCAAAGTTGAGTTCAGGTCATGAATATCTTTGTTAATTTTCCATCTTGATGATCTGTCTAATATTGTCAGTGGGGTGTTAAAGTCTCCCACTATTATTTTGTTGGAGTCTAAGTCTCTTATTAGGTCTCTAAAAACTTGTTTTATGAATCTGGGCGCTTCTGTATTGGGTGCATATATATTTAGGATAGTTAGCTCTTCTTGTTCAATTGAACCTTTTACCATTATGTAATGCCCTTCTTTGTCTTTTTTTGATTTTAGTTGGTTTAAAGTCTGTTTTGTCAGAAACCAGGATTGCAACCTCTGCTTTTTTCTGCTTTCCATTTGCTTGGTAAGTTTCCTCCATCCCTTTATTTTAAGCCTCCATGTGTCTTTGCACGTGAGGTGAGTCTCTTGAAGACAGCATACCAGTGGGGCTTGATTCCTTATCCATCTTGCCAATCTGTGGCTTTTAATTAGGGCATTTAATCCATTTACATTTAAGGTTAATACTGTTATGTGTGAATTTGATCCTGTCATCATGATGCTAGCCAGTTATTTTGCAGACTTGTTTATGTGGTTGCTTCATAGTGTCACTGGTCTGTGTACTTCAGCGTATTTTTGTAGTGATGATATGGTTTTTCCTTTCCATATTTAGTGCTTCTTTCAGGAGCTCTTGCAAGGCAGACCTGGTGGTGATGAATTTCCTTGGTGTTTGTTTGTCTGAAAAGGATCTTATTTCCCCTTTGTTTATGAAGCTTAGTTTGGCTGCAAATGAAATTCTGGGTTGGAAATTCTTTTCTTTAAGAATGTTGAATATTGGCCTCCAATCTCTTCTGGCTTCTAAGTTTCTGCTGAGAGGTCTGCTGTTAGTCTGATGGGTTTCCCTTTGTAGGTGACCTGGCCTTTCTATCTGGTTGCCCTTAACATTTTTTCCTTCATTTGACCTTGGAGAATCTGATGATTATATGTCTTGGAGTTCATCTTCTCGTAGAATGTGTTACTAGGATTCTCTGAATTTCCTGAATTTGAATATTGGCATGTCTTGCTAGGTTGTGGAAGTTCTCCCAGATGATATCCTGAAGTATGTTTTCCTACTTGGTTTCATTTTCCCGTCCCTTTCAGGAACCCTAGTCTGTTGTATGTTCAGTCTTTTTACATAAACCCATATTTCGGCCGGGCGCGGTGGCTCAAGCCTGTAATCCCAGCACTTTGGGAGGCTGAGACGGGTGGATCACGAGGTCAGGAGATCGAGACCATCCTGGCTAACACGGTGAGACCCCGTCTCTACTAAAAAATACAAAAAACTAGCTGGCCGAGGTGGTGGGTGCCTGTGGTCCCAGCTACTTGGGAGGCTGAGGCAGGAGAATGGCGTAAACCCGGGAGGCAGAGTTTGCAGTGAGCTGAGATCCGGCCACTGCACTCCAGCCCGGGAGACAGAGTGAGACTCCATCTCAAAAAAAAAAAAAAAACCCATATTTCTCGGAGGTTTTACTCATTCCATTGCATTATTTTTTCTCTATTCTTGTCTGTCTTTTTCAAAAAGATAATCTTCGAGCTCTCAGATTTTTTTCTTTTGCTTGGTCTATTTTGCTATTTATACTTGTGATTGCATTGTAAATTTCTCGTATTGTATTTTTCAGCTCTACCAGATCAGTTATGCTCCTCTCTAAACTGAGTATTCTGTTATCAGCTCCTGTATAGTTTTATCATGATGCTTAGCTTCTTTGCATTGGGTTAGAACATGCTCCTTTAGCTCAGTGAAGTTCATTATTACCCATTTCTGAAGCCTGCTTCTGTGAATTCAGCCATCTCAGCCTCAGCCTAGTTCTGTTCGCTTGCTGGAAAGGTGTTGCAGTCATGTGGAGGAGAAGAGGTGCTCTGGCTTTTTGTGTTTTTAGCATTTTTGTGTTGATTCTTTCTCATCTTTGTGGGCTTACCTACCTTCGATATTTGAGATTGCTGACCTTTTAATGGGATTTTTGTGGGGTCTTTTTGTTGATGTTGTTGTCGTTGTTGCTTTCTCTTTGTTTGTTTGTTTTAATCGGTCTGGGCACTCTTCCGTAGGGCTGCTGTGGTTTGCTGGGGGACCACTCCAGATTCTAGTCACCTCTATTCCTCCCACACCTGGAGGTATCACCAATGAAGGCTGTGAAACAGCAAAGCAGCTGTGAAGGCAGCCTGCTCCTTCCTCTGGGAGCTCCATTTCAGGAGGGCATTAACATGATCCTGGCCTGAATGCCTCTGTAGGAGGTGTCTGGAGACCCCTTTTGGGAAGTCTTATCCAATTAGGAGAAGTGGGATCAGAGCCCCATTTAAAGTAGCAGTCTTGCTGCCCCTTGGCAGGGCAGGTGCAGTGTACTATGGGGGAGTCCCCTTGTCCAGACTGCCTAGACTCTCTAGAGTCAGAGGCTAGAAAGACTAAGTCAGCTGAACCACGGAGCCTGTGGCTGTCCCTTCCCCTGGGGCTCTGTCATAGGTTGAGATCAGAGTTCTGGTCTGGACCACCTGGACTTCCCGGAGCCAGCATGTTAGAATGGCCCACTCAAACCACAGAGATGGCAACCACCCCTCCCCCAGGGAACTCAGTCTGTCGTAGGCAGTTTCCAGTCTGCTGCCACTAACCAGCTGGAATTCCAAGCCAGTGTGTCTTAAATTGTGAGGTGCCTTTGGAGTGGGGCCTGCAGAACAACTCTGCTTGGCTCCCTGGATTCAGCCCCCTTCCTAGGGAAATGCACGAATGGAACTCCCACCTCACCAGAATCCCCAGGGCCAGAGTATGCATACCTGAATGCCCACTTCCCCAAGACTCTACACAGCTCTGTGCTTTGGACCTAAAGCTCCGGTGGCTCAGGTATCTCCTGATCCACAGGTTGCAAAGATACATGGGAAAAAAGTGATTTCCTGGGCAGGGCCTCACAGCCACTCACTACCTCCCTTGGCTGGGGGTGGGATCTCCCTGACTTTGTGCTGCTTCAGGTGGGCTGTCACCTCAACCTGCTTTTCCTTGCTCTCCATGGGTCAAGTTGTCTGCCTAGAACAAGAAAGAACTTGGATACCTCAGTTGAAGATAGAGAATTCACTTGCCATTTTCATTCCTCTCCATGAGAGCTGCAGACTGCAGCTTCTAATTGGCCATCTTGGTCTGCCCCCTCCCGTAATTATTTTTGTTTCTTTTTCATTCTTTTTGTTTGTTTTAAGAGACGAGATCTCATTATGTTGCTCAGGCTAGGCTCGAACTCCTGGGATCAAGTGATCCTCCTGCCTTACCATCCAGTCTAGCTAGGACTACAGGTATGCATCACCATGCCCAGCCCCTCCTTCATTCTTGAAGGATATTTTCACTGGAATGTCTTTGGAATTCACAAAATATGTTAGAATTTACAAAATTTTAAGATGATAAATATTAACTTTTAGTCATTTAACTTAATTCCATTGTCATTTTTTATTCCATTCCACTGAAAAGTGAGATGCCAGTCTAATTATTGCTCTTTTGAAGTAATTTTTTTTTCCTATGGCTATTTCCAAGATTTTCCTGTTTTCCTTTGGTTTTTAACAGTTTTACTGTGCTTAGCCTAAGCATAGTTTTCTTTTGGTTAATGTTGCTTTGAATGTCTATAGACTTTTCTCAATCTGTGATTGATGTCTTTCATTAGTTTTGGAAAATTCTTGGCTATTATCTCTTCAAATATTATTATTATTATTATTTTTATCACTAGGGACAGAGTCTCACACTGTTGTGAGAGTGCTGGAGTGCAGTATTATGATCAGAGTTCACTGCAGCCTCTAACTCCTGGGCTCAAGTGATCCTCCTGCCTCAGCCTCCTAAGTAACTTGGGCTACAGGCACACCACCACACCCACCTAATTTTTTCTTTCTTCTTCTTCTTCTTCTTCTTTTTTTTTTTTTGTCTTTCTTTGTTGCCCTGGCTGGTCTCTTACTCCTGGTCTCAAGCAATGTTCCCCACTTGGCCTCTCAAAGTGTTAGGATTACAGGCATGAGCCACTATGCCCAGCCCAAATATTATTTTGACCTCATTATAGGTCTTCTTTCCTTCTGAGACTTTAGCTGAATACTCTCATCATACCCTCTTTTTCTCTCACTTTTTCTCTGGATTTTCTGTCCTTTCTGTTTTATATTCATCATGCTAGATATGCATATACATGAATCATTTTTTCTCATCTATCTTTCAACTCACTAAATTTCTCTTTAGTTTTCTGTCTAAATTCCTGTCAAATTCACCCATTGAATTATGAAATATAGTCATTGTCTTTTTCAGTTCTAGAACTGCCATTTGGTTCTTTTTTTTAGTTTCTAATCCTCTGTCAAAAATCTCTATCTTTTCTTGAATATAGTAAATTTGGTTGTTTTACAGTTAATATTTGATATCACTGTGATTTTATATTGGTGGACTGTTGATTTTGCTGGCCTGCTTTTTCTGGTGGTTTTCTATCATGCTATTGTTTCTCTTTATATTCTAAAAATGTTTCACTGAGTGCTGGAGATTATATTTGGAAACTATTTTGTAGATAATTTGATGTTTGCTTCTGCCAGCTGACTTGGAGTAATAACAATCTGGAATCATTTTAGTGTAGTTTCAGGAACTGATACGATTCAAATATGAACAGTAGTCCTTGAAAGGATCTTTCTACTTGTAGTTTACCCTTTTTCTAGGATTCAGTCCACAAGGTTGTAACTCAAAACAAGAGAAGTTCACCAAAGTTCCCCTCAATCTTGACAGCACCTGGACCCCAATGCCTATTTCATCTGCCTCTGGTACTGTTAAAAGACCTTCTCAGCCTCTCGGCAGCCTCCCTCTAAAATTGAAAAGTGCTTCCAAGGAGAAAGCAGCCTCAAAGTCAAGAGAAAAAGCAGGCTCCTCTTCCTGGCCTCCCCTTTTCCTCCTAAAACATGAGCTAGTAACTTTTCACTGTCTCACTTTTTCTTGCTTGTATTCAAGCAGATACCTTTTATTTTGGCTACCTTACAGTCAGCAGAATGAGAGGTCTGAATAACCTAGTCTTTCATTACCAGCGCCTTAATTTAGTTTTTTAAAATTTTATTTATTTACTTGTAAAATCATGATTATATATATATATACAACATAAAATTTACCATTTTAAGTGTACAGTACAGTGGCATTAAATACTCACACTGTTGTGCAACCATTACTATCATTCATCTCCAGGACATTTTTATCTTTCCAAACTAAAATTCCATACCCATTAAACAATAACTCCTCCTTTCCCACTTCCCCTGGCCCTTGGCTATCACCATTCTATTTTCTCTCTATAAATTTGACTGCTCTAGGTACCTCCTATAAGTGGATTCATACTGTATTTATCTTTTTTTGACTGGCTTATTTCACTTAGCATAATGTCTTCAAGGTTCATCCATGTTATAGTATGTGTCAGAATTTCCTTCTTTTTTAAGGTTGGATAATGTTTTATTATATGTACAAACCACATTTTGCTTATCCATTCATCTGTTGACGGACAACTGGGTTGCTTTCACCTCTTGGCTGTTATGAATAATAATGCTTTCAATATAGATGTCCAGATATAGTCATACATCACATAAGGGCATTTTAGTCAACAACGAACTGTACGTAAAACAGTGGTTCCATAAGATGACAATGGAGCTGAAAAATTCCTATCACCGAGTGACATCATAGCATAATAATGTTGTAGCACAATTACTGTATTTTTTTTTAGACAAAGTCTTGCTCTGTCACCAGGCTGGAGTGTGGTGGTGCAATCTCAGCTCACTGCAACTTCCGCGTCCCAGGTTCAAGTGATTCCCCTGCCTCAGCCTCCCAGATAGCTGGGACTACAGGCGTGCGCCACCACGCAAGGCTAATTTTTTGTATTTTAGTAGAGACAGGGTTTCACCATGTTGGCCAGGACGGTCTTGATCTCCTGACCTCGTGATCCAGCCACCTTGGCCTCCCAAAGTGCTGGGATTACAGGCATGAGCCACTGAGCCCGGCCAACTCTGTTTTAAAATTAAATTTAGTGTAGTCTAAATGTACAGTGTTTCATAATATCCTAGGCTTTTACATCCTCACCACTTATTTACTGACTCACTCAGAGAAACTTCCAGTCCCCAAGTTCTAGTCATGGTAAGTGCCCTATGTAGGTACACCAATTATTTTTATCTTCTGAATTATGTTTTTACTGTCTCTTTCTATGTTTAGATGTGTTTAGATACCTGGGTACTTACCATTGTGTTACAATTGCCTACAATATTCAGTGAGGAAACATGCTGTGTATAGTACAGGTTTGTAGCCTAGGTATACAGTAGGCTCTATTTTCTAGGTTTGTGTAAGTATGCTCCATGATGTTCACACAATGATACACTGCCTAACGATGCATTTCTGAGAACGTATTCCCATCATTAAATGACACATGATTGTAACTGAGTCTTTGCTTTCATTTCTTTTGGGTATATGTCCAGAGAGGGGATTGTTGAACCATATAGTAATTATATGTTTCATATTTTGGGAAACCACACACTGTTTTCTATAGTAGCTGCACCATTTTACATTCCCACCAACAATGCACAAGGATTCTAATTTCTCTGCATCTTCACCAACACTTATTTTCTGTTTGTTTTTTTTTTATAATAGCCACCATAATGGGTGTGATCAATTGAGTTTCAGTGATTATATTTTTCATTTCTAGAGTTCTATTCCATTTTTTGAAAACATCTATTTTATTTATTTAACACTGCTAAAGATAGTTATTTTACATCCTGGGTGTGATATTTCTGTATCTGAAGTTTTTGCACATCTGTTTCTATTATCACTTGTTACTGATTATTTCACTGATGGTGCCTTTTTAGTCTGTGTTTAGTTGGTTTAAAATTAGGAGTTGATCGTTTTATTTGGGCATTTATTCATGGGAATTTTTCCCATGTACCCTTGCTTGAAGGTACACTCTTTTAAATAAGATTTGTGTTTGTTTTTGCCAGCAACTAGGAGGCACTGCCAATATGAGACTTCTTTAAATTTAATCCTGGCTTGAGATTGTTCAGATCATTACCAGTTTGAACTTGTACCAAAATTTACATGGGGTCCAGATCGAGGTGATGAATTCTCAATAAAGACTGCTATTACCCCTCCAATAAGTGTCAAGTTCAAGACAAGGAGGTTTCTCCATTGTTTCCATTTGCATATCCGTTTTTATTTCTTTTTCATCCCATCATGAAACATTGCCCTTGGGGTCCCAGCTAAATGCAGAAGAGGGTATCTCCTTATAGGAGTAAATCTTATAAGATTTACTAATTTTAGTAGATACTCAGCTTTATTTCCTTGCCTGGACCTAATTTGAGAGATATTTTATATTCCCAGTGGATAAAAGGACTACAGCAAAGGTATACATTCTTCTTAAATTCATGTGTAGTCTTAAAGTAATTCCATTCAACATTCCGGAGTTCTGTGTATGGCAAGGAAGAATGTGGTAAAATGATTCTCAGAATAAATCAGCGTGAAAAATAAGAATTTTAGAAAGAGAAATGGGAAGACAGAAGACTTTACCTACTTGATAGCAAGCTACATCACTAAGTTGTCCAAAGAAAAATGATATAATAATTAACAATAATTCCATGGAAGAGCCTAAATAGAGTAAACCCCCAAAACATAAGCTTAATGTATGATAAATGACTCATCACAAGTCATTAAGAAATTGATTCTTCAGCAAATGGTGTTTGTAAAATATACAACTGAGATTCATATTCTTACTTCATTGCATACACTGGAGTAAATTTGCCATAAATTAGACAACTGAAAATAAAAGAAGCTGTAAAATTTATTTTACATGAATGAATGAATAATCTCTAGTCAGAAAAAAACTTTCTAAGGACAGAAGCAATTAAAGAAATAACAAAAGGAAAGATAACTAGATACAAATGAAAAGTCTGTACAGCAGAAGACATAAAAACTTAAAGCTAACAACTGCAGGGAAAATTCTTTTTTAATTTTAATTTTAATTTTTTATTTCAGTAGGTTTTTGGGGAACAGGTGGTGTTTGGTTACATTGATAAATTCTTTAGCAGTAAATGTAGTGATTTTGGTGCACCTCTCACCTGAGCAGTGTACACTGTACCAAATGTGTAGTCTTTTATCCCTCACCCCCTCCCAACCTTTTCCCTGAGTCCCCAAAGTTCACTGTATCATTGTTATGCCTTTGTGTCCTGATAGCTTAGCTCCCACTTATGAATGAGAATATATGATGTTTGGTTTTCCATTCCTGAGTTGCTTCACTTAGAATAATGGTCTCAAATTCCATCCAAGTTGCTGTGAATGACATTGTTTTGTTCTTTTTATGGCTGAGTAGTATTCCATATATATTTTCTTTATCCACTCATTGATTGATGGGCATTTAGGCTACTTTCATATTTTTGCAATTGTGCATTGTGCTGTCATGAACGTGTGTGCGAGTATCTTTTTCGTATAATCACTTATTTTCCTCTGGGTAGATATCCAGTAGTAACATTGCTGGATCAAATGGCAGATTTACTTTTCGTTCTTTAAAGAATCACCACACTGTTTTCCATAGTGGTTGCACTAGTTTACATTTTCAACAGCAGTGTAAAAATGTTTCTTGTCACCACATCCATGCCAACATTTATTATTTTTTGATTTTTTTATTATGGCCATATTTGCAGAAGTAAGGCGATATTGCATTGTGATTCTGATTTACATTTCCCTGACAATTAGTAATATCAAGCATTTTTTCATATGTTTGTTGGCCATTTGTATACCTTCTTTTGAGAATTGTCTATTCATGTCCTTAGCCCACTTTTTGCTGGAATTGTTTGTTTTTTTCTTGCTAATTTGTTTGAGTTCTTCATAGATTCTGGATATTAGTCCTTTGTCAGATGCATATTTGTGAAGATTTTTGCCTCTCTGTGGGTTGTCTGTTTACTCTGCTGATTATTTCTTTTGCTGTGCGGAAGCTTTTCAGTTTAATTAAGTCCCATCTATTTATCTTTGTTTTGGTTGCATTTGCTTTTGGGTTCTTGTCCATGAAGTCTTTGCTTAAGCCAATGTCTAGAAGGTTTTTTTATGTTATCTTCTAGGA
Source organism: Colobus angolensis palliatus (assembly GCF_000951035.1). Lineage (NCBI taxonomy): Eukaryota > Metazoa > Chordata > Mammalia > Primates > Cercopithecidae > Colobus > Colobus angolensis. The sequence goes on from NW_012115766.1 coordinate 4,204,266, forward strand.
TTTTTATAGTTTCAGGCCTTACATTTAAATCTCTGATCCACCTTTAGTTGATTTTTGTATAAGATGAGTGATGAGGATACAGTTTCATTCTTCCACGTGTGGCTTGCCAATTATCCTGGCACCATTTGTTGAATAGGGTGTCCTTTCCCCGCTTTATGTTTTTGTTTGCTTTGTCAAAGTTCAGTTGGTTGTAAGTATTTGGCTTTATTTCTGGGTTCTCTATTCTGTTTCATTGGTTTATGTGCCTATTTTTATACCAGTACCATGATGTTTTGGTGACTATAGCTTTATAGTATAGTTTGAAGTCAGGTAATGTGATGCCTCCAGAATTGTTCTTTTTGCTTTGTCATGCTTTGGGTATGCAGGCTATTTTTTGGTTACATATGGATTTTAAGATTCTTTTTTCTAGTTCTGTGAAGAGTGATGGTGGTATTTTGATGGGAATTGCATTGAATTTGTAGATTGCTTTTGGCAGCATGGTCATTTTCACAATATTGATTCTACCCTTTCATGAGTGGGGAATGTGTTTCCATTTGTTTGTGTCATCTATGATTTCTTTCAGCAGTATTTTGTAGTTTTCCTTGTAGAGGTCTAACCACGTTGGTTAGATATATTCGTAAGTATTTTATTTTATTTTATTTGAAGCTATTGTAAAGGAGATTGAGTTTTTATTTAAATCTCAGCTTGGTCACTGTTGGTGTATAGCAGTGCTACTGATTTGTGTACATTGATTTTTGTATCCTGAAACTTTACTGAATTAATTTATCAGATCTAGGAGCTTTTTGGATGAGTCTTTAGGGTTTTCTAGATATACAATCATATCATTGGCAAACAGCAAGAGTTTGACTTCCTCTTTACCAATTTGGATGCTCTTTATTTCTTTCTCTTGTCCGATTGCTCTGGCTAAAACTTCCAGTACTATGTTGAATAGAAGTGGTGAAAGTGGGCATCTTTGTCTTGCTCCAGTTCTCAGGGGGAATGTGTTCACCTCTTCCCCATTCAGTGTAATGTTGGCTGTGGGATTGTCATAGATGGCTTTTATTATCTTAAAGTATGTCCCTTCTGTGCTGATTTTACTGAGGATTTTAATCTTAAAGCAATGCTGGATTTTGTCAAATGCTTTTTCTGTGTCTATTGAGATGATTGTGTGATTTTCTGTTAATTTTATTTATGTGTTGTATCACATAAACAGGATTGCATATGTTAAACCACTCCTGCATCCGTGGTATGAAACCCACTGATTATTATGGATTATCTTTTTATATGCTGTTGAGTACAGTTACCTAGTATTTTGTTAAGAATATTTGCATCTGTGTTCATCAGGGATATTGGTCTGTAGTTTTCTTTTTTTATTATATTCTTTCTCGATTTTGGTATTACGGTGATACTGGCTTCATAGAATGATTTAAAGAAGATACCCTCTTTCTCTAGCTTGTAGAATAGTGTCAGTAGGGTTGCTACCAATTCTTCTTTGAATGTCTGATAGAATTCAGCTATGAGTCTGTCTCATCCTAGACTTTTTTGTTGACAATCTTTTTTTATTGCTGTTTCAATTTTGCTGCTTGCTATTGGTCTGTTCAGAGTATCTATTTCTTCCTGGTTTAATCTAGGAGGGTTGTATGCTTCCAGGAATTTATCCATCTTCTTTATGTTTTCTAGTTTGTGTGTATAAAGGTGTTCATAGTAGCCTTGAATGATCTTCTGTATTTCTGTGGTATCAGCTGTAATATCTCCTGTTTCATTTCTAATTGAGCTTATTTGGATCTTCCCTCTTCTTTTCTTGGTTAATCCTGCTAATGGTCTATCAATTTTGTTTATCTTTTCAAAGAACCAGCTTTTTGCTTACTTTATCTTTCGTATTGTTTTTCTTTATTGTTTTAATTTCATTTTTAATTTTAATTTCTTTGTTGTTGTTTCTAATCTTTGTTGTTTCTTTTCTTTTGTTGGGTTTTGGTTTGGTTTATTCTTGTTTCTCTAGTTCCTTGAGGTGTAACCTTAGATTGTGTATTTGTGCTCTTTCAGGCTTTTTGATATAGGCACTCAATGCTTTCCTCTTAGCATTGCTTTTGCTGTATTATAGAGGTTTGGATAGGTTGTGTCACTATTATCATTCAGTTCAAAGAATTTTTTAAATTTCTAAATTGATTTCATTGTTGACCCAATGATCATTCAGGAGCAGGTTATTTAATTTCCACATATTTACATGGTTTTAAGAGATCCTTTTGGAGTTGATTTCCAATTTTATTCCACTGTGGTCAGAGGAGGACTTGATATAATTTTGATCATCTTAAATTTATTGAGACTTGTTTTATGGTCTGTCTTGGAGAATGTTCCATGTGATGATGAATAGACTGTATATTCTGCAATTGTTGGGTAGAAAGTTCTGTAAATATCTGTTAAGTCAATTTGTCCTAGGGTGCAGTTTTAAGTTCATTGTTTCTTTGTTGACTTTTTGTCTTAATGGCCTGTCTAGTGCTATCAGTGGAGTACTGAAGTCTCCCACAATTACTGTGTTGCTGTCAATCTCATTTCTTAGGTCTAATAGTAATTGTTTTATAAATTTGAGAGCTCCAGTGTTAGGTGCATATATATTTCGATTGTGATACTTTCCTGTTGGACTAGTCCTTTTATCATTATATGTCCTTCTTTGCCTTTTTAAACTGTTGTTGCTTTAAAGTCAGTTTTGTCTAATATAAGAATATTTACTCCTGATTGGTTTTGGTGTGCATTGGCATGGAATATCTTTTTCCATCCCTCTACCTTAAGTTTACATAAGTCCTTATGTGTTAGGTGAGTCTCCTGAAGACAGCAGAAACTTGATTGGTGAATTCTTATCGATTCTGACATTCTGTGTCTGTTAAGTGGAGCATTTAGGACATTTACATTCAATGTTAGTATTGAGATGTGAGCTGCTATTCTATTTATTGTGCTATTTGTTGCTTGAAGATCTTGTTTTTTTTCATTGTGTTAATGTTATAGAGATCCTGTGATATTTATGCTTTAAAGAGGCTCTATTTTGATGTACTTTGAGGATTTGTTTCAAGATTTAGAGCTCCTTTTAGCAGTTCTTACAGTGTAGACTTGGTAGTGGCGAATTCTCTCAGCATTTGTTTGTCTGGAAAAGTCTGTATCTTTCTTTCATTTATGAAGCTTACTTTTGCTGGACACAAAATTCTTGGCTAATAATTGTTTTGTTTAAAGAGGTCCTAAAGATAGGACCCCAGTCTCTTCTGGCTTGTAGGGTTTCTGCTGAGAAATCTGTTGTTAATCTGATAGATTTTCCTTTGTAGGTTACTTGATGCTTTTGCCTCACAGCTCTTAAGATTCTGATGACTGTGTGCCTAGGCGATGATCTTTTCATGATGAATTTCCTAGGTGTTCTTTGAGCTTCTTGTGTTTGGATGTCTGGATATGTAGCAAGGCCAGGGAAGTTTTCCTCAATTATTTTTTCACAAATGTTTTCCAAACTTTTTGATATCTTTCTTTGGGAACACCAATTTTTCTTAGGTTTGGTTGTTTAACATAATCCCAAACTTCTTGGGGGCTTTGTTTATTTTTAAAAATTCTTTTATCTGTTTGTCAGATTGGGTTAATTTAAGTCTTGTCTCAGAGCTCTGAAATTCTTTCTTCTACTCTTTTGATTATATTGCTGAGACTTTCCAGTGTATTTTGCATTTGTTTAAGTGTGTCTTTCATTTCCAGAAGTTGTAATTGTTCTTTATTTATGCTATCTATTTCTCTGGAGATTTTTCTGTCCATATCATGTATCATTTTTTTTACATTTCTTTAAGTTGGTATTCACTTTCTCTGGTGCCTCCTTTAGTAGCTTAATAATTGACCTTTTGAATTCTTTTTGTGGCAATTCAGAGATCTCTTCTTTGTTTGGATCCATTGCTAGTGAGCTACTGTGATCTTTTGGGGATGTCAAGGAATCCTGTTTTATCATATTACCAGAATTGTTTTTCTGGTTCTTTCTCTTTCGGGTAGACTATGACAGAGGGAAGATCTAAGGCTCAAGGGCTGTTATTCAGATTCTTCTATCCCATGGGGTGTTCCCTTGATGTAGTGTTCTCCCCACTTCCCCTAGGGATGTGGTTTCCACTCCAGGAAAAATTCTAAACAATGTGAAAAAAGGGAGCAAATACTCTCTCTATCCTTACACCATATGATATTGCTTCATTAGATCAAAATATCTTAGTTTATTCTTTTTAACCAAACTCTTTTATACAGCCCTCAAAATGCTGCCTCCAAGTATCAGAAGCATGTCAGGTAACCTGGACAAGGATGAGGATGTAAGGCTTTTTGTTATTTCCTGTAGATCCAAGTTTTGATCTGTTACAATTTTCCTGCAGACTGCAGAACGTCCTTTAGTATTTCTTATAGTGCAAGACTGCTGGCAACAAATTTCTCAGTTCTCCTTTATTTGAAAATAACTTTATTTCCCTCTTAAGATATTTTTCTGGATATAGAATTCTGGGTTGAAAGTTTGTAGAATTTTTTTTTTAATGTCATCTCATTGTGTTCTGGCCTCCATTGTTTCTGATGAGAATTCAGAAATCATTCTTAATGGTTTTTCCCTCAATTTATGATGTGTCTTTTTTCCCCCGTGTCTGCTTTCGAAAATGTCTTTTTGGTGTTCTTCAGTTTGACTATGGCCCCTTAGATATTCTTCTCTTTCTATTTGTCCTGCTTCTGATTTGCTAAGGTTCTTGGATCTATAAGTAGATTTTAAAAATCAAATTAAAAACAAATTTTGCCATTGTTTCTTTCTTATTTGTTGTGTATGATTTTCAGACAGAAATAAATATATCCTTCTACAGCATAGTGTCCTGAAGTATCTGGGCTTTACAATGCCTCCTTCTTATAGGCTAGAAGGTCATTTGGCCAAGTCATTTAAGCATTCAGTACTTTAGTTTTCTCTTCTACAGGAGAGGAAATTAAAATCCTCAGGGGATTTCATTGATAAGTCAATGCAATGGTGTTTATAAAGGACATAGAAGGTATAGGTCAATGGTGGGCATTATTTTGTTTAAAGCATTTCTCCAAGAAGCCTTGCTCAAAATGCACATATAATTAATTACCCTCTGTTAACATCCTGAGACTCATTTGTTGAATTTCCTGACAAACAGCAAAGCCCCAAATAAATGTATATATTCTTTTGTTGGGTGTGGAGGAGTAAAGCACAGGAAAAGTTCCCAGATGGGCCCCAGAGTTCTGGTAGAGATGGCAAAGGCAAGCGGACACAGGTATTCCGACCAGTATCGATGAACAGCCTGCCTCTCCTGACCTGTGGGCAGGAGAACCAGCTCATTAATCCTTATCATCAAATGTGAATTGTACACAACAGAATGGGGAAAATTAGCAATTTCTGTATTGTAATATACTTGGCTGCAGCAAAACAGAAAGGTAGAACAGATGTGCTGTCAGAATTAAAGTCTTCCAGTTCTCTCTACTCAATTGTCATTGGTTTAATCTGACAAAATGTTTGCTTTAGGCCTCAATTCTTTGTCTATGCATAAATTCTAGCACCAGAAAAACAGCAATGTCATAACTGCAAGGGATAAACAAGGTTTCTAAATTACCTGTTTCATTCCTTTATGTTGCTTGGAATGCTAATGTCAGTCTGATAAAGGCTGGCTCCTTGTAAGGAAACATGTGTCTCTGTTGGTGCAGATTGCTCCTGAGTTGTTCCCTGAGTGATTACATGTGATATGCAGATGGAAATCAATGCTGGAAATGAGTGGGATAATATGAGGTGTACTGGGAGGAAAGGTGTGCAGATTAGGGGGTGGAGTTGACATATACTAGAAGGCAGGAGGCAAGGATGCATGTTAAGTGAGAGAATGAGAGCCTAGCCATAACATGAGTCTGCATGTTCATATGAATGAATGAGTCCAAGTAAATGTTGGGATGCTGCCGACGGTATCTGCCAACATCTATTGGCATGTATCGTTCCTTTCAATTGGCAATGTGTCTCATGAATGGGAAGAGATTTTTGGTACAAACAGAAGGTCAGGAAGCACTGCAAATGCACTTAGGTTACTATAGAGTCAATTAAGTTCTTTCTTCTTCAAGTGTTAAAATTCTACTTGAATCAGTCAGCAAATCAGCAGTTACATTGACTATTACATCAATGCTTTATGTACAGATCTTTTAAAAACTCAAGATTTCTCACCTGAGAACAGAGATAAGCAAATCAAAGCTTCCAAAGAAAGAACGTACCAACCAGAAGGAGAAATTTGTATTTTTGGTCCTTACGATAGCCGATTAAAATTTTACTCAGCCAACCTGATGGACGGTCGATGGTGAGATGATACACTGTTCAGGACAGTTAACAAGTAACTCTCTCTGATCAAAACTAAAACAGGAAGTCTAGCTAAGAGCAAAATAATGTCAGCTGGGCATGTCTGTAATCCCAGCACTTTGGGAGGCTGAGGCAGGCAGATCACTTAAGGTCAGGAGTTTGAGACCAGACTGGCCAACATGGTGAAACCCCGTCTCTACTGAAAATACAAAAATTAGCCAGGCGTGGTTGCACATGCCTGTAATCCCAGCTACTTGGGAGGCTGAGGCAGGAGAATCACTTGAACCCAGGAGCTGGAGGTTGCAATGAGCCGAGATCGTGCAACTGTGCTCCAGCCTTGGCGACAGAGTGAGACTCTGTCTCAAAAAAAAAAAAAAAAAAAAAATATATATATATATAATAGTCTCTTAAAACAGGCACAGCAATGATCCCAGCTCTGTGCCATGCTGAGTGATTGAGACTGATCTAATGAGAACATCTGCAGAGCACAGGGATAGTCTACCTGAAGCAGAAACTGAGGAACCCTTGAGAAGAAACTCCACCTTAGGGGAAAAAGTCCAAGTCCACAGTCTGGTTCAAGGCTAGCTTCAAGGAGGAAGGGCATTCCTGATGATAGCCCATTTGCTCATATCGTGTCCTTCAGCCTAGTTCCCAGGATTCACTGGGGAGAGGAGACTAAGAAAATGAGAGAGAGTGAAGCATGACAAGTCCATCCAGGCAGTGAGGGCACAGGCAGCACCGATGTGTGGTGTTGTGTGGCTGTGCGACAGAACTGGCCACACTGGACATGAAGCTTACTTTCCCTATCTGGAGTAACACCGGAGCATAGGGCAGACATAGTTGGAGAGATGACTGGGGTTGAACTGTGGATGAGGTACAGATCCCCTTGGACCCTCCGGGAGTGAGGTGGGAGATGTTCGAATGAGTGAGGTTGTGGCATACATAGTGGATACCTGATAATTCCTTGTCTGCTCACATTTCTTTCCTTCAGGAGTGGATTTTTCCTCTATCTCAGGATGCTTATGGAGCTGCCAATCTCCCCCAGCCCCGACAGCCCTCATAGTCCACAGAGATAGGTCTGTGACCCAGGCTAACCAACAAGAGAATATCATTCTCACCGGAATCGTGAGAGAGGCACATACTTGGGAACAGGACCCTAGCAGGTCCAATTGGAGGCCTTTCGCAGGGCTGAAATGATGGCTGCAAGGGGTCTCCATCTCTCATGCAATCTGTAAAGACCATTCTTCCTACCAATGGAGAGATCTGACAGAAAATCATAAAGTCACCAGGGAAACTGTGAGATAGAGAGAATGAGACAGATTTTGAGGACCTGGCTCCAGCCACATATACACGTGGCTCAAATCCTAAACATTTCAGTCACACAATGATGAAATTTCAAAATTTCTAAAATTCTTTTACACCCTGTTTAATCTTATGGATGACTTACAATTGAGTGACTCCTGACTAACATAGAGGAAGGATTATTTGTTTCTGTTTTTGACCATTTGGAACGGTGAGCAGCTGTGACCTGTGGAAACACATATCTCAGAGGAAGAAGGCAGAACAAATCATCCCTTCCTCAGTCTCATACCTAATATCTCCAATTGTTCCAAGGAAATTTTTAATATGTACATAAATATTTGTCTGATAATTCTTTTAAAAAGTGACGGTGACTGGTAAATCCCATGTGCTCAGGGATGCTTCCTTCAAGTATTCGTATCTCCCTTCTCTGGAACAGAACCTTGTAGTAGGGGATTGGAGACCCTGATTTCCAACAGCCTGCAATGATCTCAGGGCATCCAGAAATGAGGGGAATGGGGCCAGGTGCAGTGGCTCACGCCTGTAATCCTAGCACTTTGGGAGGCCGATGTGGGTGGATCACGAGGTCAGGAGTTCGAGACCTGCCTGACCAACATGGTGAAACCCCATCTCTACTAAAAATACAAAAATTAGCCAGCCGTGGTGGCACATGCCTGTAATCCCAGCTACTAAGGAGGCTGAGGCAGGAGAATCGCTTGAACCCTGGAGGCAGAGGTTGCAGTGAGCCAAGATCACGCCTCTGTACTCCAGCCACGGTGATAGAGTAAGACTCCATCTCCAAAAAAAAAAAAAAAAAAGAGAGGAATAGGAGACAATGGAATGGAAGCTGTCTGTCTGTTGGGGATAATGAGATTTCCGATCTGCATCCAGATGGGGAGGAGTTGGGGAGAAGACAGTGTGGCTTTATCCTTACGTCACTGTTTTGTGTAGAACCTGTCATTTTCATCAGGTCATTCAGCATTCACACAACCATGCAACATTTGAGTGCCTGCTCCAGGCCGACATTCTGCATGGCACACAATGGTGGGGAGATAGGACACTGCCTTTATGGAATTTATAGCCTAGATGGGAAAGATAGACAAGCAATTAATGATGAAATGTGATATGTGTTATGAATGAGACATTATTAATGTATTTGATTAATGTAGTTGACTGTATTAATCAACTCTTAGTGACAAGTGAGAGAATCCAAATTCAAGCTAGCTTAAATAAAAAGAGTCTACTTACTGACTGCACAATAACCCTGGATAGAGATGTCTTCAGGTTTGACTGCATCCAGCACACCAATGGTATAATCCTGTCTGCCTCTGCCCCCATCTCTGTGTCTCTCTGACCTCTGCTTTCTTCTGCATCTGCTTCATTCTCAGGCAGGCTTTCTTGCTGGCAAAGATAGCCCCCGGCAACTCCAGAAATATATTATCCTAATTATAATGAGATCCTAAGATCTCGTATAAAAAGAAATCCTCTCTCTCTCAGTCTCCATAGCAATCCTTCAATTATTCAGTTGGTCCATGCCCACCACTGGATCAATAATTATGCCCAGAGATTAAAGGTTTTATTTGCAGCTGTCTGGTTTACAGGTGCAACCCAAGGCTGCACTAAGAATCTAGGAGGTGTATTCTTAAAGATTTTAGGGGCAGCCCCTATAGATATTATGCATAACTTATACTATGTGCTATGGGAACATGTAACAGGGCAAATGTCCTGCTGTAGGGCTTCCAGAGAGGCTTATTAGAGGAAGCTCGTGTGAAGCTTGAGTAGTAATTCTTTCTTTTTCCTTTTAGAGGCAGAATCTCACTTGTTGCCCAGGCTGGAGTGCAGTGGCACAATCATATTTCGCTGCAGCCTCGAACTCCTGGGCTCAAGTGATCCTCTTGCCTCAGCCTCCAGAGTAGCTGGCGCTACAGGCATGCTTTCTACCATGCCTGGCTCAATTCTTATATCCATAGCTAATATTTATCGAATGCTCACTATGTACCAGGCACTATGCAAAGCACTTCACATATATTAACTCACTTATTCTTCACCACAACCTCTGAAATGAAAACCAGTGTTTTGTCCATTTTAGAGAAACAAAATTGAGGCACAGAGAAGTTAAATAACGTATTTGCAGTTCTATAGGTACTAAATGAATAGGGTGTCGGGTAAGGTAAGTGGGAGGAAAGAAAGATCCATGTGAGAAATAGCATGTGGACAGACCCAGAGGAATCACTGAGGAATCATAGCCTGGACTATGGGAGGACAAGGAGCTCTGCAAATTGGGGATGTTAGTAAGACCATGTCCCTTCTGTCTTGACTGTAATTTCAGAGTCTTGTTTTCAGAGACTCACATTTCCATGTAGTTTGCCAAGGATCTGGATCAGCTGCACTGAATTCCCGGCTCATTTCTAGAAACATGGCCCAACGCTCTGATCAAGAAGCATACCTTGATTAAAACTGATCTTTAAAAAAAGCCTGCCTGATGTGACCTATTGTTCTCATGGTTTTAACAACATGGCAATAATTATGTTGTTGCTTGTTGCAGTTGGGTGACTCTACTTGGCAAGTGGGCTAATTTTAGAGAGATCAGCCAACCTAATTTATCTGCAACCTTTCCCTTGGTCCTGAATTCATTGGTACTCCAGTCACTTGGGTTTTCTTGTTTGTTTTGTTTCCTCATTTTTGTCCTATTGGAGTGCTCTTCTGGGCATAGATCAAACACCAGTGGCTACACTTCTGGATGTCTTTCACTTTAACAAGAGGTCACCATCCCCACTATGAGTGCTCTGGGGCCCGAAGTCTGGAACCATTCTGTAGAGAAACACGGTATGCGTGCACCACTCCGCAGCCTAAGGACACAGTATCAGAAGCGCTGTATTTCTACTTACAGAAATATTTAGAGGAGAAGCATCTTTTAAAACCGGTGCAGACCTGGGCGCAGTGGCACATGTCTGTAGTTCCAGCTCCTCAGGAGGTGAAGGCGGGAAAACTGCTTGAGCTCATCAATAGGATCATCAATAGGGTCAAGTCATCTGAAATCCCATTCTGTAGTATGATTGGGAAAGATGGAGGAGAAGATGACAATGGGTGAAAAGACCATATAGAAGCATCGTTGGATGCCGTTCAGGTACAGTAACAACCATGTGACTACCTTTAGTCACCGTGCTGCTCTTTGAGTGAACTTTGTCTCTGCTACATGAATGACAAAGATCTGCTCCAATCTTTACTTCCTTAAAGAGACCTCAACCAAAGGCTCACCAGCATGCAGGATTTATATTAAGCATATTTAACAGCCAGCACTGCATAGGCATCAACCAATCAAAACAGGTGCTGAGCTATATGCAATGGTTCAGTTGAACTTGTGCTCACCAACTGACTCTCAGCCCTGCTGGTGGGGATCAGGTAGTCTCTTTTCACCCAAGAGACAGCATCCAATATCTACTGCAAGACAACCAGATATTCCTGTGGGCCAGTGGCTCTCAGTAGAGGCTGATTTTGCCTTCCAGGGGACATTGGAGATGTCTGAAGACATTTTTGGTCATAGTATCTGGTGGGTAGAGGCCAGGGATCCTGCTAACTATCCTACAAGTCTCAAGGCAATAACAACAAAGAATTATCTGGCCCAAATTTTCGTAGTAGTGAGGTTGGGGAACTCTCCTTTTGGAGATACCCTTAGCATGAGCAATAGCTTCCCATGCTGTGAATCACAGTAAACCTTTACAAGATAGTGTTGATGGCAGACTCCTATCAGCTTGTCATCTTGGGTGTGTGCCATGAGTTCACAATAAAAAGCCGTTTATAAATACCACTGCTCCTATGGCTTTTTTCCACACTAAAATCTACTAGTCAAACAATAAAATGGCCAGGCACTGACGAAGGTGTTCTGCTGGTGTTTTCTTATATCAGCAGAGTGTGCATTAGGTGAAAATTATTTATGGCAACAACAATAATGAAAGGCAGCTTTTGTGAAGTTGTTATTATTATGTGCCAGGCACTTCTTAGGGAGCTTTCAGACTTTATCTCAATGTTTACAGAAGCTCATTAGATGCCCCATTTTTGTGATGAGGAAGCTGAGGCCTAGAGAGTTCAGTGACCTGCTGAAATCACTCTGTCTCTACTACGTGTGTTCTCAGCCACTGTATTGTCCACACACCCCTGACAGCCCACTCTTGTAGGAATGTTCTGTGTCAAATGCAAACAGAAGAGACCTAATTCTAAGGCTGTGAGGTTAGGGTATTTCAAGGCAGGAATGGGATGTCTAGGGAATGGGCAAACTGTTTAGAAGTCCAAAATGTCTTCAAATATAATATATACACGGCTTATATTTATGCTTCATAGAGTTGAAGCTTCTGAGGTGTTCAAGTGGGCTGAAATCTCTTATACTTTTTTCTGTCTTAATGCAGCAAGAAAGCCTTATCTGTGATGAGGATTTTCAGATGAAAAACTACTGTGGTTAGGCTTGGCCCAGGATGGCACATCACTCACATGGCACACCCTTCTAGAAAACCAAAGAAGGGGATGGCTTCTGTCAAGTCAAATCCCTGCAGACATTAGCTAAACCCCACAAAACACATCGATCAGGTGAGCCAGCTCCAGTGCTACCCAGAGCCCTACGGCTTACAGGCAGGTGTTCCCTGGTTGAGAGAGACACATGTGTTTTGGTGGAAATGGCCGTGGAAGAGAGTCAGGAACCTCGGTACAGGCCTTGCTACACTTTCTTTGATTTCCTTTCTTTTCACAAGAAGGAGAGAGAAAGGAAGAGTCAGAGGATAGAAGAAAGAAGAGAGGGGAGGAGGGAGCTAGTGATCTGACATTTCCTTTTACGCACCACCTCATCTCATCCTCACAGTGATCGGTCAAGGCTAAACATTGTTGTCCTCCTTTACGGAGCCTTTAAGAGGTTCACTAACTTGACCAAGGTCACATAGTTGGTTGATAAGGGAGTTCAGATTCACACCCATGCCTGTGTGATGCCAAAAGCTCTGCTTTTTCTCCTCTCTGCCACTCTGCTCACAGTGGGACGTCCCAGCCTTCGGGAGCTGATAGCATTGTGCTCCTATCAGTCAGAACAAGTGGATTGCTTGTGTTGGCAGCACATCTACTGAACTGCAAATGACAGGGACGAGGATGACGTGGAGACTCTCGAAGGCTTTCCTATGTTCCGCGTTGGGCACAGGAGCCAAGAGGGAGGACAGCAATTGTAGGAAACACCTTAAAAGCAACAAATTGATAAATAAACAAATGGAAGCTTCAGTCTTACATCCTGAAAAGAGCCTGGCACTGTCAGTAAGAGGGCCTGGTTCTGCCTCTGTTTGGTCCTGTGACCTTGAGGGCTGCATGGGGCTCCCCGTGTAGCTGTAAAACCAGAGGTTTGCTTGGGCCATTGTTAGTCCTGTCTCTTTCAGCTCTGACAGTCAATCTTCTGTTTAAATATGATTTCCACTATATTAGTCTGTACAGGCTTCTGTAACAAAATACCACAGACTGGAAGGCTTAAACAACAGACATTTACTGTGTCATAGTTCTGGAGCAGAGAAGTCTAAGATCAATATGCCTGCAGGTTTGGTCTGTTCTGAGGCCTCTCTCCTTGACTTGCAGACAGCCGTCTTCTTGTTGTGTCCTCACGTGGTCTGTGAGTAAGCCTCCCTGGTGTCTGTCTCTGTATGTCCTAATCTCTTCTTCTCCTAAGGACACCAGTCAGATTGGATTAAGGCCCACCCTAATGACCTCATTTTAACTTGTTTGTCTCCCCATCCCCAAATACAATTACATTCAGAGACATTGGGGATTAAGATTTCAAGATATAATTTTGAGGAGGATGCAGTGCAGCCCATAACATACCATATGTTCCAGAATGTTCTCACGTGCTTTATAAATTTAAATGTCAATGGATATAACATTCGTATGCTAAAAAAATGTAGCAAAGGTATGGGAAGTTAGTTAAGTACTTGCTTCATGGCACACAAAAAACTTCCAAACACTAAAGAAACCCATGCCGCTGGCCTTCAAATCAGAAAGACATCTAAACTGGAAAGGTGAGTGAGGAAGCATCCTCTTGGTGATAATGATGACCAAGGCTCAGGTGAGAGGTCACTATCAGGGCTCGAATGCTCACCTGGCAAGCTGTCTGTGCCTAAATCTTCAGCTAAATAGGAGAACCTGAAGACATTTGTTGGAAAATGTGGTATGAAAGGAAAAAAGCACTAAAGGGAATCAGAGCAGCTTGGGGAAAAAAACAATTTGTTGGACTGCCTCACACTTATTTTAATATAGTTAACCCTGGGACAACATGGTGCTTAGGGGTGCCAACTCCTCACGCGGTGGAAAATTCATGTATAAGCCTTCAAAACTTAACTGTCAATAGCCTACTGTTGATCAGAAGCCTTACTGATGACACAAACAGTTGGTTAACATATATTTTGTATATTACTAGTATTATAGATTGTATTCTTACCATAGAGAAAGCTAAAGGACAGAAAGTATCATTAAGAAAATCACAAGGAACACATAATATATTTACTGGTCGTTATGTGAAAGTGGATTATCATCACGGTCATCATCCTCATTTTCACATTGAGTAGGCTGAAGAGGAGGACGAAGAGGAGGGGTTGGTCTTGCCCTCTCAGGGCTGGCAGAGGCTGAAGAAATGGAGGAGGTGGAAAGGGAGGTGGGAGAGGCAGGCACCCTTGGTGTGACTTTTATATTAAAAAAAAAAATCCATCTATGAGTGGACCCGTCCAGTTCAATGCTACATTGTTCAAGGGTCAACAGTATTTTTATTTTCAACTACTCATGCGGAGGATAGGCTCTTATCACCTTTTCAGAGCTTGTTACCCTGATTACCTTCTTACCTAGTGCCAACGGCCTGAAAATCTTGTCAACAGTTGGATGCCAGGCCTGAGCCCTTTCCTAACAAACCACAGGAGACAGCAGGAGTTGAGAAGGGAGGCTTGGATGTTCCTTGACTTGTATAGATTTGTTTGGGACAAATCTATACTGAAGATAAAATTTTGGTTTTTGGTAAAATTCTAATTTTTAATAACATCTATTGAGTTTATTGTAAATTTCCAATGTAGAAAATTGAGGTAAGTATACAAAAGAATTAAAATTTTCTGTAGGGACAATATTTGTATATGTTTCTGCCCTGAATATATATACTACATGTATGTGTGAATATAATATAGGCTTATATTTGCAGATACGTACGTATGAGCATGTGTATATAAAAATTGGAAGTATATTACAGACAAAATATTATACCCCATTCTCATAATATAGTCTGAGTACCTTCCACAATTTTAAATACAATTTGAAAGCATGATATTTAATGACTGTTTAATATTTAATATTCCATTTTGTGAAGGCAGTAGGGAAACAAGAGCATAGGAGAGCTAGGGTGACAGCATTTTAAAATCAACTCTATCTTAAAACCACCAAGGCACATTCCTTGCCAGTCACAACCCATGGTCATAAGATGTTTACAACTAAGGAAGCAGCCTAATAATTCCCACAAGGACAGACTCCTATGATAACGAAATGCCCAGATGTCCTAATATCACATAACAAAATATGCTTTTAAAATAATTACAGTCATGCTTTGATGTACTTACGCACAAAAATGCCAAAGATAACCTTTTAAAAATTGGCAAATTACTAAAATTTGTCTCACTGTCGGCCCATCTGTAGGTAGACATAACTCAGCTTTTACGCAGATAAGACCCCTGTGTGAGAAGAGTTTAAAACAAAGACACTTTCTGAGGATGCCCTATCCTGTAGCTGAGTAGCCTTCAATAAGCTACCTCTTCTCACTGCATTCTGTGTCTTGTCTTGAATTCCTTGCTGTGCGAGCTCCAATCACCCTCTCCTGGGGTTGGATCGGGACCCCTCTTTCCGGCAGCAAAAGCATCTTAATGTATTTAACCAACCCTTTGCTTATGGGTATCTGAAATTTCCTCTTTTGCTATGATAAATGACTCCATGACAGACATACATGTATCTAAACCTTTGTGAGCATCTCTCATCATTTTCCTATAGTTGTGTGTGATGGTTAATATTAAGTGTCAACTTGGTTGGATTGAAGGATGCTTAGATAGCTGGTAAAGTACTGTTTCTGGGTGTGTCTGTGAGGGTGTTGCCAGAGGAGATTAACACCTGAGTCAGTGGACTGGGAGAGGAAGACCCACCCTCAATCTGGGTGGGTACCGTCCAATTGGCTGCCAGTGCAACTGGAACAAAAGCAGGCAGAAGGTGGGATAAGCTGGCTTGCTGAGTCTTCCAGCCTTCATCTTTCTCCCGTGCTGGATGCTTCCTGCCCTCAAACATCAGTATCCAGCTTCTTCAGCCTTTGGACTCTTGGACTTACACCAGTGGTTTGCCAAGGGCTCTTGGACCTTCAGCCATGGCTTTCCTATTTTTGAAGCTTTGGAACTGGGACTGAGCCACTGCTGGGTTCCTGGCTCCTCAACTTGCAGATGACCTATCGTGGGACTTCACCTTGTGATCGTGTGAGTCAATTCTCCTTAATAAACTCTCTTTCATATGCACATATGTCCTATTAGTTCTCTCCCTCTGGAGAACCCTAATACACTCTATTTTCTTACAAAGATGTATATTGTGAGAAAGTCCTCTTCTCTTGAGAGTACATTGTTTATACTGTAGAGAAAGCACTTTCTACCATGCCACAGGCATGCATGCAGCTGGTTTCGAAGGTCTCCTCAAAATTCTGGCAGGATTAAATTTTATTCTGTACTAAATGACCATAGTCAAATCCTCTAAACCCAACAGCTGCACATTTTAAAATCCAAGTGTTTGTCAGATGTTGCTCTCTGTCTTTTCTGCAATCCTTTGGGGTACTATTTTCTGAAGGGGCTTCTAATCCTTCCTCGTTGAAACAGGGTAGAATGTTCCTAGCATGGGAAAGCTGTGTGAATCAGGACTGTTGGACGTAAGTGACAGAAACCCAAGATGAAGTGGTGACAGCAAAAAACGGGGGTGAGGGCTAGTGAGCGCTGGAACAGGGATCGAGGGCTACTAACTAACTCTTACTTTGTGGCTCCTCTTTGATTTCTCTGTGTCCACTTTATTCTCTCAGACTGGCTTATTCCCCGGGGCCGGAACCGAGGATGCTGGCAGCACCTGGCTGATGTCTGCCCAGCTCTGTCCACAGGGAGCAAAGAGACTTCTCCTTTTTCCAGCTCTGAAAGTCCTTGGCAAGGAAGGCTTTTGTCCACCCTGAGGGCCCTCTCTATAGCCAGGGGATGGTCAGCCAGGAGCTTTCTACCCCCAACAAAATTTCTATGCCAGGGAGATGGGATTTTTTGAGATGGAAATTCCTTTTGGAGTCACACTAACTAGTAGGGAAATTCAAAAGCAGAATTTCCCAGAAGAGAAAGTAGTACAGACTCCAAGAGAATAGATGGGAGCTTAATGGTCAACATGAAGGTCCCCCGAAGAACACGGTGACAATTGTGTTCCTTACCTCCCCAACTGGACCCCTAGAAAGCTGGGATGGTGAAATTTTACCACTAAATCCTTGCAGGGCTAACTACAGACAGCTCTTCCCTGCAAAGACGTCTACTTGTTCATTGTGAAGGACAAAGAATATCCCTTTATGGCAGAAAAAGAAAGCTCCCACCTTAGCATTTCATGTGACCCCACAAATCAGTCTAGTGTCATGCATGATAACCATGTTCACTGGGCATTTGCTACGGGACAGACATGGCACTAAATATTTTATGTGAATATTGTCATTTATACATCATAGGAACGGTTAGCTCTGTCTTACAAAAGAGTAAACTGAACCTTGGAGAAAGGTGAAGTAATTGCCTAAGTATACTTGGCTCAGAAAATGCAAGGCCAGGATTTGAACTCATGTTCTCCAACTCCAGAGCCGACATGCTTAACCTATCCAATATACTGCCTTAAAACACTCCAGAAAATGGAGGGCTCCGTTTGCTTAATCTTCTTAATAATAACTGTTTTTGATTGAGCACTTTCTATACATAGACCTATATCAGGTACTTTACATACATATATACATACATTTATTTAATGGAGTTTTTAAGAGCAATTTTAGGTTTACAAAAATATTGAGCAGAAGGTACATAAAGTTTCCATATACCCCCCTAATCACAGCCCTCCCCCACCAGTTTCTCCTGTTATATGAACATCTTGCATTAGTGAGGTGTACTCATTACAATTGATGAGTCAATAATGATACATTATTCTTTATTTTTATTTGAGACGGAGTTTCACTCTTGTCGCCCAGGCTGGAGTGCAACGGCACAATCTCGGCTCACTGCAACCTCCGCCTCTTGGGTTCAAGCGATTCTCCTGCCTCAGGCTCCCGAGTAGCTGGGATTACAGGCGCCTGCCACCACGCCTGGTTAATTTTTGTATTTTTAGTGCAGACGGGATTTTGCCATGTTGGCCAGGCTAGTCTTGCATTCCTGACCTCAGGTGATCCACATTTTGGCTTCCCAAAGTGCTGGGATTATAGGCATGAGCCAGCGCACCTGGCCAATATTGATCCACTATTATTAGTTAAATTTCATAGTCTACATTACAGTGTATTCTTCGTATTGTACATGCTATGGGTTTTGACAAATGCTGGATGCTATGTATCCACCATTACAGTATCATACAGAAGCTATACAGTCCTAAAAACCCCCAGTGCCCCACTTATTCATCCTCCCCTTCACAAGTCCCTGGCAATTACCGACCTTTTTACTGTCTCCACTGTTTTGCCTTTTCCAGAACATCATATAGTTGAAATCATATAGTATGTAGCTTTTTCAGATTGGCTCATTTCACTTAGAAACATGTATGTTTCCTCCGTGTCCTTTCATGGCTCGATACAGTGTATGGATGTACCACAGTTTGTTCATTTACCTATTGAAGGACATTTTGGTTGCTTCCAAGTTTTGGCAATTATGAATAAAGCTGCTATAAATATCGCTGTACAGGTTTTTGTGTGGACAGACATTTTCAATTCATTTGGATAAATACCAAGGAGCCTGACTGCTAGATAGTTTGGTGAGACTATGTTTAGTTTTGTAAAAAACGGGGTCACATCATCTTCCAAAGTGTCTGTACTGTTTCGCATCCTCACTGGCAATGAATGAGAGTTTCTGTTGCTCCACATCCTGGCCTGCATTTGGTGCTGCCAATGTTTTGGGTTTTAGCTATTCAATACTTGTGTAGTAGTATCTCTTTGCTTTAATCTGCAATTTCTCCAGTAGTATATGATGTTAAATATTTTTCCATATGCTTATTTATTATATGTGTATTGTCTTTGATGAGGTATCTATTCAGATCTTTTGCCTATTTTTATTTTATTTATTTATTTATTTATTTTTGAGACAGAATTTCACTCTTGTTGCCCAGGATACAGTGAAATGGCGAGATCTTGGCTCACTGCAACCTCCACCTCCTGGGTTAGGTTCAAGAGATTCTCCTGCCTTAGCCTCTCAAGTGGCTGGGATTACAGGCGCCTGCCACCATACATGGCTAAGTTTTTGTATTTTTAGTAGAGACAGGGTTTCACCATGTTGGCCAGGGTGGTCTCGAACTCCTGACCTCAGATGATCCACCTGTATCGGCCTCCCAAAGTGCTGGGATTCCAGGCGTGAGCCACCATGCCCTGCTGTGTTTTTAAAGTGAAGTGTTTTCTTATTACTCAGTTTTAAGAGTCCTTTGTGTATTTTGGATACCAGTCCTTTATCAGATATGTATTTTGCAAAGATTTTCTCCCAGCCTGTAGCTTGTCTTTTCCTTGTCTTAACATTGTCTTTGCAGAGCAGAAGGTTTTTAATTTTAATGAAGGCCAACTTATCAATCATTTCTTTCATAGATAATGCTTTTGCTGCTGTATCTAAAAAGTCATTGCTAGATTTCCTCCTAAGTTATCTTCTAAGCGTTTTATAGGTTTGTGTTTTACATTTAGGCCTATGATCTGTTTTGAGTTAATTGTTGTGTAAGACGTTAGTCTGTGTCTAGATTCGTTTTTTGCATGTGGCTGTCTAGTTGTTCCAGGACCATTTGTTGAGAGACTATCTTGTCTCCACTGACTTGTGTTAGCCACTTAGATCAGCTATTTATGTGGGTCTAGGCTACTGTTTGGGTTTGGATGATTGTGCCCTCCAAACGTCATGTTGAAATTTGATCCCCAATGTTGAAGGTGGAACCTAATGGGAGGTATTTGGGTCATGGGGATGGATCCTTCATGAAATGTCTTTTCTGGGAGTAGGTGGGATGGGGAGATGAATTTTCACTCTATTAGATCCCCCCAGAGCTGGTTATTTAAAGGAGCCTGGCCCTTCTCCCCCTCCCTCTTGCTTATACTCTTCCCATGTGATCTGTGCACACACGCACACTCCCTTTCATCTTTTGCCATGAGTGGAAGCAGCCTGAGGCCCTCTCCACATGCAGATGTCCAGTCTTGAACTTTCCAGCCATTAGAATTGTGAGCCAAATAAGCCATTTTTTTCTTTATAAATTACCCAGACTCAAGTATTCCTTTATAGCAACACAAAACAAACAGTCTATTTCTGAGCTCTATATTCTGTTCATCTTTATACACATTCTTCATCCTTACCATGAAGTTCATATGTATCCAGCAGGTAGTAAAATTCTTATTTTGAAAATGAGGAAACTGAGGCACAGAGTGAACAGGCCACTCTCCCCAGGTCAGCAGCTGGTTAGAATTGAAACCCACATCTGTCTGGCTCTGATTCTGTGCACTTTCCTTGTCCCCAAGGTGCCCAATGATGCTAGAAAGAGACTTAGTATGCCAACCTTAACCTTAGATGTTGCTCTGTAGGGCCTAAATTGTAGCATCTCCTTTTCTTAAAGGTTGCTGGAATCTTGGGCAGCTGCTCTTTGACTGTAATCAAGGCTGCCTGTCACTCATGGTTTCTCTGAACCTGTAATGTGAGTCATGACCTGCCTAAAAACTGGCTTTGCTTAAAACATTTAGCCCACTTTATCAGCATCCTCTAATTTTTTGCTGAGATCTTGCGCATAACTATTTTTTCCCTGGTTCACACTGAATTCTTTTTCCTGAGAAGTCACTTGCTCATGAGGTTTGTCTTATTGAAGACAGGACCTTGCTGAGTGGGAATGCTAAACGGAGCACAGTGCTAAATGTCTCCTGGGTTAAATTTCACCCATACTCCCATCAGGGCCTGGAGCACTTGCTCTTAGAATTTACAAACATTAACTTCATATTGGTCCTCTGTGTTGCCCAAGGAGAGCATCTCTACAATCTACGAGATTCTATTTTACTGCCAGAAGTCAACACAGGGAAAAAGAAAGACAGACAGATAGGCAGAAAGAGAAAATTCCACAGTCATATTTCAAACACCAAGGCATAGATTTTTTTTTCTTAAGAATATAAGATTTACAAGCTCCAAACAGGGGTGAAACAGTTTGCAGAAGCTCTCACAGCAAATGAACTGGTAGAATTCAGATTCAAATCCTGATCTGGTGCCAAGGGCAAAGGAGGTGGTCTTTAATCCCACCAGGCTTCTCTCTCTGAGAACGGGACATGCTTACTGTAGCCTCAGCAGGCAGAGTAGGCTGCATGGGATCTGGGAGATCTCCTTCTGTGAGTGGAGGGCATCATTTCACCACTGTGCAATTGAACGAAGATACGTTGTTTTATTTATTTCTTTATTTCTTTTTCTTTTTATTTTTGAGACGGAGTCTCGGTCTGTCACCAGGCTGGGGTGCAGTGGTCCAATCTTGGCTAACTGCAACCTCTGCCTCCTGGGTTCAAGCAATTCTCCTGCCTCAGCCTCCCAAGTAGTTGGGACTAGGGGCGTGCACCACCACATCCAGATCATTTTTGTATTTTTAGTAGAGATGGGGTTTCACCATGTTGGCCAGGATGGTGTCAATCTGTTGACCTCCTGATCTGTCTGCCTCGCCCTCCCGAAGTCCTGGGATTACAGGTGTGAGCCACCGTGACCAGCCAGATTTGCTGTTTTAAAACAAAGCATATATGGCGGCTTACAATGATGTCAAGCACTGTTCAAAGCACATTACAAAGCTGGGCAGGATGGTGCTCGCCTATATTTCCAGCTACTGGGGAGGCTAAAGTGAGGGGATTGTTTGAGCCTAGGAGTTCAAGGCTGCAGTGAGCTAGGATGTTGCCACTGCACTCCAACTTGGTGACAGAGTGAGACCCAGTCTCTAAAACAAAGACAAAAACGCATTTTACAACTGCTAAGCCTGTGTTCATTACAGCTTTTTCTGGGGACGGGCATGGTGGCTCATCCCTGTAGTCCTAGATGCTAGTGGAGGTTGAGGCAAAATGATCACAAGACAGCTGGTATTTGAGGCCAGCCTATGCAACGTATCAAAAACCCTTGTCTATATCTAAAAATATATTAACTAGGCATGATGACACAAGCCTGTAGTTCTATCTACTTGGGAGGCTGAGGCAGGAGGATCACTTGAGCCTGGGAATTTGAAGTTACAGTGAGCTATGATTGTACCACTGCATTCCGGCCTGGGTGACAGAGTGAGACCCCTGTCTCTAAAAAACAAACAAATGACGACAGCAGCAACAACAAACCACTTTTTCTGAAGCTAGCACCATGCAATTATGTACTTATAAATTGCTAGTCTAATTCCAAGGGAATAGTTCAGCAGCTGACATTTGAGAAGGACCTGTAGAAAGGATTCAAAGGCCACGGACACCGTCCACTGTTTTTGTTTTCCTACAAGATAGAAGAAGGATGGCAGTATTAATTTATGACCTGCTTACCTATCCCAAGTCCCAGATCACTGGATCTTTAAAGATTATGATTCTTGCTTGGTTTTTGGTACAAAAGGAGACAAGGAAGGAGCTTAAGAGGTGAGCACGGTGTGATTCAGGACTGAAGTTTCTGCCACTTCCTGGGAGGTAACTGCAAAAGTGAGCCGTTCTGACTAGCTGTTTGTGCATTTGCCACCGCCAAGGGGGCACTGGTAGATTCAAGCTTTGGGGCTCTTCTGACAACTGGCAAGGATAAAGTATTAGCAAGGGCAAGGGAATAGCAATAAAATAATCCAATAACAAAGACATGAAGATTTATAGTAGTTTTTAGGTTCGTGCAGTGTTTCAGGCCTGTAATCCTAGGGCGCTTTGGGAGGCCCAGGCGGGAGGATCGCTTGACCAGGATTTCGAGGTTAAGGTGAACTGCGCTCCAGCCTGGGCAACAGGGCAACACCCTATCTCTAAAAAGAAAAGCCAATTTAAACCCTTTAAGTGCATACCAGATCTTTTATTTTGGAGAAGGGAAACTGGTCTCGAGCTCCGCGTGAGCTCCCTGGGGCCCGCCGGGATGCGGTTGGCTCAGCCGGACCTGCGGCACTAGTTCTGGCCGGGGCGCCGTGGGATCTGCAGGGGACCATAGGATGCTGTGGCGCGGCGGGCTCAGATTGGCGGAGAAGCGGCCACACGCCTGCGGAGCTACTGAGAAGGCGAGCGGAGGTACAGCCCGCCCGCCCGCCGCAGGAACCGCAGGTTGAGGCGCCGGGCGCGCGAAGACTCAGCTGCCCCGCCCACCAA
>NW_012115766.1:4227999-4232957 GCF_000951035.1 Colobus angolensis palliatus
GCCGCGGGAGGGCGGCGCGGGAGTGGCGAGGGCCCCCGCGCAGGGAGCGCTGCCATCCTCCGGGAAGGGCCAGGACCTGGACCGGGCGGGACCCGGAGTGGGCGCGCGGGGCCGGTGCCCATGCGGCTGTGGCCTCCACGGAGTCCATTTTGGCTCCTTGAAGCCGCGGCGTGGTGTATGATGCAACACCGAGTGAGTAAGCGTGGGCGACCTGGCGATGCCCGCCCCGCGCGCCTGTCCGGGGTGGTCGGGGTGCGTGGGCGGGCGGCGGGCGCGCTGGCCAGCCCGGGAGGCATCCGGAGCCCGCTGGCAGCGAGGAGACCTTCCCTTACATGGCGCGGTGCAGAGCACCCCGCCCCGCCACGAGGTCCGGGGATGTGTCTTCAGCCTTGGGTGCGGACCCTGCCCGGCCGCCCGGAGGGTGGTCCCGCGGCAGGTGGCCCGCCCGGGTACTCTGCCGCCATCCCCGCCCGGTGGTCGCCTTGACCTAGAGCACCTAGCCCTTCGCTTGTCCCTAGAACCCGGGACGCGCCGCCTGCACCTCTCGTCTGGGTCCCCAAGATTGCTTCGAGGAAGTCTCCCCTAGGTGGGCTTCTTTGTGACCCAGTGTGGCCTGGAAAGGCCGGGTTCCTCAGGCCCTCCACATGGTTTGGAGTGAGAGGAAGTTCTTCCGCCTTTGGAAAGACACCGTATTCTCAGGGTGTTCCCTTCTGCGTAGTAAAAAACTTCCCGGGCATGGGCAGGTCACAGTCATTCTGAAACCTGCGTGTACACAGAGCGGCAGCTGCACTGTAGTTCAGCTCCTGTGGTTGAACTGCACTGTAGTTCGGCCTGTTGGTTCAGCTCCAGACCCTTTCCAGGGGATGGGGGAACCAGATAGCAATTGTGTTTGACTTGTGTGACTGGGATAGTCAGACATGTGCCTTTAGGAAAAAAAAATAAATAACCTGCATTTCCCAATACTTACGTCATCACCGCCATGCCCTCATGTGTTGGGTTTTAGTCCAGATAGTTACCAGATGGTTGGGATTTCAATCCCAGGTGTATCTCCCTAAAATATGTGCCTTTTATCTTCCATTCAGCTAGTAGAATTGTATATGTCGGCCTCTGGCTGAATGCCCTAATTGTATTTAATTCGAATTATAATATATTTGGGATTTTTCTTAATATTTCTTGCCCTTTATGTTTGGTTCAGATAATAGGAAACCATGATACATTTATTCCTCTGGTATTTTTAGTTGGTGTCAGTGGAAATTACCATGATTTTTATATGAACACACCTTCCTGTTATTAAAATAAAAGGTCTTATTTAAGTCACACGAACAGAATAGAAACTTAGGGGAAAGGTCAACAATAGGTTAAAATGGTTTTAAAAATAGGTTTAGCATATTGCGATCACGTTTAATTATTATAAAGGTAAAATTCAAAGGATGTCAAAGGAGTTCTGAGTAAAGAGGACAGGGCTTAATAAGTGGATCAGAAATGTACTCCCTTGTCTGGGTCTGGATCCTAGAGCCACGTGCTTCTGTGCGTATGATTACTTTAGGTGAAAAAAAAAAAGGGTTGAAAGACAAGGTTGTTGACTTCAGGGAGTTTCAATTTTCTATTTGGTACAAAAACTCATTCTTTGATGGAATTAAATACATGTTGATTGATTATGCTGGTCTGTAGTTTATTTTAACCAAAGTCCATACAAATAGGTAACTATGTTGGAGGGTATGTCAGAAGTATGTCCAATTAAATTAATCCTTTCTCATTATCAACCATGTATTTGGAGAGATTGCTGTTATTCCGAGGGACAAATTTGAAATGTGAGTGCATCCTTGTTATAGAGAAAAATATTTTTTTCCCTCTAAACCTTGGAGATACTTGGGTCTCGGAGTTATCTCTTCCAGAGGCATCTTCAGAGATGCCTATCACTCCACCTGCTTCTTGGTCCTCACTCCAAGCAAGACCTTCCGATGGGATGTGGTGTTTTTCTGTGTAGTTGGGCCATGCAGACCTGGATAGATTTTAAAGCAGATCCAATAGGATTGGCTGGTGGATTCATGGGAGGGTGAGAAAGGTCAAATATGACTCCAAGCACATCGGAGTTGCTGTATTAATGAGATGGGAAGGCTGAGCAAGGAACCTGCTGGATGGAAGAGGGACTTTTTGAAAGTCACAACTGCCCTTTTTAGAATTCTCATCCCGAGTCGGGGCTGGAAGACGTATCTTCTTGGGGCCCCTCTCAGGTGCCTGCCTGCGTGTTGCAGCCAGCCGTCCACGGTGCTGGCGTCCTTCCCCTTCGCCTAGCTTTACTGGCTCCTCTCGCCAAATCTGGGGGGTCTCTTCAACCTCTGTCTCCTTGCTGCCCATGGCCTCCCTTTGCTCCTCTGCCGCCTTCTAGTGGGCCGCCTGGTGGTAGACTTGTCCTGTGGAATGGGGACCCTCTAAACATGGGGTTCAAAGGTCCTGGGGTATTCCTGGATCATCAGGACATCTGCCTCCTCTCGGGTTTCCCAGGCCTTGGGTGGGGAGGCATCAGATCCCTGGCCAACCCGCTGTCCACCCCAGGGTTTAGACCTCTCTTCCAGTGAGGGAACAGAGTAGTAGCTTCATTTGCGTCAGATTATCTACCTTGTGATAAACTTCAGTGGCCTCCCTTTCTGTTTTGCCATAATCTGCCTCCTCCCCCACCCCCATACCCAACTACAAAGCAGCCTTGAAAATAACCACCCCTGTGGTTCAGTGTGGGTCATGATCTGTCAAGCCAGGTTTAGTGCATTTGCCAAATGGAATTACCAGAAGGATGGGCATAAAACTGGGAAAGTGATTTGGTGGCTTGCTAGCCGTGTTCATTTCTCTCCCAAGGCATTCGTTCAGATGTGCAGCATTGGCAGACCCAGGACCAATGACCTGGCCCATTGGTCAGGCTTTGGTCATCCCAGGAACATGGACCAGATTCTGGCTGGTCTGTGGTTTGCCCCTCCTGCCACACCCAGTGGCTTTCATTGAGCTTTTTTCGTGTAATTATTGTCAGGAACAGTGGGGAATGGCAGGTATTGCATTTGGTGAACATACTGGATAACTGGAGCCAGAGCCGTGTGACTGAGGGAAGAGGCCTTCACAGCTTCATTGCAGAATGGGATGATTATCTGCCTTGAAACGAAGGATGCTGCTTTGAGGAACTGAGGGGAGTTAGGACCAATACTGGGAACAGCACTGCTCCTGGCTTCTGGAATCCTGGCTTTGCTTCTCTCTGAGGTAATTTCGACTTCCTGAACCTTATACACTGGCTCCATCTGTATATTGGGAGAGCCTGTCCCTCTCAGCCTCACAGTAGTGAAGTTAGGAAGCATGGAGTCCATAGTGTTCTTTAAAAGAGTAAAGGCACCAAGTCCATGCATTTAAATTTCTCTCTTGAGATCAGTCCTTTTGTTAGCAGCCTGCAGTTCTGACCGTGGCAACCGAAAGTCAAGAGCAAGGAAACCTGGGGGTTTATTTGGAGGTGGGACAGGAGGTCCCTTCTTCTAGTAGGACTACGTGTGGCTACATTGTCTTTCCGTTTTTTTTCTGATTGTCCCCTTGCCCCTCCCTTTCCTGGGGGCACAGAGGGCATGGCAATTTTGTTTCCTAGCTTTCCATATTCCTACTGCAGTGCTTTCTTCAGAATATTTGTTCAGATCGGGTTCTTGGCTGTGAGGACAACCAGCTGCTTTCCTGTTTCTTTAGAAGTGGATCCCCGTGTCCTGCACAGAGAGTTCTGCGTTGTAGAGACCATCTAGCAGTGGTGACTCCAGGAGTGGCCTCTGCTCCATGTGGGGCCTCTGCAACATGAGGTTATGGGGCCTCTACGCTGTGGGGTCACGTGAGACGTCATGACCCCTGCTGGTGGAAAGAGCAGAGCCCCAGAGTGGGTTCCACTTACGGGATAAATGTTTTTTCTGATAGTCCTTGGAACCACATTTAAATTCTTTTTCATATTGTTTGCATAATAATTGACTTCTAGTGCCTACCTTTTAGGACTGAGAGGATTTAAATGAGATAATCCATGCTACGGATTTAACACAGCCTCTGGCACAAGTCTAAATGTTGCATATAAGTGTTAACTATTATACTGGAAAGAAGGCTCAGTTCCTTGATTTAGGCGTGGGAGAAATAGATATGTCTGTGTGTGTGTGTGTGTGTGTGTGTGTGTGTGTGTGTATAGTTTTTTTTTGAGAGAGGATCGCGCTCTGTCACCCAGGCTGGAGCGCAGTGGTGCAGTTACAGCTTGTGTAGCCTCTCCGGCACCTAGAACCACAGGTATGTACCACCACATCCAGCTAATTTTTATTTTTTATTTTTTTGGTAGAGGAGGGATCTCATTATGTTGCCCAGGCTGGTGTCAAACTCCTGGCCTCAAGTGATCCGCCTGCCTTGCCTCCCTAAAGTGCTAGGTTTACGGTCGTGAGCCACTTAGCCTGGCCCTGAGAAAAATAATTTTTATAACAACTTAATTTCGCTCTCTCATTTTACCAAGGCATTAAAATGTTGTGCTCTTTCCTTGGGTTTGTGTCTGAATTAGAAGGGGCACATAGTCCCAGGGTGCTGAAGGAGGGATGTGGGCCTCTGAGGCATCTGCTGACAGGTTCACCATCCCATCTGGTCCTAGGTCTGAGGGAAGGAACAATAGTCTCTGGGCTGTTTTGGCTCTGACTGCCTGGATGGACTTGAAGCCATCTCTCTTTGGGATCCTGGTGTCCCCCGGCCATGGGGTGCAGGTTTGCTTAGGTCTCAGACCCACACACCTTGGGCTTACTGACTCTTAGGACTCCTGGGAAACAGAGCTCACAGCCCCTTTCTTAGTGTTTGCTCTGTGTGTGTGTGTATGTGTATGTGTGTGTTTGTGTATGTGTGTGTGTGGGTGTGTGTGTGTGTATGTGTGTGTATGTGTATGTGTGTGTGTATGTGTGTATGTGTTTGTGTATGTGTGT
>NW_012115766.1:4233414-4278271 GCF_000951035.1 Colobus angolensis palliatus
GAGGCAGGACAGGAGTGACTGCCCTAGCTATAGTCATCTCAAACATTTTGTTCAAATTACTCTGAAGACCTTGGGTTTTAGAAAAAACAAAGCTGTATGTGTGTGTGTATGTGTGTGCGTGTGTGTATGTGTGTTTGTGTTTGTGTATGTGTGTGTGTGTGTGTGTATGTGTATGTGTGTGTGTTTGGTGGGAGGCAGGACAGGAGTGACTGCCCTAGCTATAGTCATCTCAAACATTTTGTTCAAATTACTCTGAAGACCTTGGGTTTTAGAAAAAACAAAGCTGGAAAGCTGGAACTCTGGGCGGTGTGTTTCCCACCTCACTCGTCCGTGCGTGTGTCAGTAGCATGGGGCGCCTCCTACAGGGCAGGGGTGGTGGGTGACACCCACCTGGGGGCAGCAGTGAGAAGGCAGGGGCTCCCCTCCCCGCAGAGTGGCTGGAGTTGATCTGTTACGGATGTCTTCGAAGTGTCCTTCTCTGCATCTTGTCTGCCTACCGAGTGCCATTAGCCAAAGCCTGTTAGGCGAAGTAGGAAGGAAGGGAGGGGCCCCGGGGCTAGGTAAGGTCAATCCTTGCAAGCACTTATTTCGTGCTCAGCATGTACTGTACGCTTTATCTATGTTTCATGTGAGTCCTCCCAGCCACCCAGTGAGGTCGGCCCTTCTGCTTTGACTGACCGGGGGAGGGAGGCAGGTGGCCCATGGGCACACAGGTAGGCAGTCAGCGGCCGAGTGAAGATTGGAACCTAGATGTCTGCCTTTACCTGGACTCCAGCCTGTCTCGGTATAGGCCTGGTCTGGTCTGCCCTGTGTACACTGAGTGGGAGGCAGACAGATCTGAAGCCCATCTGCCTGTGTCCCTCTGTTTCTGGCTGAGTCCAAGTGGTGCTGGCACCGGTCATGCGCCCCAACACTGGATGGCACCCTGCCTCCCCTGTCTTTGACCTGATTTCCCTCTGCTGTCTCTGAACGCAGGTCTTCCGCCTCCTAAGTCCAGGCATCTGGCACAGCTGGAGCCCTGGGGTCCCTGGGGCAGCTGCGCTGGGACGTGGCCAGTGTCAGGAGCCAGGGTGTATGACAGAGGCTGGGCTGCATTCTTTTTGGGTCAGTAGTTTGGCATTTACATCCCCAGCCTTTGGCTGGATGCAATGCCTCCTGCCCAGACCACAAGGGAGCTTTGTCTGATTTATCACCATCCAGCCATGCCCACACTCCACCTCCATCTCCACCTGGGGAGACCCCTTTGCAGGGGGTCTTGTGGGAACCAGAGACTGTTCGTAGGGGAAAGTCAGCTTCCTTTTGTGTATTCCATCCTTCTTAAGGCCACTGGCCTCTGTCGTCCCGCCCTTGGCTTGGCTTTGATGATTTCTATAATATCTTACAGAGGTGCCGCCTTTCCATAGAGGATGCTGCTTTAACACTCTCGGAGAGCCTGGGGCAGGAGCTGTCCACGCCAGGGCCTGCAGCAAGGGCCCATCTTCCCCAAAGTGACTTGGGAGTGTCTTCCTGGCCCCACAGCTTTCCCACAGTGTCAGGGACACCTCCTGCCCTCCCTTGGGACGAGGCCTGGTCCAGGAGCTGAGGCTTTAGGGTGCAGTTTCTGGGACCCCATGGAGGCCCCCTGGGAAAGACTGGGAATTAGAGTTAGGAAAACTCTTCCCTAACCCCTTTTGCCCTTCTCCTTTTCCCCTCTTCTTTTTCAGCAGTTTTTGGATAACATTTCAAAGTTAAAAGTTACAGAGGCCAGGCATGGTGGCTCACACCTGTAATCCCAGCATTTTGGGAGGCCGAGGCAAACAGATCACTTGAGGCCAGGAGTTTGAGACCAGCGCTGGCCAACATGGTGAAACTCATGTCTACTAAAAAGACAAAAGTTAGCCAGGTGTTGGTGGCACATGCCTGCAGTCACAGCTACTGGGGAGGCTGAGACACAGGAGTCACTTGAACCCGGGAGGCGGAGGTTGCAGTGAGCTGAGATCACACCACTGCACTCCAGCCTGGGTGAGAGTGAGATGCTGTCTCAAAAAAAAAAAAAAAGAAAGCAAAAGAAAAGAAAAGTTGCAGGAGTACAAGGAACTCCTGAGTACCCTCTTCTCACATGTGCAGGTGGTTTATGTTTTGCCTCCTTCTGTTCTTTCTCCACCCACACACAAGCTCACATGCACACAGACATACACGTTTTTTCTGAACCATTTGAGAGTAAGCTGAAGACATCATGCCCTTTTATTTGCTCTCTGTACTTCAGTGTATATTTCCTAAGAACAAGGACCTTCTCTCATATAACCATGGTATGACAGCAAAGTCAGATTGCTAGACTGTCCATATTCGACTTGCAGTCGTCCACATACTGTCCTTTATAGCTAGGTATTTTTGGGGAAGGAGTTTAGCAGTGTAGGGGTTCTTTCAAAAAAGCTGTAGTCTAATTTTATACCTCATAAGCCTTTTTAAGAAAAAGTGTTTCTAAAAGTTAGAATGTTTGTTGTGGAAATTTTGGAAACTACAGAAAATTAAAAGAAGGAGAAAATAAAAACCATTCATAATTCTACTTCAGAGGCTGAGTAATCGACCAGAAAGGTGGTGGGAAGAGTTTCTCAGCTCCTTCAGCTCTGGTGACCTGGCCACGCAGTCCCGTGGTCCCTCTACCACCCACACACCAGGCAGGAGCCCCGCAGCCGAGTCCTGGGGCTGTGGGAGGAGCTGGCCCTGTCTGGAGCTGACGGTCTTTCATGCTCCTGCCCACCCCTTGGGCAGGTGCCCACCAAGCAGGCGGACTTAACCAGCCTTGGTGGTGCCTTTGTGGTGCATATCCTCCGGGTGGGGAAGGGTGGAGATTGTTAATAAATATCCAGAACTTGTTTGAGACTTGAAAAGAAATGTTGCAGGCCCACTCTTGTCTGGTCTGTACCCCTTGCTTCCTGGACTTGGCAGAGGTGAAGGATGGGGCCTGGAGCGTGATTGAGGGAAACAGCACTGGCCCCGTGTCAGTGACCTCTTGGGTGCTTCATGCGGTTGTTAGACTTGCCTTTTCAGAAGCCTCTTGGCCCCTACCAGTGGGCTACGGAAGAAATAAAATGTGAAATTTTACCATGTGAAGTTTGCTGTTTGCTGATGACTGTGCGTCTCAAAAGTTCCTAGGGAAAGGCTTTAAACCTGGTGCAGGTAGTGAAGTTTGGATCTC
This sequence comes from Colobus angolensis palliatus, assembly GCF_000951035.1. Lineage (NCBI taxonomy): Eukaryota > Metazoa > Chordata > Mammalia > Primates > Cercopithecidae > Colobus > Colobus angolensis. Next base: position 4,236,593 of record NW_012115766.1, read on the forward strand.
ACTTCTCTGCTTTGTCTGCTGAGGTGGTCCCTTCGTCATAACAGCTGTAAGAGTGGCTCTCCCATTTCCTCACCCAGGACAGGTCTTGGCTAAGCGAGTCTGGTTTCTGGAAAGATTCTGTTCTTAGAAGCTACTACATCATTGTCCTCAGCTCCGCATCATCTGTACCTCAGTTTCCCTGACCTGTGGGTCTACGTTGTGTGTGAAAATGGGCCTCTGAAGGTCATGATCAAAAGCCTTGAGTATTTTTCCATGTGTTTGTTTTTTCTGCTCCGGCCCCAGACCCTCTCCTTGAAGGAGCTGGCCTTGAGAGTGACTTCGGTGGGCAGCCGCCCAGACTCCACGCACCCCGCTGAGTCCACGTAACGCCCAACCTGGACAGGCCAGAGCTGAAGGGCTACTCTTCAAAGAAACCCTTTGAAGTGCAAACATTTCCTTTCCTGAAAAGAAGGGAAATTGAAATGAAAACGTATTGTTCTGGGCAGACAATGTTCTCTTCGATCAAAGAGGGAGTGAGGCTTATAAAGGGAGATGCACAAATTAGAGCTTGATGTGGCCAGTGGTGTGGACATGAATATTCATCCCTGTGGCGGAAAATAGGGGGGTCTCTGACATTCGTAAGGTTGTATTTTCCTTTTTTTTCTTCTTTTTCCTTAAGGCTCTGAATCTAGGTCTAATGTTCGATTTAATGATGTCTCTCCTTTGTGTTTTTATCTTGTGGTAAGCATTTGGGAGTGTCTTTCGGTAAATCATGATACCATTTCCATGTTAGAATATTATGTAGCCAGTAAGATTGGTGTTTTCAAAGAACATTTGATTTTATGGGAGAAACTTTAATGTTAAAAGTGAAACCATCTGGGTGCAATTTTCCATATTCGGTGTTATCTTAATGAGATATATGTATTTGCACAGAAAGAAAAAACTGATAAAATTGGACTTTGTTTTTCTCACTCAGTGTTTGTGGCACCTAAAATAGTGCTCAACAAATATTTATTGAATGATTTTTTTTATCATTAGTAAAACTGTATTTAAAGGAGGAATGTCTTTGAGCTAATGTTTTGGCAGGTGGATGATGGGACAATATATTATTTTAAGTTTCTGTTGTAATTTTGCCCTGGCAGCTCAGTTCTGGTTGATTTTGTTCTTTGGTACACATATGTACCCAATTTTGCACTTTGGTGCAAATTATGCTGTGAATGGGTGACTTTGACATTTATATTTTTGGAAGAATCTGGTTCTACGGAAGTCAGAGTATCAGAAAGTTGCCTTTTTCCTAATCTTCCCAGATGGGGTAAAATTACAGCTTCTTACTTACTCTGTAGTTAAGGAACCTTTGGGTCAGTTTGTCCTGTCCTGTGGTTGAGAATTTTTGCCTGATTTGCCCAAGGTTTCTCGTTCTTGAGCATCCAAGGCTACCAACATGCACTGTTCATATGTCGTCCTGGTTTCTAATGGATTGTTGTCTAAAAATGCAGCTTCCCATTCTTACCTGTACTGTAGGTTAACTCGGAAGATGTCCCTCCGTGGTCTCAGTGATCTTATTCAGGGAGGGTGACTGTCACAGCTGTCCTTTCCTCTCTGGTGAGATTGTCTCATTCCTCCTTCAGGCACTTGGGATTCAGAGCCCTGTTGACTGCCTCTGCTGTACTGTCAGCTCAGCACAGGATTCTGGAAGCCCGGTGCTGGGAAAGCCTTTCTCCGGGCTGTTTGGGATGGGGCTACTGGTTCCACACACACACTGGTACTCACTGGGTGTTCCTGAGGATGGCAGCTTTTAAACTTCTTTGACTGCAGTCTACAATAAGACCTACATTTACATTGTGATCAAGTACACACACAGAGGCACACATATTGATACATAGATTAAAATGAAAATTTTTATGAAACAGTACTCAGTTTTACTAGCTGAGATAATTGTTATTCTTTTCTATTTCATTACAAGAAAAATTCCTGGTGGCAACTTGGAGTTTGCAAAACACACTACGTTTAGACATATGAGCCACACCTCACCTGCAACTTCACCGCACTGTCCTGAATTTCATGTTCACTGCTAGCACCAGGGAATGGGAGTCAATTCTCCATCCAGACCAGTTAGGGCAAAGAAAGTTGAGGAGTCGAGGTTTCTTTCTGTGGTGATTTGAGAGTTTCTGACTGAAGGAGACATTATTCTCTGTGGTGATGCCCAAGAAGGTGAGTAGGTTTTCAGGGCAGACCTGTGTGAATTCCCCAGTGTGGTTTGCTTATGCAAACTGGGATATCTGTCCTTAGTTAACCTGACACACTGGTGTCCCAAAAGTGGCCTCGTCAGGCTGTATGTGAGTCTTTAGAAATGGGCCACACGTTTGTTAATTTCGGTGCTCTGATTTTCTTTGAGTTTATTTTATTTGGCTTGATGTGATGAATAACCTATCTGAAAGAGTTAAGGATTTTTGGGAAGAAGAGTGAGAAAACATAGTCGTAGAAATGTTATTTTTTGACTAAATCTGATGGGTTAAAATCAAATGGTGTTGAAACTATATTAACAATAGCAGCTATACCATTAAATAGTTCTTTTTGAAAAGGTTGGATGGATTTTTGCTTAAGAAATGCTTGAATGTTTTTTCTGTTTTTTCTTAGAAAATAAATGTCTTTTAGTCTGTGTGTATAATTCACAAAACAATTGTAAATCAAGGGAATTGACTCTGCCTAACAAGGGTATAGTGACATAACAGAACTAGAACAAGATAAATGGCCTCATTTATTGAAACAATGTGCAAAAGTCTGTCCTTGTTCTTTGGAAGTTTCTTTTATTTACTATGCTTCTCAATAAAAATAAATTTGTTGTGAGAATTCAGAGTACTTACTTTACAGTATTCTTAAAAGTTCATATAGAAGTTACAAATATTGGCTGGGCGCTGTGGCTCACGCCTATAATCCCAGCACTTTGGGAGACTAAGGCAGGCAGATCACCTGAGGTCCGGAGTTAGAGACCAGCCTGGCCAACATGGTGAAACCCCATCTCTACTAAAAATACAAAAAATTAGCTGGGCGTGGTGGTGCAGTACAGCTCCTGAGAGCTACTCGGGAGGCTGAGACAGGAGAATCGCTTGAGCCCAGGAGGTGGAGGTTGCAGTGAGACAAGATTGTGCCATTGCACTCTAGCCTGGGCAACGGAGTGAGACTCTGTCTCAAAAAGAAAAAAAACCGTTACAAATATTACCACCACTGTTGTTGGTATTTGAGAAGAAACCTTGTGAACTTGATCTTATGCTGTTATATATGTTAATGTTTGAAATAAGTGATGACTCTGTTATTGCAAGTGTATCGCACTTCCCCCCGCAAATCTATAACCTCACAGTTTCAGCCACTGGGTTTTTTTGTTTGTTTGTTTTTGTTTTTTGACTTTTGTTGGAAGACATTTCTTTTTCAGATTGCTTTCTTTCCAGAGGGCAATCTTGGGAGAAATTAAGCAAGAGCATTCATTAGCTCTTTGAGTAATTTTATTGAACTGGGAAGACTGTCTGTCTTGCTGGTCTCAGAGTTGGATACAATTAGAGTTTTAGAAAATTGTCAGATCTAATTTGTGCTGGGATTCAGGCCTCATTACCGAAAGACTCTGTGGTCTGGTGAGTCAAGGTGAGGGCATTGCTGTCTCATGTTTCTTGGGTGATTTGGTGTAGGGCAGTGCCCAGGGGAGGAGAAAGCTGTCTGCACAAATCCAAATCACTTTCCTGTGGCTCCTGGTTGCCCATGAGCGGTCCCATGTGGAGCATCTGCAAGGGAGGTCTTGCTGAGTCACCTTGCGCAGCGTTTGAGTTGCTGGAAGAGTTGAAGTCTACTAAGAGCTGCTGGCCTTGACCCACAGAGGTCCCAGCAAGAATCTCTTTCCAGCAAAGGGTCCTGCCATGTGAAGGAAGAAAGCACCATTCCGCCCTGGGGAGGCACTTGGGAGCAGGGACAGAGGGAAAGCATGGGCTTCTCCACACGGATGCTTTGTGGGAGCAAGCAATACTCCCCATATCCAAATGAGCAGTGCCTCAGACAGTTGAATTCTCTTACCTTTTCCTGGAATTGCCCTTGTTGCTAGACTTCCTTGAAGGAACAGAACTGTAGGGCACACTTTACTGTGCATGCGGGCATGGGTATGGGCTCCTTACAGTTCTGGGGTGGGGCCTGAAGGCCACATCGCTGCCAGGTCTAGACCTAACGCAGGGCCTGCACCTGAAGATGCAAGCTGTGTAAAATAAAAAGACAAATCTGGGGACAAGACGACTGAAGCGTATTGTTTCTGGAAACGCAGCACACAGAGCAGGACACATTTCCATTGTAGTTGTGTACTTTGGGTGCATTTTGTAACGTGCCTGTTCATTATGACTGTTACTCCTTCATCACTCTCTAAAGAGCATAGGGGCAGGCAGTAAGGATGGGGAAAAGGAACGCATCTCAGCAAGTGTGAACGTTAAGTACTTGGCATAATGTAATGGTGCCTTTCATATCCTAAGGTCATACTGTGGGTATCTTTGAACTGTCTAGACCAACACATGCGTACAGATCCTCCCCCGGGGATCTCCTGAAATGCAAGTTCTGATTTGGTAGCTTAGGGAGTGGGTCTGAAAGATTGCGTTTCTAACCAGCTCTCAGGGTCCTTGGAGTAGCAAGCACCTCCAAAACTGCTGGAACCTGGGACGGCTGCAGGGAGACCCGAGCTGCCCATTAGACCACATCTCTCTGAGGGTCTGAGATGCATGTGTCTTTGTGCCTCCTGTACCAAGGGCAGTGCCTGGTATGAAGTAGATGCTCAAAGTGATCTTTTCAACTGAACTGAAGAGGCTGCTGTCCCAGAGCCCATTTGCTTTAGTGGCCTTGGGACGGCAGGGGTGTGGTGGTCCAGTGACAGCCTGTGCACTCATTTCAGCCCAGCTTGGTTATCGCTTTACAGCCATCTGCAGGTAGGTTGTGCGAATTTGGCAGCAGAAGTGGGGCTCCTGACACCAGCAAGGAGTGATAGCCAAGGGCTTGGCAGTGAGGACAAAGACAGAACACCCACGGAAGAGAGGCAAGAACTCAGTAACCACCTCCGTCCGGGATAATTAGCCAAGTGGCAAGCAGCCCTCCTCATTTCGGGAGGTCTGTGTTGTACACCCACATGCAACTCTGTGCCTCAGTTTCCTCATTTGAAAAATGGAGAAACTTACAGTCCCCCTGTTGTAGGTTATATTAAGGATTGAAGCTTTTAGCGCCTTGCCAGGCTTAGCATGAGAGTGCAATAAATGTGAGTTGTAACTAGGACTGGTGTGTAAAGGGTTAAGCCCCAGCCTTCAGGGAGGTTTCTCCCAGAAGAAAACTCCCATTCCTGAGGTTGCACATAAATGTGTTGGTATTTTGCTGCTAAAAGAGTAGGTGTAAATGAACATGCAAAGTGATTCCTCCAGAAGGCTGGGGGTGGTGAGATGGGCGAAGGAGAGGTTGCTACTTGTTCCTCATCCTCAGGAAATTCTTAATGGAAGAGACCGATGTCAGGAATTTTCTTTTTTTGAGACGGAGTCTCGCTCTGTAGCCCGGGCTGGAGTGCAGTGGCCGGATCTCAGCTCACTGCAAGCTCTGCCTCCCGGGTTTACGCCATTCTCCTGCCTCAGCCTCCTGAGTAACAGGGACTACAGGCGCCCGCCACATCGCCCAGCTAGTTTTTTTGTATTTTTTTAGTAGAGACGGGGTTTCACCGTGTTAGCCAGGATGGTCTCGATCTCCTGACCTCGTGATCCACCCGTCTCGGCCTCCCAAAGTGCTGGGATTACAGGCTTGAGCCACCATGCCTGGCCGGATGTCAGGAGTTTTCTAATTAACAGGCTGATGAGAGGGGAGATGAACCTGGCTCTGGGGTGCGCCTCAGGGGCAGGCATGCGCTGCCAGCGCTGGCGCTGGGGTGAAGTTCCAGGGACCCTTGCCCGTAAGACCTTAAACCAGAGTGCCACTTAGAGGGGACAGCACACGCTTGGATGTGTGCTCTGGTGTTTAAGCCTCTTTGCAACTTACTTATGTTTGGTTCTTCAAAAGTCTTAGAAGTGGCTGGCTAAAGGTAACGGGGTGCTGAGGCATGGCTCCCACACATGTTTGGCACCCCAAAGGTGCTGGGCATGAGTACTGAGGGAAACCTTGGCCGTGTCGACCTGTGTCGACCTGTGTTTACTTCAGAGCTTTATGCCTAGCACATGGGTTTGCACATAAGAAAGAAGAGAGCAGAGTAGATCAGTCTCGGGAGGCTTTGAAGGGGCCCCAAACTTCTGTGTTTTACCGCAAATGCCTGTGAAAACTCCCAGAACATTCCTTGATCGAGATGGTTTTCTTGTACTTTCTCACAGGGGGAGAAGCAGGGGTGGGGGCAGGGGCGGGATGTCACGGGAATGGAGCGTTCTTAGGCTCAGTTGTATGTGATTTTTATTTCTCTCTGTTGCCTGGTTCATTAATTCATAAACTCCTTTAGAAGCCTGAAGAGTTCATTAGAAATATCCTATTTCTGTTAAATAGCAAGTAGAAACATGGCATTTACATTTTTCTTTAAAATTCAGAACTTGAGATCACTTATGTAAAATGTGAGGCAAGGCTGTCCCTTCTCTGGGAGGCTCTGGTGTTGGCGGGAATGAGGGGTTCAGGGGATCGAGGTTTAACCTGTGACCTTTGGTAGCTTTTGAATTTTTGAGCCGTGTGTGTTGCCCTTTTGAAAATCCCATCATGGCATGCTTCTTTGGGGAAATCTGATTTCGTTTGTATGGCACCTCTTGCAGGAATGTAGAGGGTAGCTTTTAATCACCTTCTTAACGCTGTTCAGTCTCTAGAAACTGGCATGTTATTCATTTGCCTCAGCAGGCGTTAAGATTAACAACATATTCCACGGGTGAAGCTTTGCAGTTGTGCCCGAGAGTAGTCTCTCTGCTTTATAGCACTCATCACCTTCCTGGAGAGGGAAAATCAATCAGGTAAGGGAACATATCTTGATTGTTCAGCGAAGCAGCCGTGTGAGGAAATTAAGGTTTGTTTCCAGGTGTGAAAAAGGCCTGTGAAGGAGGAGGCTCTGCCAGCCATTGAAAGTGTGTTCTCCACACGTGTTGATGTGTTGTCTGGGCATGAAGAGGGGTAACATGGAACAGAGCTCAAAAAGGGGGAGGCAGTTATGAAGGCACTGAGAAATAAATGTAGAAAAGCAGAGAGGAAACACGGTGTAGGAGTCCTGGACTCTTAACAGAGCTTGAAGTACCTTGGAGCCTGAGAACCCAGACATGTCCCCTCTGCTGTCCCCTCCTGCCTGGCCTCGAAAGTCCTCCTGGGGACTTATCACACGCGCTGCATGGCAGTTCCCGGATGCCCTGACCCCTCAGCAGTCACGGCCTGGAGGTAGAGCGACCTCCACCCCACCAGCTCAGCCACGGACTCATGTGATCCTGGGCAAGAGGCAGGCGCTCCAGGCCACACCTTTTGCCTTGGGGGTCTGAAGAGCTTGCACTAAGAGGCTGCCCTCTGTGAGGTTTCCAGCCCTAAACGGGAAGTTAGGGACATTCCATGATTATGGATCTGCCAAATAGCTCTGAGCGGTTCAGTGGCCATGCTGTGAAAGTGAATGTTGAGTGGGAACCACGCCATCAGATCTAGTAGGAACAAAGGGTCTGGTAGGAGGACAACGACAAAGACCTCTACTGAGAAGTGTCACTTTGCCTGTGTTAGCCCAGAAACATTGAGCAGGGCACCAGTTCGACCAGAAGGAACAGAATGGCTCTTGTAAAAATAAAAAGCACTTGGTAGCAGCATCCATGTGGTCCCCCAGGCTTGTGCCCCATCAGAGGAATACTCTGGAGGAAATGGGCCATTCAGAATAGTGTATTTCCAGTGCAGCTCTGGAAAGAGTGAGCAGTTGTGGACCAAACATCTCATGGTCTGATGAAAAGCTAGTGGATGCTGGCCAGGTGCGATGGCACTTTGGAAGGCCGAGGCAGATGGATCACCTGAGGTCAGGAGTTTGAGACCAGCCTAGCCAACATGGTGAAATCCTGTCTCTAATAAAAATATAAAAAAATTAGCTGGGCATGGTGGTGTGTGCCTGTAGTTCCAGCTGCTCGGGAGGCTGAGGCAAGAGAATTGCTTGAACCCAGGAGGCGGAGGTTGCAGTGAACTGAGATTGCGCCACTGCATTCCAGTCTGGGCAACAGAGCGAGACTCCATCTCAAAAAAAAAATTCTAGTGGATGCTTATCCATTCATGACAGGAGCAGCCGTTTCCTGGTGTCAGATCCCTAGCCGCGGTGTCCTGTTGTGCGGGGCGCCTCTGGTGGAGTTTGGAATGTCGGGATAGGCCATGAGAAGTTTTAGTTCCATACTATCTCACCAGGGAGGAAGCCTGAGAGAAGTGATTTTTCAAAAGGATTAGTGAGCCATACACATCAAAATATATACAGGTTTCATCAAAGGAAAGAGACCCAGCTTGAATTGAGGATAAAGCATTAAAACAGCAGAGTCAGGACGAAGCTCTGCGTCGAGGTATCTAGAGAGAGCTGTCTGCTGCCTGAAAGGTTTCTTTTAGAAAACCCTTCACGGTGGTACCACGTGTACTTGTTTCTCTTCTGCCCTCCTGAGAAACATACTTGTCCCCAGCGGAATGAAGAAAAAGGCAATATTAAAAGATGTGTGAGAGAGAGAGTTCTTGCCTGCCGCCAGATCCCGCCTGCGGAGAGAAGGGCAGGGCTGTGGAAAGAGGCCTTGGGTCTGAGAACAAGAGGACTCATTCAAGTCTGTGGCTTTTGACAGGCTGTGACAGGGAGCCGGGGTATTGACGGATCGCTTTTCCAGCATTGGTGGATCCTTAGTGGACTTGGAGCTCTCAGGGTACCCAGTGAAAAGGCACCAGGCAAGAGCTCCCCAGGGTATCTGGTTGACCCAGTAGCTTCCCGTGTCCTCTCCAGGAAGAAATAGTTGAGAGTGGATTGTGCCAGATTTGCATTCCTCTCCACAGCCCCTCCAAGGCTTCTCAACCACGGCTGGACTCTGGATAGACTCAGCTGGGGACAGACGGTGGACACCTGGCACCTTTCCTGGGCCTCACAACGTTTGCCCAAGGTCCTTTAGGTTTGTCTTAGCAGATGTGATCCTGCCGATGACAGGGTATTCTTATTTACACTTGCAGATGTGTGTGTATTAAAATAACACGCCCTTGTACTGAATAGAGCACATTCAGCTGTGCCACTGAGTTCACGTAAGGTTTGTGGTAGGACAAAGGATGGCAAAGAGTTCGATCTGGAAAAAAAAAAAAAAAACAAAAAAAAACTTCAGTTGTAGCCCAAGTTCAGATGTCTTAAATATCTGCTCTCCAGACAGAAATCTGAGAAGGGTTGTGCTACAGGAGAGGGGAAATCTCGTTTGCCAGCCCCCAAGAAGCCTTGGCTTTTGTTTGGGGACGGCAAGGACTTCCTAAGAGGGTTGACTAAAAGATCCCGAAGATGAGAGTAAGAGCTGCCCTCAGAGTCTCAAATGCCACAGGCCACAGCGAGGAGAACCGCAGACTTAGTGACCAGCGGCTAGAAGTCAGCATGTGTTCCTTATCAGAACTTGCAGATGTTTTAGAATAAATGCAAAGCAAATAGGACTTCCCATAGCTGGTGACAAACTGACCCAAGCAGAGGAGTGGAGGAGGAGAGGGTCTCGGGGTCCAGAAGAACGTGGTTCTCCGTGGTTGCCCAGCACGCCAGGGCTAGCAGTGCTTGGGGTGATCACAAATCTTTTGCAAATGCTATCATGGGACATGCCGGCCCACAAAGCCTGCTTTGTGAGCTCCTCCAAAGACAGGACACTCGGCCAGTGGCGACTAAGGTTGACCAAGATATTATTTCTTGTGATCTTGGCTCTCCAAATACAGGCTGTGTGGCATTTCAGTGAGGAGCAGGACAACTTGGTGGCCAGGAGGTCCGTCAGAGATGCGTGGCATGCATTCTGCACGTCACTGTAAAGCAAGTTGCAGCCCCAGCATGGACACAACCCTCTTGGGGCCAAATTTCAGATTTCCCTGCTCTCTCCAGTGTGTGTTTTCCACCTGTCCCCCTTTACTTGGGACTTCCCAGAGCCACACGCCCAGGAGACACTGCTACCCTTCAGTTAGTGTCACTTCTCCTGCACTGGACACCCAGCTTCCTCCACAGCCTCACCAACCCCCGCACCAGCGAGGTACTTGGAGCTGACTCGTGCATTTGGCTCCAACTGTGGGAGCCTGCTGAATCTGGTGCCTGGCTCTGGCTAACCCTGACCCAGTCAGGTGGGAGTTCAGAGTCAGAGCTGGATGCCAGCCCGGCCACCAGCATGAGGTGTGGAGAAAAGCCCCAGACGCATTCAGCAACAAAGTGGCTGGGAGAGAAGGTGGCTGTCAAGGTGCAGGGAGAGGAAGCCCCTGCCCCATCTGACCATTGAGTTCACTGTGCCTTTTGCTCATTCAAGCTACAGTAAAAGACCTTATGCCAAATTTCATTTGAATTTTTAGAACCGACCTTGTGTTTCACTGTGGATAAAGCAATTTGTAAACTTCTGTATTGGTATTTAAATTTAGATGATTAAAAAAAGACAACCAGCGAGTGGAGGTGACAGGCTCGGGCCAGGGCCCTTCTGACCCAGGGCTACATGAATGGGAAGTGAGAGGAGCAGAGGTGTTGGCACCAGAGAGACTTGGGTTCTAGCCTGGTCTCTGGTGCTGACCGGCTGTAGGAACCTGCTCCAGGCCTTCCTCTGCCCACTCGCCAGGTGCCGTGTTCCCGGGTATCTGAGAACCGAGGCAATGGCTAGCCAGTTCTCAGTACAGAGCTGCACATATATCAGTTGGGCAGCAGATACCAGTTTCCTTTTTTCTCCTCCTCATTCTTTCATTTAGTTTTAAATGGCACTAGAGATGGTGCATCTGTTGTCCTGGAAGCCCACAGGGCACTGGGAACAAGGCTCCTCAGCAAATGAACAGACCAAGTGGACCATTGGGATGGCCCAGACATCCTGTCCTGTCCCCTCCTTCTCTCACTTTCTGCAGCTCCACCAAGTATAGGTTTGATTTGAACTTGGTACTGTTGGTATCAGCCTTTGGAACGTAGGGAGGGTATATGACACTGAGAAACGGTGATGCAATGCAAGTAACAGATTCCCAATTTCAACAGCATGTCAGTCGCATTACCTAGTTCTCTGCTGTTAGAAAACTGTTCAGTCTTATCTGAATATAGTTTGTGTGGTTCTTCCTACCTGCAGGAAGCTTTAAATTTCTTTTGTTTTCTTTCTTTTTTTTTTTTTTAGAGACAGGACCTCATACTGATGCCCAGGCTGAAGCACAGTGGCGTGATCACAGCTCACTGCAGCCTTGACCTCCTGGGCTGAAGCAATCCTCCTGCCTCAGTCTCCTGAATAACTGGGACTGCAGGTGCACACCACCACACCTGGTTAATATTTTAGAATAGTTTTTGTAGAGACAGAGCCTTGCTTTGTTCTCCAAGCTATTCTCAAACTCCTGGCCTCAAGGGATCCTCCCATTTCAGCCTCCTGGAGTGCTGGGATTATAGGCATGAGCTACCACACCTGGCCTAAATTTCTTAATAACTCCACCAGTGCTGTGAGTTCATGTTCCTGTTCATGTGGACACTAGGCAACATTAAGCATTGATACTTGGTGAAAATTAATAAAAAATGTACTTTCAGCTCTGGATGGGGAGCTCTGTAGGCCTTTCTGGAAGTTGCAAGGCAGGGGCAGCTGACCACAGTGGGCACTCATGTCCCTCAAGCAGGGACAGAAATCTCTTTCTGTGTGCCAACTTTGAAAAAGTTTGTACTGTATTGAAAACATAGACTACATTTGGAATCTAAACTTTTTAGACATTGGTATGGAAAACCTTTGGTTTAGTTTGTACATAAACTTACTTTTAGGCTCACTCTTAACTGTGTCATAAAATACCTAAAAGTAGATATTTTAGGGGATTCAGGGGCACGTTTGTTTTATTACAGTGGCATTTAATAGCATATCCAAGAGCTAAATACACCTTTAGTTCAGACTCTTATTTTAAAAGTTTGTAAATTCTAAAGTTGGGTCGTTTAGCACAATGGGAAGTTTGCAGAAACAAAACAAGTAAAGGTTTCTTTTTAAAAATTCATTGTGTACTGGGGATTTATCATATGTTAGAAGCAGTATACAGTACTCGGCTTTTAAAACTATATGTCTTCTTCTTTTTTTGTTGTTTGCGTTTACTGTTTTGAGAAGATCTCCCTGGACATTCTTCTAGCACAGATCGAGAGAAATTGGCACTGGGTAGAATCATACTTTTATGTATGAGTAAGAAAATCATGGTGTTCTTAGGTATTTGTTTACTTAAACGCTCCTGTAACTAAAGAACAGTTGCAATGGTTACACAAAGGGCATAGAAAAAGTGCCTTCTGAACAAGATTAGCTTGAGTTTAGGAGGTGGCAGCTTTTCCTCTCTGCTTGATTTGTGTGAATCTTAGCATGTGCTTCATTAGGTGTTTTTGTTCATTTGTTTGGTTTGGGCCCAGGACAGATACTTGTGATTTGTGCTGCAAATAATCCTCCACTGACAGACTGGTTAAAGAGTAAAGAATATTAGCTGCTCCAGTGAGTGCTACGAAATGTTAAGGTTTACCCTAGACCTTGGCTTTCCATTTTTGGATAAGATTTCAAATTTCAAAACAGGCTCTTTGAGAAGACAGCCCCTATTCATGTACTCATTTGTTCCACAGGTTTGGGTGAGCTCCTACAGGTGCTGGCACTGACCTTCCCAGGTTCTTGCCCTTGTGGGCCATAACTCCCTGGCATCATACAGATAGATTGATAGCACAGGCAGTTGGCCAAGAACCCTGTTTTTTAATGATTAAGTGAATGACAGAGAACGTCACAGTTTTACCATCTATCTTCATCCCTTTGTAAACTAAGCTCCTACTCTTCTAAAACTGCTCACAATTTCAATTTCCTGTCTGTTGAATTAGACAATCTCCTGATCTCTTCTTGGTCCTCACCTCCTGTGGTGTCTGTGAAACATTTAATACTGTTGGCCATTCCTTTCTACGGATCCTCTCATTTTTTGGGTCTGTTGAAGGAGGCTTTCTTCGTGTACAGCATGTGAGAGAGCTTGTCAAAGAACGGAGTCATTGCTTGTTAGCAGCTGGGTGTGCAGAAATGCCTGTGGAAGTCAGAGCTCATGGTCTGCAGTTAGAAAGGTGCTGGGCGAAGGCGAGATGTTCAGGCCTGAGGCCTGAACTGTCAGTACCCAACTGGGGTTACCAGGTTTAGCAATAAAAATACTGGACGCCCAGTTAAATTTGAATTATAAATAAGCAGTGGATCCTTTTTTTAGTATAACCTTTTTATACTAAAAAATTATTTGTTGGCAATATTTGGGACATCATTGTGATCTATTTGGGGCATACTTACATTAACCAATTATTGATCATTCACATGAAATTTAGATTTAACTGGGCAGTCCTGTATTTGATCTGACAGCTCTTTGCTGAGTTACCATCGAGTCACATTGTCTTTTGTGGCTCCTGCTGCACTTTGAAAGGGGAGGATGTGGGCCTTAAGGCAGACACTCGGAGTCAGACACTCTGGTTTTAGAGAAGTCCGTCTGTCTTTGGACTCTAGAATTGCACCTCCCCGTCATTTGTGTGCTACTTCCTCCTTGGCTCCCAGAGTGTGGTGTTCCCTGCGATTCTGCTAACAGCTGCCTTCTTTTCTCCCAGGGATTTTACTCCCCGCAACACATGCCTCTGGGTGTGCTCCACATCCAAGTTCCTCGTTTCAGATTCTCACATCCCCGACTGCTTGCCAGATAGTTCTATCTGTTCTGCTGGACACAGGACATGTGGCAAGACTGCTTTTTGATCCGAGGATATTTTGACTGTCATTTACGAATAAAAATATTTTATCAGATACATGTCATCACCAAAGAATTTTTTGATGACAAGATTGTCCTGATTGAACTTCAGCTTAAATCATTGTGTTCTTAGAGCACAGATAGACCATTTAAATTTTTCATGTGTTTCATGACATTATTTTCTCCAGGATAGATTATTTGCTATCTACATTTTCAAGAAAGGTTTCTTGTATGTACCAGCCACTTGTCTGTGGCAGATCTGACGGCTTTGGCTTCTGTCTCTGTTTCTCCTGGACCACTTATCTCTTCCAAGTTGAGTTTTCCTCCCTCAAACTGTGCAGCTTTAGATGTTGGTTGCCATGTTTGAGTTGACCTTTGCGGTTGTGTGTGTCTTGGCTGCTTTTGGTTGGTGTGCTGAGAGCAGTCCCATGCAGATTTCCCGGGGTCACCTTCCCCGCCCAGCGCTGGTCAACTATAGTGCTCGTGCCCATGTTTTATGAGCTTCTGATTACTTTGTAGATTCCAAACTGGGGCAGAGAGCGACTGGGGAAGCCAGAGGGGTAGGGCCACAGTGCCTTAGTGAGGGTCACCCTTAGCTCACATTCAGTGCTTCCAAGTTTAGGATTTCAGAGTTACCTTGGGCTCATTCCCTTCATATTGATAACTGATGGCATCCGGCCAGTCCTTCCTTCCCCCCCTCACACGGTCTTCTTCCTTTTCATTCTAGTCCCACACCCTCGTGCCGTGAGTCCCGAGTGTTTCTTCCCACCTTCTCACCCTCTGTCTTTCCAGCATCCTCCTGAGTGGCCTCTGTACTTTTTCTACCCTGTTAGATTACACTGGCTCCTACCCCTTTAGGCGGTGCCTGCCATTCTTGACAGTGTGTGCGTGGAGTAGAAAACCCAATGAGTGACTCTTGCGTGAAGCATCTTGGCTCTGCCCTGAGGGCTGGGGGAGCCCACACTGGTCCACTGGGCTTCTCTGGCGACAGGTGTGACTTGGTGTGGGACCAGGTGGCCCAGACAGCATGTCACACTTGGAGGTGTGCTTGGGACCCACAGGTGGCCTCTGCACCCTCACCACTTGCGTTTTGGGGCAGTGTTATGCATGCCACAGGCAGCCTCAGACCTGGGCATTGGTGCCTCCTTGGCCACTGGCCATCAGGCCTGCTTCCCTTGTGACATTTCACTTTGACCTTTCCTTTGAAGGTTTTTAAAGCAACACTGTACACGCAAAGGTCAACAAAGAAGAGTGGATGATAGGTGGACAGAAATGTAAGTTAAAAGGCAGGAAGTGAGGCTGCTTAATACAAGCAGGTTGGAGGGGATGAGCAAAACAAAAAATGCCCTTGAAATGATGCTTTAATCATTTGTCTTTAGAGACGTAAAGGGGGACATGGAAAACAAACATTTCCATTCAATGTATACACAGTTTGCAAAACAAATAACTGGGCTTTGTGAGTGTCCAGACCTCCTGGAAGGAGGAAGGTGGCTCTGGACTGGGCAATCCTTTTCCGCCTGAGTTCAGAGTGGAAGAAATTGGGGAAGCCGCCCCTCTGGTGGAATAAGTAAAGCAAAAGCCTTTCATTTCCTTAATGAAATGTAATGCCTCCAAATTTGGCCCAAAAGCCAAACTGAGATGAAAAGGCCTCTGGGTGGAACGGGACCATCCATGAGTGAGGACCCCCCAGCGGATGTCTGGTGGTCACTTCATTGAGATCTAGAAAGGCCACAGCCGTGGCCAGCCCTCCACCACCCCGCATTCAGGCACCGCCAAGGGCTTTGGTGGTTGGTGCTATAGAGATTGGGACCTTTACATATGTAAATATTCTAAAATTAAAATTGGCCATAAAGTGTCGTTATGTTATGCTTTTACAATTTCCCCATTTTGTTTCTGTTTTTAATAGTTTTAAGTCAGTTTTAATATTTCTGGGCAACAGCCCTCAAGTCTTCCACCATCTGAATCAGGGCAGATGAAAATAAGTCAAACAATTACCTTATTTTAATTTTTAAACTGTATATTTGTATAGTACTTTTTGATTACAAAATACAATTTTTGCTATTTTAAGGGCAAAAACTGCAATTATTTTTGTATCAACCTAATACCTTCATATGGTATGGCAAAAACAGTTATCGTTTTGGGTACTTAATCTTCACAGCACTTTGTAAGTTGGTTACTAATGAGATGTCTTATACATTAAGAAACTAATAATAGTAATATAGTTGACATATAGCACATACTATGCACCAGGTGCTCTGCAGTGCTTTACATACATAAATTCATTGAAACCTCCTCATCTTCCAAAGGAGAAAAGAGAAACTCAAGAAATTAAATAACTTGCCCTTTTTTTTGAGACAAAGTCTCTCTTTGTTGCCACGACCCAAGTGCAGTGGCATGACCATGGCTCACTGCTGCCTCTACCTCCCTAGGCTCAAGTGATCCTCCCATCTCAGCCTCCTTGGTTGCTGGGACTATAAGCACAAGCCACCATGCCTGGCTAATTTTATTTTCCTGTATTTTGTAGAGACATGGTTTTGCTATGTTGCCCAAGCTGGTCTCCATCTTCGGGGCTCAAGCCATCCACCCGCCTGCCTTGGCCTCCCAAAGTGCTGAGATTATAGACGTGAGCCACTGTGCCCAGTCCCATCATTTTTTGAATCCAGTTTAGCCTGAGAGTTTAGCTTCTATCTTGTTTCTCCGTCTCTTGAGCCTCACAGGAGGAACAAGGTAGAGGTGGGGGGCGGGTGTGGGTGACACTGTCATTATTCCAGTTTCAGATGGTAGAACTGAAACAACAGCATGGAGTAGCTTGCTCTAGATCACACGGCAAGGGCAGGCCTTCTGATTCCTCATCAGATCAGTGAGCAAATATAAAATGGGACGTGGAAAGAATTTTTCTCTTCAATGGCAAGTCAATAACAGTGCTTGATGCAAACCGCTAGGCCTTTGTACCCAGGCACGTGGCAGGCCCTGGCCTCCTCCTCCATGCTGAGCTCGGGGCAGAGGAGGTTCAGCAGAGGGACCACTGCACATAGCGTAGCAGCCCTTTATTTAATGCCAGAGGAACATGTGAATGAACTTCCCCGGGATTCCCAGGCGGGTGAGGAGCTGCTAGGTAATTTCACCTGGTGGCCCACCCAGGCAATGTGATTATGTGAATGTGGCATTCAGGGAGCTTCTGCATTATGTTAGAAAACTTTTGTTTCTGGTTCTGCTTTTCTTTTAATTTGTGTAATGTGACCAGGATGTCTGTGGCCCGGCTCGCCGGCAGCTGTGTGCTTTGTTCCCTAGTTGGAGCCTGGCCAGCCGTGGAGGTGGATCCAAGGAGCCTTTGGGGCGACTCCTGCCTCAGCCTCTTCGGGCTCTGATAAGCACCCCTGAAACTCTTTGAGGTTCAGTGTTCTCATTTATGAAATGAGGATTGATGGTTGCTTCTCTAGGTATGTGAAAGACCTAGCACAGTGTGCTGCATACCAGCTGCTCGGATGTCATTGCATTACATTGAAGAATTTTTTTTAAATCTGTCTTGATAGTGCAATGTGTTGTTGTAACTGATCACTAGACTCACTGGGGGTACTCTTGAGAATGGGGTGGTGGTGATTAGTCTAGTGTCCTTAGGAGCTCGATTTAGAAGGAGGAGGGCTGTCATGTGATTATTGCAGCCCCCGCCTCGTGGGGTCAAGCCTTCACACTTGCAGTGGACCTGGTGGCTGTAGACATCCAGAGCTCACTGCCCCTAAGGCTGTTGCCATCAGAGGCCCTACAGGGAACAGAGTGCTTTCTCAGGTTGGGCAGTTTGAGGTGAGTTTAAATAAAGTGACTTTTTACAAAGGCAGGGCAGGGGGTTCACAGCCTGGAGCAGTGAGGGGGCCCTGACCACTTCTAACACCCTCAACCTGAGGGGAAGGGACGGTTTTGAGGCTGCAGCTGGCTTTGTGAAGGGCCGATCTCCCATGAGACAGCCCGCAGAAAGGGTCCTCCCTCGCCTCGCTCCTCCCTGCCAGTGCCCAGAGAGCTCGGGATGCACACAGGTGGGCCTTGTAGTGGGGAAGGCAGGGAGTGGCTCTGGGGGCAAACAGGATGCGATTTCAGGCATGGGGCACAGAGCCAGGTGCCCTTGGCTGAGCTGAGGACAAAAACAAGTCAGATGAGTTGTGCAGCCCGCATTTTTGTTTGCTTTAGATAGGAGTCAGTTCTTAAAATGGAATCAAAGTCACTGGACAGAGACCCGTTTTGATGAATTTAAGCTGGTGGCTTCTTGGGTAATCGTCCTTCACTTGCTTAGAAGCCTGGAGACCTGTGTTCAGGTGCATCTGAGTCATTCGGTGTATTAGGACTTGAGTTGCCCTGTGGTAAAATAAAGGGATGGACTTGATCAGGGCTTATCAAGCAGGTGGCCTACAGGGCCAGGTAGTCCATATTTTAGGCTTTGCGGCCACAAAGGTCTCAGTTGCATGATCATCATCTCCTTTTTCTTCTTTCTCTTTTTTCTCCCTCCAAAATCGTTCATAATTCATGGTCAATACAAAAATGGGTGAAGCGCCATTGTGTGTCAGCTCCTGGACTAGATCGTCAGTGCCCTGTGTGTTTTGTGCGCTTCTGTGTGCAAGGTGATTTTAGGGAATGCACATGCGTTTTTATTTTAATTTTAATGGTATGTGAGTTCTAATGTGTATTAGGAAAAATAGATGACTAGCACCTTAAGAGTTCACCACCCATAGATACAGCTACATGGGGCCCTCCAGGAAACAGTTGGCTCTCGCAGGCTGGGTGGTGGATGTGAGTTTTAAGACCTGATTCCAGGTAATTTTGGTGGTGCTCCATTTATGAGAGTGATACATTGTGGTTTTTTAAAAAATTGTCTAAATTATTAAAAGATGGATTCCTTTAAGGAGAAATATTATAAAGGACAGTGTCCATACCACACAGAGCAGAACCTCACAGAAGAGGTACAGGGTAGACTGTGGGCTGGAGTGGATTAGATCAGCTTACTCCTCCCTAACACCACACTCTTTGATTATCCCACGTTTTAGATGTAGCCTGTTGGACCATTTCACATCGATGAAAATGCTCTCCGCACTTTGAGAAGTTTTGTGTAAGTTTAGAGGAGAAAACAAGAGGGCAGAGCCGTTTTTTCCATGGAGGTCGGCAGCCCGCCCACCCTGCCCCTCTGTGAAGAGCTGTCCCCTGGCTGGGAGCTCTTTGGAGTCAACCCCTCCTCGAAGTTAGAGCCACTTTACCCTCCAGGGCATGCACATTCCAGCAACACAGCTAGTGATTTAGGCCCAGGAGAACAAATTAAGTCCATAAAAAAAAGTACAGAGATTCAGAGGCCAAGACTTGCGAGTACTTGCTTAATTCCCTTTGGTAATTACCGGTTGTCAGCCTCCCTGTCCCTGAGCCTGTGCTGCTCTCACAAGCTCCTGGCCACACCCGAGACTTATTTGTCTCTGTGGGCTTCTTTAGAACTGCTGCACTGTCTGGGTTGCATCTGTGGGAGGGATGCCCGCCTGCAGGGAGTTGTACCCAGCAGCTTGTAAACACCCAGGAGTGTGGCACGAGCTTACCTGTCAGGTGTGCCTTGGCAGAGAAAAAGCTGCGGCCAAGCCCTGTGAGCATTCCGAACATTCAGTGCTGGAAGCATCCCAAAATTTGTCTCCCACTCACTGAGTTGGGCATGTCTTTTCCTATCCTCCCGGATGACTTTTTTGCCCTGGTAGTGAGCCCTGATGGCCTTAGGAAATACTGGCCTGGGCTAAGAGACTGTTGCATTTTGACTGCCTGATGAGCTTTTACTCTTCTGATTACCTGTTTTAGCCACCCTTTCTTCTTGAGATCCTGGACCATAGGCACCCACAGTGAGAGGGGTTCCCTCCCCCGACACCCTATTTTGACCTAAAAGCTTAAAAACCATGTGTGTGGCACTATGTAAACCAAAAACTGCTGCAACCTTCCCCGTTTTTATTATTCTGTGTCCTGTCAATGTGAAGTATTTAAGCTGTGTATTAAAACAGGAGCTTGTATTTGCAATGTAACAGAACACCAGAAGATGAGGCGGCAGTTGTAGGGAGAGTTTATCAGATAGGAGCTAATTTCACCCTCGTGAAACTCTCAAAGCAGAATGACGGTTACATGTAATAAATAGCTTGTGCAAGTAGAGTGGAGAGCCTCTTACCGACGGCAACTGGAGCCATGATGATTGATTTCTGGGGGAGTGGGGTGGTAGAGTTTTGACTTGAAGGAGAATCGAAGTATGTGGGAGGAAGTGCTGCCTTAGCAACTGAACTTGAATAGAAGTTCAAGTTCAAATCTGCCTGTTATGGTTAGTGGGAAAACTACACTGGGGTCCCTTTGGATTGGGCTCCTCTCCGCTTTTTTTTTTTTCTTTTACAAAAGTAGTTTTATAAATCTAATTTACATAGTATAATGCTCACCCATTGAAAGTATAAATTCAGTGGTTTTTAGCACATTTACAGGGTTATGCAGTCATCGCCCTAATTTTGGAATATTTTTGTCACCCCTAAAAGGAAACTCGTACCCATTAACAGTCATTCGGCACCCGTAGCCAAGCCGTACACAACCACTGAACTCCTTTTTATCTCCATCCTGGACATGACACGGACTGTGACCCTTTATGCCTGGCTTCTTTCACTCAGCATCGTGTTTTCAGGGTTCATCCGTGTTGCAACGTGTGTCAGAATGTCATTGCTTTTTATGGCTGAATAATATTCCTTTGTCTGGATGTACCACATTTTGTGTATCCATTCAGCAGTCGATGGGCGTTTGGGTTGTGTCTGCTTTTTGGCTATTATGAATAATGCTACTGTGAACATTGGTGTACATTTTCGTGTGGACACTTGCTTTCCTTTATCTTGAGCATTGACCTTAATGGAATTGCTGTATTGTACCTCCATGCACTTTTTGAGGAATCTTCTTAGTTGTTTTGTTTTTCCATTTGGAATTGTAACTATTTTTTAATTGTGGGAGAATACACATAACCAAACTTACCATCTTAGCCGTGTTTAAGTGTGTAGTTCAACCACATTAACTATATTTACGTTGTTACACAACCAGCGCTGCTGCCCTCCTTTACTTGGGTTTTGGTGAAACAGTCCACACCTTTCTTAGGCCCCAGAAAGGATAAATAACTTTGGCTTTGACTCAGTAAAGAGGTGGGTTAACAATGATTGAACGCACTGCCTTTTGAGAGGTGTGAGAGTCTAGACAGGGTGATGGTTCCTTGGCCCAGAACCTCAGGATCCCTTCTCTGTACAGATGCTGCTGTGTTAGGAAGCTTTGGATGAGAGGAGCAGGGTGGGGATAGCTTGAAGAGGCTGCCCAAGAACTGGGAGCAGGAAAATGGTAAGGTGGGCTACTGTCTGCATCCTAGAGGAGCCCACCAGGCATATTTGAGGGACACTGTCTTTCCCAGGCCTTTCTCCAGGGCATAAGTAGGTGCACAGAGGCTTTTTTTTTTTTTTGGTGAATGGATTATACTTCTCTCTTTACTATCATATTCTAACAGGTTTTTTTGGGTTTTTTTTTTTTTTTTTTTTTTGTGGTGGTGGTCTGAGATCCACCTGTGCCCTGGCAGATGGCAGAAAGGGATCCTGAGTATAAAGGACTGTGGATCAGATTTACTGAGTCACGGGAGAGTGTACAAGTGTGGGCCAAAGCGTGTAAGTGTGTTTAGGGAAGACCTTCGCAGACCTAGAAGAGATCCTGGAGAAGGTGGGCCTGGATCATCGACAGGAGGCCCCCTCTGCCCCACCTCTTGGGAGGCCAATGCCCTGGCACTCCCTGAAGCCTTTGTGCTCCTCCAGGCCCTGTTCTGGGAATGCCTGCTGGGTCTGTTGGCTCTGCCCTGAAGTCTCCCCAGGCCTCCTTTCTCTCTCTGCTGGCCATCTTGAGATGACCCCACTGTGTTTGTACTGTACTCATGCATCTCCATGAGCAGCTCTCTTCCCTTCTCAGTAACATAGTCACCTCCTCACTGGCAAAGTCTGTATTTTGTACTCTTTCGGGTTAAGTCACTGGCAGACAGAAACATCAAATATCCTAATTCAGGATGGATGCCACAGTCTACCCAGGCAGCTCATTAACGAGATAATTCTTTAAAAATATTGACAAACCATTAATTAAGAGCTGATTATTCACACATCAAACAATTCTTCACTTAAACTAGAGGATTTCTTTAAATAGCAGCTCCCCCTGGCTGCGTTTATCTCTTTGTGTAGTTTATTAGCTATTTGGCAGAGAAATTTCAGAATGCCAGCTACAAGCCAGTGCAGTTGAAGAACAGAATGTAATGAAGCGAAAGTATTTCTGGAAGCATGTCATTTATTCAAAGAAATTATCTAAGAATGTATTTATTTTGAAAAGCGCTTAATATATTTATATACATAATCTCTATTTATTTTCTTAAATAATTGTTTGAGCTTAGCAGTCGTTTCTGCATTGGAGAAGGCAGGATATTGAGATTCAGAATAATTTGTCCAGGCTTATTCAGCTAGTGTGTGGTTGAGCAGGGATTGATATCAATGTCTTCCTTAAGACTTGGGCCTCCTCATCCCATTGCCTCTGACTGTATTTGCTAAGTGGGAGGATCGTCCGTGCATCTCATTACACTTGTACTGTAATTTCATTATGGCTGCTGCCCTAGGGGAGCTATTATAAATCTGGCATAGAGTTTCAGTAGTATTGAAAATAATGGAGCATCATGGATTTAGTTAGATGCACACCCTGAGGTTTGAGCTGAGATTCCGCTTCACAGAACCTACTTTATGCAGCTGGTTTTTTCACATGTGAAGCAAGTGTAACAGCTGTATAACCTTCAAAGGCTTGGCTTGAGTATTAAATGAGATTACGTACTCATTTAAGAAGACGTGCCTGAGGAGAGGGCACTGGTGCATCGCAGGCACTTAGTAGCAGTGTTAGCCTTTGTTGTTATTATTGTCAGTGGGCCTGTAACTGACCTCACGGCTGCATTTATTGTTGCCTGAGCCAGAGGTGAGCTGTGCAGGATAGTTGGTGAGAGCATGTCAAATGGAAGGCGGGAAATGACCGAGTGGAAAATCAGTGTATTCTTCCAGACCACCCCTTCCTCCAGCCCTTGTCCTCCCTTCCTCTTTCTCCCCACTATTTTCCTGTGTTAGTCATGGTTTTCCTTTTACCGTCTTGAGAGGACTCGTGCATTCGGTGACTATGTGGTCCTTCCAGCTCTTCCAGCTTAGGACTTGGTGTTTTTAAATTCTCATTGGCCAGCAGAGCATCACTTGTAGAGAAGCTGCCCTCCCCATGGTGAAAACTGCCTCTCACCAGCTAAAGATTGCCTTCCCCCAGGAGCACCGAAACCCTGTCGTTTTTGGGACAGGAGGATCTGTTAATAAATTGGCAGTGGTGCCTTAGTTTCAGAGTTGAGCTACCTTTCCTGAGCATCAGCATCTCATCCGCAAAGCATGGATGGGTATCCCTGCCCGTGCTGGGAGACCCATGACAGCACAGAGTAGTGCTGGCAGTCCGGTCTCTTCAAGCTGCCTATCTTCTCCATGCTGCCTGCAGGGCGAAGGCATCCCCAGCCGTTGTACAAGCTGTCCGATTCACTCTTAGAAACCAGAGCCTGGATTCATTCCAGTGGGAAACTTGTCTTGGTCTCCTGCATCTTTTCATCCTTTACTGCTGTTCTTCCCCTGCTTCTTCTTAGCTATTCACTATCTGGTTCAGGTACATCAGGGTTCTCCCGGGGTGTGATGACAAAGTTTTGCTTTCCTGTGAATATGTTTGTGCCTGTTTTGCAAACAATATTTGTAATTTTTAATATTATAATTTAAATAGTGAAACATGAAAAAACCCACTCAAGTAAATTTGTAGAACACTTTGCCGTCCACCATTGCACACAGTAAGACGGACTTTCTCTGCCTTGGCACATCATGGATCATTCTTTGTTGAGGGAACTGCCCTGTGTGTTGTAGGATTTAGCTGTATCCTCAGCCTCTGCCTGCTAGTTGACCAGCATCCTTCAATTGTGACAATGTAAAATGTCTCCAGACATTGTCAGATGTCCTCCAGGGAACGGAGTCACCCCCGGTTGAGAGCCACTGCACTGCAGCCCCCAAATCTGTCTTCGCGGTCTCTCTCATTGCCCCTTTTGGAGCCATGATTAGATTTACACCAGTAGGTTAGAATGGCTTTCTCTAGCCTTTTGCAGTGCACAGCGCAGAAGGTGTTTGTAGCCTTTTCTCAAAGTACTGTGCATTTCAAAGGAAGGATGAATCATGCAATTTGGAGCCAAACGGTCTTTTCCTGGGTGCAAAATGAGCTGGAGTAGTTTTAATTATTGAAGGGCTGGAGGTAGGATAAATACCTTGCTGTTTCTTTCTTGACCACATTTCCTTTAGAGTTTGTCATCTCCCATCCCCTAGTAAGTGTTGTAGAACCACAAATATTATATAGATCGTGTGGTCTTTCCAGCAGCTTTTGCATTTAAATTTTGTTGCTGCCTCAGGGAGTGGACAGGAACTGGTATAGGTTCCAAATAACAGTGGAACCAGGACAGACATTAGAAATTAGGAGAATGCCACAACAATGATAACCGTGTGAGGTAATGCATATGTTAGTTAGCCAGGTTCAGTCATTTCACAGTGTGCAGGTTGAGGATGCCTTATCCAAAATGCTTGGAACCAGAAGCATTTCAGATTCGGGAGTTTTTTTTCAGATTGAACTATTTGCATTATACTTACCAGTTGGGCGTTCCTAATCCAAAAAAAAATCTGAAACTAGAAATGCTCTAGTGAGCATTTCCTTTGAGCATCATGTTGGTGCTCAAAGTTTCAGATTTTGGAGCATTTCGGATTTTGGATTTTTGGATTAGAGACACCCAACCTGTGTATACACTTTAAAATATCATGTTGTACATAGCAAATATATACAGTTTTGTCTGTCAGTGTGAAATATAAAATGAAATAATCTTAAAGAAAGTAGGGGAAGAACTGTTGACATTCTCACGTGGAGACGAATCTATTCTATGAGTTAGCCTGGGAACTGTTGAGTAACAGCTGGAATATTCACTGTCGTCAGGTAAAGGACAGGGCGTGATCATTGGGAAACTGGCAGGCTGAGACTGTGCTATGCTGGGATGGAACTACGGAAGTCAGGAACGCAGGGGAACGTGATACTGGACAGTTTTGGTTTGTAGTACCATTCATATGTGCCCCTTGCCATGACTCTGTATTGCTGCAGTTAACAAGAGTCTGGATAAATCTAAGATTTGGACTTTCAGGACTGGAAGGCTCAAGGACAGAGGGGATGCCCCCGTTTCTGTGGTCCAGAAAACCCTTTGGGAATCGCAGCTCTCAGTGTGTCTGCAGAACAGCCGCTAGGATGGTCACCTGTTGACACAGTCCGGTGGTGCCATGTGTGGGGCCCATCACAGAAGGGGCGGAAGGGCCTCAGACCACGAGAGCCTCAGAGGGCAGTTCTGGATTCTTCGGTGATGCCTGGGGCCTGCCCTTGTGGTTCCAGGGATGATGAAGTCTTTACTGTGCACATTAGGTTTTGATTTCTGTCCTCCATCACTCTCTTTGAACAGGAAAGTTATTTCAGTCTCAGCGCAGTGCTTTTAACAAAAAACTCATGGACATTTCAAGGCAATATTTATGTCAACGGAAAAATTGAACTAATTGTAGTTTGCCTTTTCAAACTAGAAACCCCCTCTTTTTCCAAGACTCTGACACCCCTGACCTATCCCCTCGGCAGCTGCCTGGGCTGTTCCACAGGAATCTGGCCATCCCAAAGGGCTCGGCTCTCACCAGAGTTATTGGTTGTAGCTGTTGGTTGACTTCACAGAGGTCTCCCCAGTGCCTTGAACTGTGGTCCCTTGTAGCTTCATTCTTGACACCCCTTCAGAGTGTCACCAATAATGGTGACATCGACCTCCTGCTGGGAAGGAGCCCGTGCGCGTGTAGTTGGGGCTTATTCTGTTTCTCCTTGTTTCATGCAGTTACTTCAGGAGATGAGAAGTGTGCTGCCTTCATTCGGGTTTGCTCCGTTCTTATTTTTTGAAGAGGCATTCCCATTAATAGAACATTAACTCCACAGAGATGGGGATTTTGGTCTAGTTAGTTCACTGCTGCATCCCCAGTTTCTGGAACTGTACCTGGCAGTCAGTACATAACTGTTAAGTGAAGAATAGAATAAGAACAGGCGAAGCTGCTGTGTAAGTTGCCAAAAAGTTGGGCATTATGTTTAATAAATTTAAAGGTTTTTTTAGTGGTTCTTATCAGTGGACTTAGTGGAAAGACCTGACTCCTTTTGTTTTATGAATCGTTCAGTGGGATATGTTTTCTGATATTTTGGGGTTATTTTATGCACAGATTTTCTCTTGGCCTGCCAGGTGTCCACTATAAATATACAGCCATGAGCCCTGTAATGATGTTTTGGTTTATTATAGACCTCATCTATGATAGTAGTTCCATAAGATTATAATAGATCGGAGAAATTCCTGTTGCTTATTGATGTCTTATCCTTTGCGACATTGTCCTGCTACGTGTTACTCATGTGTTTTGGGTGGTGCTGGGGTTAACAGATGTACTGCATTGCCAGCCATCTAAAAGTATAGCACATGCAATTAGGTACAGTAGATAATACTTGATAATAAATGACTGTGTTACCGGGTTATGTATTTACTCGATTATAGTTTTTATCGTTATTTTAGAGTGTAGTCCTACTTACAAGAAAAGTTAACTGTAAAGTTGCCTCAGGCAGTTATTTCAGGAAGTATTTCAGAAGAAGGCATTGTTATCACAGGAGATCACAGCTCCCTGTGTGTTCCTGCCCTTGAAGACCTTCCAGTGGGACAAGACGCAGAGGTGGAAGACGGTGACATTGATCATCCTGGCTCTGTGTAGGCCCAGGCTGATGTGTATGTCTTTATCTTGGTTTTTAACAAAACAGTTGAAAAAGTAAAAAAAAAAATTCAAAATAGAAAAGGCTTATAGAATAAGGACATAAAAATATTTTTGTATTTTGTGTAATGTTTGTATTTTAAGCTGTGTTATTACGAAAAAGTAAAAGAGTTACAAAAAAGTTTGTGAAGTAAAAACGTTGCAGTAAGCTAAACTTAATTTATGACTGAAGAAGGAAAAATATTTTTTACACATTTAGTGTAGCTTCAGTGTACAGTGTTCCTGAAGTCTCCAGCAGTGTGCAGTCACGTCCCAGGCCTTCACATTCACTCCCCGTCACTCACATTCACTCCCCCCCTCACTCACATTCACTCCCCCCTCACTCACGTCACTCACATTCACTCCCCCCTCATTCACGCTCACTCCCCCTCACTCATGTTCTCGCCCCCACTCACGTTCACTCCCCCCACTTGCGTTCACTCCCCCCACTTGTGTTCACCCCCGCACTCGCGTTCAGTCCCCCCCACTCGCATTCACTCCCCCTCACGTTCACTCCCCCCCACTCACATTCACTGCCCCTTCATGTCACTCACATTCACTCTCCCCTCATTCACGCTCACTTCCCCTCACGTTCTCGCCCCCCACTCATGTTCACTCCCCCATTCGCGTTCACTCCCCCCACTCACGTTCACTCCCCCCACTCGCGTTCACGCCCCCCACTTGCGTTCAACCCCCTACTTGCGTGCACTCCCCACACTCGCGTTCACTCCCCCTCACGTTCACTCCCCCACTCACATTCACTCCCCCCTCACTCATGTCACTCACATTCACTCCCCTCTCATTCACGTTCACTCCCCCTCACGTTCTCGCCCCCCTCACTCACGTTCACTCCCCCAACTCGCGTTCACTCCCCCCAACTCGTGTTCACTTCCCCCCACTCGTGTTCACTCCCCCACCACTCACATTCACCCCCGTACTTGCGTTCACTCCCCCTCACTCATTGACACTCAGGGCAACTTCCAGTCCTGCAGCTTTTGTTCATGGTAAGTGCCCTATAAGGAGGTACCAATTTTAATCTTTTGTATCTTATTCTTGATGTACCTTTTCTATGTTTCCATTCACAGATACTTACCATTGTGTGACTGTTGCCTACAGTATTCAGTACAGTAACATGCTGTACAGGTTTGTAGCCTGGAAGCCAAGGGTATCCCATACAGCCTAGGTGTGCAATAGGCTATCCCACCTAGGTTTCTGTCAGTACACTCTAAGTACCCTCCAGGATGTTCACACAAGGATGAAATCGCCTAAAGACGCATTTCTCAGAGCACATCCCTGTCATTAAGTCATGACACATGACTGTATTACAATATAGCCACATGGTGTCACAATCACACTTTTGCAGTCCGCATGTACTCCTGGAAGCCCATCAGGGGTAGTGTTGGAATGCTGCTTGCTGTATTTATGAAACAAATGGAATCAAACTCTTTACGTCTGAGGCGTGGCATTGCGTTACTCTGCTTTTAACAAAGGAATTTTCAAATCTCAAAAATTACAATAAATTGGTTGGAACATTTTTGGATTAAAGAGAAGCGGTGCTAATGAATTTACTTGCTATGCATTCCAGTCCCATTAATCCTGATGAGTTCATCCTGGCTTAACATATGGCATGCCTTTCTTTAGACTTTTAAGTTTAGCATTAACTGCTTTTATACCACGACAGGAGAGTGCGACTGGAGCAAGCGTCACTGCGGCAGGCTGCTGAATTCATGCCCAAGCAGGACAGCAGCATTCCTCCTGTTGAGTGTATATTAAGCTTGGCTGTGTTCATTTCACAGGGCAACCTTTCAAGCATTGGTTCTCAAACTGTTGGGTCTGAAACCCCTCTGACACCCTTAAAGAGTATTGAGGACTCCAAGAAGCTTTGCTTATGTGGGTTGTGTCTATCAACACTTATGAATTGGAAATAAAATGTAGTCTGGGTGCAGTGGCATACCCCTATAATCCCAGCACTTTGGGAGACTGAGGCAGGTGGATTGCTTGAGCTGAGAAATTTTGAGACCAACCTGGGCAATGTGGTGAAACCCCGTTTCTACAAAAAATTAGCCAGGCGTGCTGGTGTGCACCTGTAGTCCCAGCTACTTGGGAGGCTGACGTGGGAGAATCACTTGAGTCCAGGGAGGTCGAGGCAGCAGTGAGCCAAGATTGTGCCACTGCATTCTGTCACCTGGGTGACAGAGTGAGACCCTGTCTTAAAAACAAAACAAAAAAAGGGAAATTAAAATTTAGAACGACTTGAAATAAATGTTTTAATCTACCTAAAATAACAAGGATTAACCTGTTTTGTGTTACTATAAGCAACATTTTTATGAAAAGTAACTATTTGCCAGAACAAAAAAAATTCAGTGAGAAGAGTGGCATTGTTTTACATATTTACAAGCCTCTTTAATGTTTAGCTTATGGTAGCTGAATTCATATATGTGCTTCTGCATTCAGTCAGTTTGGACGTGTTGTTTTAGTTGAAGTATATAAGGAAAATATGGCTTCACAGGGATGTACCTAGAAAAGGAGGAACACTTTAGGGGCCTTCTCAGGTAATTGTAGATATTCTTTCTTGATACTACATTAAAACTCCACAGGCAATAGTGGGTTCCACTGTGGAATCTGAAGCCATCTCAGTAAGCTCTTTGTTCTAAAATGATGGGTCTATCTTGCACTTCGAATCAGTCTACACATTTATGATTCTGTTCTACTGAATTACTGTTTTACTGAATCATGTAGGTCTTCCAAATGCTGGCACATTTCATCATATATTTTTAAAATGTCACATTTGTTGACATCACCCCCAGTGTCATGGGAAAATTCAACTTTTAGGGAGCTGTCCACATCTTGATGACGAATACAAGTTTTCTGAAATTCCCATTTTTTTCTTGAAAGCTCTCAAATTTTATCACTCGCAGCAAATGTTGTCAGTTGTTTCCCTTCTAGATTCTGCCCCTTTTTTTCCAGAGTTAACTTTTTAAACTACAAATCCCAATCATGGCCCCTTGGCACCCACCCTGCAGTGGGGCACCAGTATGCTGTGTCCCTAGTGGGCTGTGGGCCTGACTTTATCAACCTTCATTGTTCTTGGTGCTTTCATGGTACATGATAGAGCATCAAGAAAGAGCAGTAACTGACAATTAGGGACACTTGATTATGGACTATGTCTTTTTTCTTTTTTCTTTTTTTATTATACTTTAAGTTCTAGGGTACATGTGCACAACGTGCAGGTTTGTTACATATGTATACATGTGCCATGTTGGTGTGCTGCACCCATTAACTCGTCATTTACATTAGGTATATCTCCTAATGCCATCCCTCCCCTCTCCCCCGACCCCACGACAGGCCCCGGTGTGTGATGTTCCCCACCCTGTGTCTAAGTGATCTCATTGTTCAATTCCCACCTATGAGTGAGAACATACGGTGTTTGGTTTTCTGTCCTTGCGATAGTTTGCTCAGAATAATGGTTCCCAGCTTCATCCATGTCCCTACAAAGGATATGAACTCATCCTTTTTTATGGCTGCATAGTATTCAGTGGTGTATATGTACCACCTTTTCTTAATCCTGTGGACTGTGTTTTAAATACTATTGAATTAATGTTCAGTTCCACTGGTGTGATCATGGCATTACAGTTTGGTAACACAATGTAATTCTTAGCAATTACTTACTGACATATTTAGAGGTAGTTGTCATGATGGCTATAGCTTGCTTATCACAGTGGTCATAAGGAAAGCATATATTTGTCTAAAGAGGGATAAAGCAAATATGGCAAAATGTTAAACATTGGGAAGTGTAGATAAAGAGTAAGCATTCAACTTCTGTAGGTTTGACATTTTCAACATAGAAAGTGAAAAGGAATGAAATATCAATGTGGGATGAAATATCAATGTATGAAAGATGACGCAGGTGGGAATAGAATAAGATTCCAATTGTGGGCAGTCTGGTTTGCTGCTGTCTAAGTTATAAAACTCTAGCTGTTGATGAGCATGTTTATGTGCATTTTTTGTGTAATGATAATCTTGTCTGGGTTCACATTAGGTGCAAATCATATTTCAGACAGCTTAATTAAACCTCTTCAGCTCCCGGGCGAGTGCAAGAGTCTGTGCAGAGTGTAAATGGTAAGATTTAGAAAACAAAGGACTTTATATGCCATGCATCTACGAGGTTCTTCCTAGCGTGTCCTCAGGCCGCGTTCACATCAGGTACTCCCAGTCACTGGCCAGCACGATTCCATTCCAAGACAACAAGGTCCTGCATCCCAGATTTAGGATAACCTTCTGCCCATGCTGAGACTCTTGGTGTTATGGGCAGGCGTGTGCTCCGTGCTGCCATGGCAGCTGTTAATAGTACCCATAGAACTCCATCACCAAATGCTCGATTGTACAATTTGGAGTCCAGGTGTTTTCAGAAGACACCAGCTAATGTTTTCTGCCCCTGCTGACCTTGCTGGTCAATACCAGTGTCAGGAGCGGACTCGCTCCCCTTTTTGGCCCCTCACCGGGCCCTCAGAGCTTTTGCATGCCTATGGACTGTGCCCTAAATTTGTGGAAATTGCCAGTGTGATGTTTTATATCTTCCTCTTTGAAATACGAGAGTCGATTTCAGAGGCAAAGCCTCTGGTGTGGAGGGCATCTAGTCTGGCTTCCCATCTTCTCCCTGAATTCCCCTGATGATGCCCCATGGTGGTCCCCTTTGCCGTCAACCCTGTCTTCAGTTGCTGTTAAGGTGGCATGTGTTTCCCTCTGCAGGGCTGAGCTGAATCCGTTTTCACTGTACCGGCCACAGACTTGGAGATTCTGGGATCGAAACTGAACATATCTGATGGCTCTTCCTTGCCTTTCAGGATTCTGAGACCTTCCTTGTATCCCTCCTGACACTTCTTTGCTGCAAGATCGAGGCTGTCCTCCCGTGAGAAGGTGTTGAGGCTTCACGTCATATTCCAGGTACAGTCTACCTGTCAGCATGACAGCAGCATGCTAGAATATGTTATTCTGTTTTGTGCTAGAGTATGTTATTCATTTAGACTGCTAGTTGTGTGTTGACTTTTTAAGTTAACTGTCAACTAAAATCCCCAGGTGTCTTCTTTTTTAGATTCCCAACTGCTGTAATTTTTCAGACTCATGTGGCTAGTTGTCCAGACCCATTGACCCAGCAGAAAACAGGCTTGTCTTTTCACTTTAGTGTGTTCCTTAAATTCCTGCATTTCCTTCCCACAGAACTCTTGATATCCTGTGGCTGGCCAGGCCTTCCGTCCCTGCGGCCTGGTCACCAGGGCAGGTGCTGGGGAAGGATCAGCCTGGAGCTGTCCCACGTCATTCGTGGTGCGGACATTGGGCGCTGTGTCTCGTGCTCTGTGCCACCCAGCTCCTGGGCACTGGCGTGCAGCACAGCGGCTGTGCTGTGTACTGCTGTGTTTCTCTCTGTGACTCCTGGAGCCTTTGCAATTCTCAAGGTCAAGGGCTGCTTCCAGTTCTCTTCCTACCCCAGAACTTTTCATCTTGCTCCCATTCTTCTGACTCTTCTCCTTACTTCTCTCCCTTGTACTTAGGAATTCTGCTGTAACTCGTTCTTGGTTCCGGGGCTGTAACCGTCTGCTCTAGGGCAGTGGTGTTTCAGGCTGTTCCTTGTAGTTTGAGAGTTAATTCCAAGTGGGCATAAGAGCCAAGTGGGGCAGGGGGGCCCTCAAGGCTGGCCAGTGAGGCTCTGTGTCCCCTATCTTTCTTTAAATACGAGTAGCTTCATTTTTATCTGATTTTTCTATTTGGGTTTGGGGTAGGATGTAGTTTGGATGCTGAGACCAACCTCGGTTGGAGACCCTAACCCAGCAGCGCTAGAGGAATTAAAGAAACACACACGGAAATATAGAGTGTGGAGTGGGAAATCGGGGCTGACAGCCTTCAGAGCTGAGAGCCCCAAACAGAGATTTACCCACATATTTATTGACAGCAAGCCAGTGATAAGCATTGTTTTTATAGATTGTAGATTAACTAAAAGCATTCCTTACGGGAAATAGAGGGATGGGTCTGGCTAGCTATCTGCAGCAGGAGCGTGTCCTTAAGGCACAGATCACACGTGATAATGTTTGTGGTTTAGGAACACCTTTAAGGGGTTTTCCGTCCTGGGCGGGCCAGGTGTTCCTTGCCCTCATTCCGGTAAACCAGCGACCTTCAACGTGGGCATCATGGCCATCACGAACATAGCACAGTGCTGCAGGGATTTGGTTTATGGCCAGATGTGGGGGCCTGTTCCCAACATTTGGGAAAAAGAGTTCCGCTATAAAATACTTTAAACTAATTGCTCTGGCCATTTCTCCATTAAACTAAAAATGTTTACTGAGTATGGAGGCGTCATCATTATCATTGCTATTTTATTACAAAAAATAGAGCTAAAACTCTTCAGTGGAGGGAAAGTGTGTGTGTGTGTGTGTGTGTGTGTGTGTAATGACCCTCACCTGACTTGTCTCCCACTCTCTCACATTCTTACAGTCATTTGAGGCCATTCATATAGTTAATTCTGAGACTATGGCTATATTAGGAATGCAGACATACCTAGGCTCAGCAGCCCACACTGAGATCTTAATCAGAAGGACTTCTAGGGGATATAGCCAGTGATCTTTGCCACATGTAAGCAACTTTGAGCAGCCTGCCTTGAAATAAGAATTAAGGAGGAAGGAGGGGCTGCCCATAAGCTTCAAGCTCTGGGGGAGGATTAGGCTATAAGTAAGCACCTTGTTTATGAGGCTGCTACAGCCTTGTCAATGTCAGAAATGAAGGTGCAGAATTACCAGGTGCACCTTCCCAAAGACAGTGGGTAAAATTAGCTGCCGGCCAGCAGGGAAGTGGGAGGACATTCTGCACAGGCCAGAAGCCACTGTGTGTTGGGGTGTGTGAGTCTTGAGCACCCTTTTCTTTCCTTCCCTGTTTAGGTGCTTAATTAGTAGAATGATTTGAATTAGAGTGAGTTCATTCTGCATTCT
This sequence comes from Colobus angolensis palliatus, assembly GCF_000951035.1. Classification (NCBI taxonomy): domain Eukaryota; kingdom Metazoa; phylum Chordata; class Mammalia; order Primates; family Cercopithecidae; genus Colobus; species Colobus angolensis. The sequence continues at coordinate 4,270,374 of NW_012115766.1, forward strand.
TCCCCCCTCCACCGTCCCAGCCAGATGTGTTTCTGCTGTCTTGACAGACTATTTTAGAACACCTTCCGGTGTTACCTGACACTGGGGCTGGGCGTTGACATCTGAGTGAATAGCCTAAGTCAGAGTCTTCTGCTTCTTGGGCTGGGCAGTGCATTATCAAGGTGTGAGGGGAAGCCCTTGGGTGGTGTTGGGGCACAAGTCCTGAACCCTGTCTGAATCAGGGGAATTGACGGCTTACTGGGCACTGCCATGATGTCACCTTTTCCTGTCGAAGAGAATCAGGCCAGGTGGTAACATAGATGCCACATCTCCCGGAGGCCTTTCGGTCTTGGCCATGCTTGTTGTTTGGTTTATCACATTCTGTCTTCTCTGTTCTGTTCTGTTCCCTGCGCTTCCTCAGCCTCTGCAAGGAGAGAGGGCACATAGTAGGGGAATAATAGGTAGTTGTTGCATGGATAGATCATTGTGAACAGTTACTTGCTTGCTTCTTTCTTTCCATACTGTGCACTCTGAGGGCAGGGACGATGTATGATCTCATCTTTATAGCTCCCGTAACTCCCTACAACCATGGCCCAAGGAAGATCACCCAATTTTTAAAAAATGAAGTCACAGCTATTTAATATATGGCATTTTTCCAGGAGGAGGAAATTACTTTCAAATCATTCAGCCTCCGTTAAATGAAATAGTTTCAGGCAAAGTCGTGCTTATCCCCACCACTGAAGCAATGTATTAAAGAAAGTTGCTGCTCTTGTTCTTAGACCCACAAGGATTCAGTGAGCAAATGAACGCCAGTTCACTCGTTATCACACGGGAGTGTTTGGACCATGGGTTAGTCATCTATATCTCTGGCTTAAAACAGCACACATCTTATTTTCTCAATGTTTCTGTGGGCCAGGAATCAGAGCAGGAGTTGGGCCAGGAATCAGAGCAGGAGTCAGGGCTGAGCTGGGGCCTGTACTTGGGGTCTCACCGGGCTACAGTCTGGATGCTGGCCTGGGCTTGGTTTTCATCTGGAGGCTTGACTAGAGAAGTGTCCTCTTCCACGTTCCCTCAGGTTGTTGGCTGAATTCATATTCTCTAGCTGTAGGACTGATTCGTGGCCTCTTTTTGGCTGACATGGAGGCTGCTGTCGGCTCTGAGAGGCCACTCGCGGTTCCTAGCAGCTGCCTGCATCTCCCAGAAGCCACCTGCAGTTGGTTGTCATGTGAGCTTCCCCAGTATGGCTGCTTGCCTCACCCAGCCAGCCCAACACAGGTCAGCTTTCTTTACTCCTTGGAAGGGGGAGTTGAAAAGTGGTTTCCATCTGCTGTCTATTTTTATAAGAAATTATTTTGCTCCTTGCTTTTTTTTCTACATTTGTCCCTGATTTTAAACCTTCTGCAGGGTCCCAGCCCAACAGGACCCATTTACCCTTGCAGCCCTGAGCCATCACTGGCCCTGCTGGCTGGTGGGTGGTTCCGGAGTGCCCAGCCCTACTTTAGGAGCGAGGTGGGTTAAATGGCTTTTTGTGAGCTGCCTTGGAACTTAACTGCAGCTTTGTCATGTTGTTTCTATAGGAAAATGTGGTCCTGGGTCTCAGATGACTGGCATGTCAATGAACTTTTAGCAGGCAAGAGGTCCTTACAGTAGGTTTTTCTGTGGCCGTGGGGACTGTAGAGAATATTATTTGGGGCATATGTTAAAATGTCTCTTTTCAGCCTTTAAGAACTCCTTAAAAAACAATAGAAGTGGCTGTGCATGGTCGCTCACACCTGTAATCCCAGGACTTTGTGAGGCTGAGGTGGGTGGATCACTTGGGGTCATTCCAGACCAGCTTGACCAACATGGTGAAACCCCATCTCTACTAAAAATACAAACATTAACTGGATGTGGGGATGCGCACCTGTAGTCCCAGCCACTCAGAAGGCTGAGATGGGAGGATTGCTTGAACCCAGGAGGCGGAGGCTTCAGTGAGCTGAGGTGGTGCCCCTGCACGCCAGCCTGGGCGACAGAGCGAGACTCTGTCTCAAAAAACAAAGAAACAATAGATGTAAGCTGTGCTCTCCTTTTCTCCTGATTCTGTGAAATGTAGAGTCTGACTGTCACAAAGCCGTAACCAAAAAAGGAAGAATTTTGATTATACACGGTCTGGAACATTTGAGTTGAACGTTGGCATATTGAGGGGCTGACTCCAGGGTCAAGTTGGGGTGGCACTCCAGAGTGACAGTGTGTGGTCATGGTGTTGGTCTGGCGCCTTTGATGAAAGCAATGCAGGTGGCACTGCCAGTGACGGATGATAAAATACGGACCACGTAGTGTGCTGAGAGGGCCGCTCCACCCTTCACCCCCTCTGGCACTCTCATGTGGTGGGAAGGAATGGAGCTGGCTTCCTCCTGGTCCATGGGCACTGTTTTCTCCCGGTCTTTGATCGTTCAGGCGAGCATGCGGACAATTGGCCATTTGTTTCCAGATACCTGAAAGGAATTGCAGGTAAATTGAATCACATTCTCCTCTCTGCTAGAGGCTATTCTCTCAGTGCCCACTAGCACGTTCGCTCCACATAAAGAGAAGGCCTCGTCATTTGAAAAGTACAACCAGTACTTGTTGAAGACTGAAGACAGGCAAGGTAGTCAGCCAGGCCAAGAGGCTGTGACATTCTTTTGAGATTAGAAGTCAGATTAAAAGTGTGTTGCTTCTGGAGTGAGTGTCTGAAATTCTGGCCACCAGTGAAAAAGTGTGGTTGTGAGTGCGGCAGGAAGGCCTGCCATAAAATGTGGCATTTCCTGGTGGGAATTACTGGTGAATGACATGAACGGCGTAGATAATCCCCATGGTAACTACGGGCGTGTGTTTTATGTGTGTGTCAGGGCTTGTTGCAAATAAAACAGGGACCGGGGAACAGATAGATCAATAGGAAAGGTCACAGCATGTGCTTACGCAAAGGTGTTCTGTGAGATGGATTAAAATATTGTGCTGTAAGGCGAGCATATTGATTTGCTACCGAAAAGGAGAAGGCTGGACCTCGAGAAGTTGGAAGTCCTCATGCTCTGTTTTTCCCCCCTCAGTGTTTCTTACACAGACCAGATTAGTCCGCCCAAGATCATGTTTTGTGGACGCTCTTCCTTTGCTTTAAAAATCTGCGTCTAAATAAAGGTGTAAATCCCTTAGCTGACCACTGAAGACCCCTAAAACGGCCACCCTGCCCTGCCCCAAGTCACAGATCACAGACCAGCCTGCCAGCCTCACCCAGTGACTGACATGCCACCTGTTGTCCGGCGGGCATGGGTTCCATCTCCCCAGTGAGGTTGTTACCTGTCGAAAGGTAAGGAAGGAGTGAACCACAGAATTCACTTGTGCTCCTTCCAGTGTACAGCTCCTAAACGCATGTGCCTAACGTTTTAGACAGCCGCCAGCTTTTGAATAGCCTGTGAACTATGCCTAAGTCTGTTCCTTGGTGCTCACATCGCTTTTCTGGTAGAGGCTATAGTATGAGAGAGGGTTGCTTTTCAGTCTGACTTTCTATTGATTTAGACTTAGGCCCCAAGAAGTGTCTCAGGACCCCGCCAGGAGACTTTAAGGACAGGTCTGCCTGTTACACATCTTTGACTCTTGGCTGTTTTTCTAGGTCATATATGGTTGAATATTGAAAGCTTCATAGGGCTCAACCTAATCCCATATAAAAGACCCTTTAACTAGTTAACATGTGGCTGTCACTTACAGCATTTTGGGGCGTCCTGGCGCTGGGATTGGGGTGTGGGGTACTTGGTGCAGGTAGTGGAGTTTCCTCAGTGTTTTTTGTGTCAGCCCCAGACGAAGTCCTTTGTTTTTACATTTAATTTTGGAAATTTCCAAACATGCACAAATGTAAAGGGAAAAGCATAATGAAGCCCCATGTACCCGCTTATCAGCATCTCCTAGACAGACTTGAGGTGGGCTTGGCTTGTCCTGGGACCCTCATGCCTGCCTTTGCTCTCCCTCTTTGTTGATTTCATTAAAAGAGATTTTCTTTCCCTTAATTCAGAAGCAGTACATACTCATTATTTAAAAATTGTCAAAATATGGAAGGCACCATTCATAATCTTCTGTCTGGAGACAAATGCCTCACTTCTTCCTGCACTACGATTCTTTGTATACACTTATTTTTATGTTATTTTTTTTTTTTTAAGGACTGCTATAATGTTATTTTGACACTTTTTCCCTACTTTTATCAGGGACATCATATCTCCAACGTAATATGTAATCTGCTTTATCTGCCACTTCCTTCCACATACCCCTTCCAGGCCTCTGCTATCTGTATCCTTTCCACAACTTTCCGCCGAAGCCCCGGTTGGGTCCTGCAGCCAAAATTACCCACTTTTCCTCAGTCCCAGATAAGGTTCCTGTTACCTCACAGCCAGCAGGTCTTGGCTAGCAGCTGGCTGGATGGGAAGTGGATGGATTACGCTGATTCACTCCATTGCATGAATAATAATGGGCTTCATTTTTACAGGGGTGTCACATTCAAGAAGAGGTTGTCACTTAAGTCATGACTCTTTTATGTTTGTAGGATTTCAGACAGGGTAACAAATAAAGTAAGAATCATCAGGCAGCAGGGAGAATGAGCTTGGTCAAAGTTGAGTCAGTTTGGCACCTGGCGGGCCATAGGGTTTCAGGAATTAGGTGACCTGGGTTCAAATCCTGGCTCCACTATTACAAGTTACGTGATGGCAGGCAATATAATCCGCCAGCTACCCTCCGTGCTCTTATTCTTGCAAGAGAACTAGCAATTGTGACTTGATTGCTTCCTTGTGAGGATTTACTGCAGCAGCACATCTATGCATGTGCGTGACGTGGAGCTGCTGTTGTATCATGTTGGCTGTTTCTAGCCGGCCCCGCTCACTGTGAGGCTGTTCCTGGGCTGTGCCCCATTGTTCATAGCTTTTCTTTGTCTCCCCTTGAGCCAGTGAATTTTCTAGGAGTTCCAAGTTTTTTCACAAAAAATGTTGCTTGTGATGGTGGGGAGACTGGGGGAGAAGTGAACATTTCCAGGAGTTTATGGATGAAGGTGTTCCCAGGCCTGTGTGTGAATTGGTGGACTGCCTGGGTTTATCAAAGGTTTGTTGAGTGAATCAATGAGTGAGTAGGAAAATACCAGTCTGTGAATGTCCAGTGAAAATTCAGTTAAGTTGGCATGGAAACCTCTGCTTTGCTCTCGTTTGCAATGCTGATTCTCCTTGTGCTTTTTGGAAGAGGAAATATTTAGAAGGAGGGAAAGAAAACTAATTTAACTCCCAGGATACCTTAGAGGCTCAGAAAATTAAAGTGCCAGTGTTCTAATCTTGGGGGAGCTTTGTTTAAAACATTTCTTTTTACATAAATGAACAAATTTGTTTAAAGAACAGATTTCTTCTTGAGATGTGAGAGCCGGTTCCATAGCCATTCCCAAGGCCCAAATGCAGCGCACACAGACGTAAAGCTTGTTTCATGGAAGCTCCCGCTGTGTCGGGCCAGCTCCCTGGTTGGTTCTGGCTCACTGATGCTGCACCTGGGAGGCCGCGGAGAGTCTCCCCGAGGACCTGCCCACAGGGTGTGCAGACTGATGTTTTCTTTCCATGCTGCCCAAGTGTGGTGAAAAGGCACGTGTCAGAGGAGCCCTGGCTCCAATAGGCTAGGCTAGGATACCTGTTTTGTTGTAACACACATGCACGCAGGGCGTGGGCGTCTCTCCCGATGAAGCACCGCCTTCCCGAGTGATGGAAACACATTGAGAGACATCAGCTCTCCACTCATCCTGCTGGCTTCAGGAGGAAACGCTTTTCGGGTGTTCTCTGGATTTTGTGAAGATGTCCTTGATAAGCTTTTCCACCGGCTTCTCGTTTTTTCAAGTCAGTCTTTGGTTTGGGTAAACAGAATTGGGAGACTGGAGCTGAGGTGGAGTGGGTGGTGCTCACAGTGCCTGTGGCAAAGCTTCCATGAAGGGAGATCCTGGTGACGGGAACCTCGGGCTGATGGGGATTGTCTGCCCTCCGCTTCTGTGAGGCAGAGACAGTGACCAACAGATTGTAATTGGGATTTAAAAGAAAATGTTATTATGAGGCAGTAATAGCTACTAATGGGGCGATGCTGATGGTTCTTTGCATTTGAAGAGCAGCGAGCTCTGTTTTCTGGGTGTTTCCTAGTGCATTGCCTCAGGTGAGCCTCACAGCACCTTGCAGTGGCAGGACCGTCCCATCCTCATTTTACACATGTAGAAACAGAGACGCTGACACTGTGCCTTGTTGAACACAATGCATTTGGGCCTATGGAAACCTGGACAGGAAGAGTGGTGCGGACCTGAGCTGGTCCCCACAGTGGCGTGGGGGCGATGGTCTGATGGGGGTGAAGGGGGTGGGGAGAGGGCGCAGACAGAGGTTACCTGTGAGGAGACGGGCTTGGAGAGGGCTTCCTAGGCAAGATTGTTGCTTTAGGTTTTAATCTGTAACTAGTATCTTTTTACATTTATATTCATTTAGAGAAACACATGTATTCCTTGGTGAATGAAACCATTCAGTATTCAGCTAATAAGATCTCCTTTGATAGAAAGACCCTCACAAGTTGTTGATGGTCATGGTGATGATTACCTGAGACAAAAGTGAGTGTCCCGTTAGCTTCCTGAATTTCAGGTCATTGGTAGTTACTGAGTGCTGCGTGTGCTGTGGTCCTGTCAATCCTATTTGGTGCCTGCTAGGTGCCAGGGGCGTAGAAGGATGATCGGGATGCAGCCCTTGCCCTGGGGGAGCATCATGAGGGGGCCGAGTTGAGTCAGTGAGAAGAGCTTGCCTCCCCTCCGATGAGGCGTGTGTGGTGTCGCCTGTGCCCCCTCCGCCAGGCCACGGTGCCATCTGTGCCCTCTTCTGTATTTATACCCTCTCCCCACTGCCCTTACCGCCATGCCATTTCCCAGAATTTGTTGATCCAATTCAGAGGGCAGTTCAAGGCTTTGGAGGCAGTGAGGCTTGAGCCCCAGCTGCACCTTTCATTAGTCAAATGCCCTTGGGGACGTTCCTTGGGAGAATACTATAGAAGTTATTTTATTTGTGGTGGGGCCGGGCATCATTACTTAAAAAAAAATCTCACAAGATGATTGTAATGTGCAACCAGGGTTGAGAATTACTGAGTTGTAATCAAGCCTGCATCTCCTTGTCTCTAGAATGCAAGGTATTGCCTACCTGATAAGGGGGCGAAAAGATGAAGTAAACTATGTAAAGGACTTTCATTTGGCCATTGCCCCAGGATGTTAGGTGTTTTTAGTCATTACTGTTGTTTTCTCATTGAAAACGTGACATGTCGTTCTAGACTACACAGCAAACGATGGAAAAGAAGAAAATAACAACAAAAACATACCTATAATCTCAGTTAATATTTTAGGATTTTACAGCCACATACGTACTCATTGGGATTATATTATGTTCTTTTGGACTTGATGTTTTCTCATGACATTAAAAGTTGAAAACGGTTTACTGACTGCAAACCATTTCAGCAACAGATTCACGCTGTAAAGATCTCACTGGGCTCCTTCCTGGGACAGCATTGTCCACCTTCGGCCTGTGGGTTGTTAGTTTATTTGTTTGGGCCTCTTCACGGTGTGAGTGGTAGGACCCGGCGCTCCTTAGTTGCTTTTACCTGGCTGATGCCCGATGCTGTGCGTGTGGTCTTTGCCATGCCTGCTTTGGGGCCTCTCTTGGCAGTTGTTCGTTGGCTGGGCAACTTCCCCACTGTGCCTGGAAGCTGTCCTGCAGTTGGTGGCTGCTCAGCCCAGGGAATGGCACCTGCGGTAGAGCCTTGTGTCGTCTCCTCCCCACATGACCCCCACTCACCCACTCCATCCTCCCGTGGAACCTTTGATCCCTGCCTCCTCCCACCCCCTCCCTCCTCCTGCAGAAGTTCTGATTCCTGCCTCC